>NW_024426996.1:17123564-17128598 GCF_017311325.1 Ursus maritimus | reverse complement strand
GGCGTCCCTCGGCCTGTGAGGAGGCAGCTGAGGAGGGTCACGTGCACATCGACTTCCCTCCGTGCCCCGGTCTCCTCTGTCTGTAGAGGCGCGTGCAGACACCGAGCCCGCGCCTGACGTGTCACCGCGTCTCCCCTCTTCTCGGGCCGGGCGGGGCCTGCTGGCTCCCTGCATCCGATGCTGGCCTAGGACTCCGCATCTGGGACAAACAGTTGTTCTCGACAACTGCAGTGATGCTCTATGGAGATGGCAGCAGTGTCTGGTGTCACAGTGTCGCTCCCAACGGTCGTGGCTAAAAGATGACTTTATGTCCTTCCTTCCAGCTAGGTTTCCCGCTGTGGCCCTCGGGCCCCAGGCTGATATCGTAAACCTGCACTATCCTTCCAGGAGAATCGTCAGTGCCGCTTCCTGTCACTTGCTACCAGGAACTCTGACTGTTGCTTGGGGGCGGGCTTTGGAACTAAGCAGGGGTTGTAGTCTTGTCCCCGGTACTAGCTTTGTGGCCTTAGACAAGACGCTTCAGCATTCTAAGCCCCGATTTTTCTCATTTTGTGAAATAAGAATCTATGTCTTACAGAATTGTTGTTAGAATCAAATGAAATAATAAGTGTAAAATGTCCTCAATAATACCAGCATTTTTGTAAGATCTTGAGAAAGAAGAGTTGTTCTTTTACAGGTGTTTTCACATGTGTAATCTCATGTGAGGTTCACACAAAGCAGGACAAAGATCCCCATTTTACAGATTTGGAAACTGAGGTTCTGAGAGGCATGGTGACACCCTCGAGCTCACATGGGGAGTCAATCTGGGGTTTACATCTAGGTTTTCTGATTTGTGATCCAGCTTTTCTAGAGCCCTGGCTGTGAGCTTGTAGATGGAGGTGAGAGTTTCATGCAGACCTCTGGAAAAAGGTAATTTAGGGGTGGACATTTGGAGCTTATGACCGGCAAGGTGCATTTTAATGCTGTGATTATAGTGAAGAGGAGCGTGAGCACGGTCTGCTGTACGCCGGCTCAGAGGAGAAACAGGCGCAAATGCAGGGTAGGGTTTGGTGCACAGAGAAGAAGACAATCGGTGCTTTAATAGCATCTGAGAATAATAAGAGCAGGGGATGGGTGACAACATCAGGCATTTCAAAGAGGTCAAACAATGAAATCTGAGAACAAGCCATTGGCCGCACCGTGTTCCGCTCCAATCCGCTCACCAGGCTTACCTATATCAACAAATTGACAAGTATTTTATTTTTAAAAAAGATTTATTTCTTTACTTAACAGAGAGAGAGAGGGAGGGAGAGAGAGAGAGCATGAGCGGGGTGGGTGGGGGGAGGGGGGAGCAGCAGAGGGAGAAGCAGACTCTCTGCTGAGCAGGAAGTCCAATGTGGGGCTCTCTGGGGGGCTCCCTGGGGGGCCCACTGGGGGGGCTCAATCCTAGGGCCCTGGGATCATGACCTGAGCCGAAGACAGACGCTTAACTGACTGAGCCACCTAGGCGCCCCTAAATTGACCAATATTTTAAAGCATTTGTTTCACTCACGAAAGTAGACATAACTAAATAGAACACCAATGACGTTTTCATTAAATACACTGTAGTATGCTTTTCACTAATTACCACTAATCCTCTAAATGGCAATGTTCCCCAAAATGTAAGAACATAATAATAATAATTTCTAAAATCACCTCATAAAGATCAAGGCATTTTCTTATTTTTAGTACATTTTTTTATTGATCATTAGGAAAAATATGAATAGCTTTTTTTTTTTTTTAAAGATTTTATTTATTTATTTGACACAGAGAGACAGCCAGCGAGAGAGGGAACACAAGCAGGGGAAGCGGGAGAGGAAGAAGCAGGCTCCCAGCAGAGGAGGGAGCCCTATGTGGGACTCGATCCCAGGACCCTGGGATCAGGCCCTGGGCCAAAGGCAGACGCTTAACAACTGAGCCACCCAGGCGCCCCATGAATAGCTTTTCTGATACATGTAAGTGCCCAATTAAAAGCAAAAAAAAAAAAAAAAAACCCCAGCAACACAAGTAATGTAAAGCTATTTCCTAATGCATAGAGATAGGAAGTGTCTGGGGTGCCTGGCTGGCTCAATTGGTAGAGCATGTGACCCTTAATCATCAGGTGATGGGTTCGAGCCCCACAGGGGGTGTCGAGATTACTTAAGAATAATATTTTTAGGGGAGCCTGGGTGGCTTAGTCGGTTGGGTGTCTGCTTTCGGCTCAGGTCAAGATCCAGGGGCTTCCTGCTCAGTGGGGAGTCTGCTTCCCCCTGTGCCCCTCACCCCACTTGTGCTCTCTCTCTCTCAAATAAATAAAATCTTTTTTTAAAAAAATAATACCTTTAAAAAAGAAAAGGAAATGTGTAATACTGGTGAGCAGTTTTGTTTTTGTTTTTGTTTTTGTTTTTGTTTTTGCGAGGTTGAGTACAAATGCTTCTGTGCCTGACAGGCTCACTCAGCTCTAACATCCTAAATTAAGGCTGAGCGTATGATTGGAAAATGACTTTGGAGGTCAGTCACCACAGAGAACTGAGTGGGAAAAGCCCTTACGTGGTGCTTCATACACTGTCCTCTGTATCTTCTCGGGGTAATAATGACAAAGTGTTCTCCTTATGACAATGAAAAAGATATTATTTGGAAAATAGACTGTTATTCTATTTTCTTTTGTTAATTTCTTGGAGACTTATTTTCAAATATATTTGAATGGAAAATATAAATATAATTTTAAAATGTTTTTATGAAAATGGATTACTACCCTGTTTGCATTATGAAAACTCATAAGGACAAAAGAGAGACTCTGGCTACTTTGATGACCTGAAGGCAAATTCCAGTAAGGTCCCCAACAGCGTGACCTTTGAGACAAAATTCAACAACGAGAACTTCATCATTTTTCTCACTAAAGGTTGAGCAGCCATAACTGCTGGGACAATGCATGGCAGAATCTGGCTGTTTGGCTTTGACCCCTACTTTCTCCAGCACCCCCCAAAGGAGCTGGCCTGCAGGGCCAAAACCCAAATGGGTTTTCTCCGACTGTTTCTCATGGCTCGCTGGTCCTGTCAGCGGCTCAGAGCTTCCTGGCGGTGGGGAGACTGTGCCGGCCTGGCCCGCCAGCGTGGCAGGCTTGAGAGAAAGAGTGGGGGGGCACAGGCTCTTTGACTCATTTTTTGGGTGAATGTTATAAACACACAAAAAAATGGAGAAAAAGAAGAAAAGCAAAGGGAGATGTGATCTTAGTGGCTGTACCAGTTATCACTTTATTGCTGCTGGGCTCAGTATCTATCCTTTATCATCTGCTCTATGATAATGGGCTAGACCCTTTAAGCACTTCTTGTTTGCAGCGAGCGTTTTGTTAGACTTTGTCAATAGAAGGTGCTGGAAGGACACAGCAGGAGGAAAGGGTTTCTCCTTCTGGTCTGGTTCTTTATTTTCCCCAGATTAGACACACTTGCCCACCCAGGCGGAAGAGCGCGGGGCCACAGCAGGCTCCCCGTGCTAGAGGGGGTTGGTGTGAGGGGGCCCAGATCCCTTTTGCCAGCAGGTGCACCCACTCCCCTAATGTTGCTGTGAGGAGGGGCCTGATAACATCCACTATTGCTGCTCTAGCTAGAGAACTGTCCTCAGCCACATTGCTCCGGTCTCTGCCCTTGTCATGGCATTCTTCCCTGTGTCTTCACATCAGCTTCTCATAAGGACATCGGTCACACGGGACTTCAGGCCCACCTCCCTCCACGATGACCTTGTCTTACTCTTTCTACAATGACCTATTTCCAAATAAGATGATCTTTGGAGGTCCTGGGGTTAGGACTCCAACATATCTTTTTGGAGGGCCCAATTCAACCCATAATGACTATATAGGTCAACTAAGATACCTGGGAGGGCCAGATTCAGCCAGAGGGCTGTCAGCTGGCTGATACTGGCCTTCCTCCTCTGTTTCTATGGCACCTGCTTCTACCTGTGTGCAGAGGACCCGTCTCTATCACGTGCCTGTTACGTTACACAGTAATCAGCACTCTGCTCGGATTTCCTGTTAAGGCTGCGATGTCTTGAAGGCACCGGCAATTTGTTACCTGGCATCCTCAGGGCCTGGTATCAAACCTGCCACACAGGATTCACTCGCCAAATGCTTGTTGAATAAAACTAGAATGGTTCTAGACTCTCAAACACAATTTGGTTTAGGTTACGGGGTCCATTACTTAGCTCCTCTGAGCCTTTAGTGTGCTATTTGTAAAACGGAATTAATCAAAACTAACCCGTGAAACTGTGTGAATAAAGGCTGGGGCCGAGTGTCACGGTTCGGAAAGTATTAGCTTCCAACCCTTTGCTGCTTTTCTGTCTTTGAAGGTGTGGGGACTCACTTGTAACCCCCAGAGTTGGTATGAAGATTATTTTAAGTTGAAGATACTTGAGATTCAAGCGATACAGAGAGAAGCCTTCTCCGAGCTTCCCTTATCTGACTAAAAGCAGAAACTCCTAAGAAATGAGGCTGCCCTAAATTCTCTTTGGGGTGGTTTCTACTCCCAGGAGAGGAACCAACAATAAACCTACCATATATCCCCTCTCCAGAGGTGTTTCAAGGCCATGAAGAAGACAAAAAGACCACTGCACCTGTATAAACAAATATTCTCATAATTTTTTCTTATCTTCCATTTGTGCTCCTAAAAATCCACTTGTCTTTGCTAAAGGAATATATTTCTTCTTGCCATAGAAGCTGTTAGGTATACAAACCTTTAACTTCAACCGTTTGACTAGCCAGCTACTTCTTTTACTGGCTCCTGTGTGCATACTGATTAGCCTTCCCTTGTTGATCTGTCTTTTGTCAGTTTAATTCACAGGCCCTGGGCACTCAACCTAAGAGAGTAGAGGAAAAAGTCTTTCCTCTCCTACAAAGCCTCTGGAAAAGAGCTTTTTTTTTTTTTTTCCATTTGTGGCTCCACTATGTACAAATACAAATATCCTGGAACATTATCTGAACAAGGATGGATGATTCTGCCAAAACCTGGTGTGATCATTACTGCTTTCATCAGCTTCTAGCAACTG
>NW_024426996.1:16887431-17123559 GCF_017311325.1 Ursus maritimus | reverse complement strand
CCATGTCTGAACCACAGATGTCCACGGTGACCCTTCTCTCCCTTACACAGAAGGAACAGGCAGCACGTTTAATTACATTGCTAAAATGTGTATATTTGCAAGGAAGAAGGAAAGACTACATACCAAAGTGTCAGCATGAGTTATTTCTGGATGAAGATATTTGAAAATGTCCTTTGGGGGGGGGGTCTTTATTTTCTAAATTTTCAGTAGCGAATATTAGTTTTATAATAAAAAAGCTCTTTCCTCCTCAATAAATATTATTTAAAAAACAAAAGTACAAGATGGGCAGTATCTCCTAGATCACTCTTGTTTGCTGGTTGTTTTTTTTTTTTACCTTCAATCCAGATTTGACATGGTTTGTTTGTTTGTTTGTTTATCAGAGAGAGAGCACAAGCAGGGGGAGCAGCAGGCAGAGGGAGAAACAGGCTCCCTGCTGAACAAGAAGCCCCATGAGGGACTCGATCCCAGCACCCCGGGATCATGACCTGAGCCTAAGGCAGACGCTTAACCACTTAGCCGACTGAGCCGACTGAGCCCCCCAGGCGCCCCTGACATGGCTTTCTAAACGTTCACTGCATAGTCAGCATTCTTTGCTCACTGGTTACATAGCAGGTGGAGAGTTATTTCTTCTGGGATTTTGCAGTCAATGCAAGTGGTAAAAAAAGAGACAACAGGCCCCGAATGGAGCCGCTTGCGCAAGCCCACATCAGCCAACCAACACCTACTACCTAACTTACTGCGGCCATAGTTGTCACTGAGCTCCTGTGAGTTTGCTCCTGGGGGAGTTCCAGGTGGGGACCACGCCAGGGGCAGTTGTCACACAAAGGAAATTTTTTTTGCAGCAAATAAGAAGACCGCAAGGAATGACTTCCAAAGCGGTAACTCCGGGAGCAAGGGTGAGTGGGTTTCTTTTTTTTTTAGAGTTAGGATAAATCTCAGAAAGGGGAGTTTAGTCGTCTTCCGTAGAGGCAGGCAGAAGGGTGCGCGCGCATCTTAAGGAACCGTCGCTGTAAGGACATTGTACCTGGGGTTAGGGAGGCTTGGGCTCCTCCTTGGGTGGGGACCTTAACATTATAATGAGGCAGAGGAAACCTTCGGACAGGGGGAAGGGGCTACGGGCCAGGTCCAAGAGCAGGAATGAACTGGATGGGTCTGGGCTCCTCATCTCAGGTAAGGCGTGCAGGGCCTCGCTTACCTTTGAAACAGCCCCGATTGTCTCCGATCTGGGACGGCGATTTCCAGGCCTGGCAAAGACTATTACAGTTTTTTGCATTCCCTTGACACCCCTAAAGACTGGGCTTTTTGCATTTCTTTGTAATTGAGCCCCTCCTGGGAAGTTCTGCAAGCACTGTGCTGGGGCAAGCAAGACACAGACCAGGAAAAATAGCTGGGGGCCTAAAATGACTTCTCTTGTTTCACAAAAGCTCTGTCTCACCTTTCTTTTTCTGGCTCACAACCCTCTTGGGAGCTTTCCCGGTGTAATCTGAAACCCGCCCCAGTACTCACCCAGCAGGGATTGACCAAAGGAAGAGGCAGGCCACTCCAGGTTGGCAGGTGCCAATTTTAATAATAGCAAAGGGAACTTACATAGGAAGCTTGTTCCGAGAGGCAGCAAAATGAATGGATCCCCACACCCGTCCTCCAAGTCTTAAGAGTTGATACAGAGGCCCTAACCCGTGCAGGTGTTTTCAACATCACATCACCATCCCAAGGCTATGTCCTTGGAGCAGTCTCTAGGAGCAGGAAAGGAAGTGGAACCCACATTCCAAGGACAGGCGAGGGAGTAAGGAGTCTCCAAGTGCCCCAGTCCAGCTCACGGGTCTGTTGGAGGTCACATCTTTTTGATGACGTTACCCGTATCTGGGGACCCCTCGCTATTTCTGCTTACATAGTGTCTCAATCTCTCGCTGGAATGGAATCTGAAACCAGTCAGTCTGAAACCACCTGATTAGCACTAGAGAGGTAATCTGCCTTCCAGACCCTTGCTGTCCCCCAAAGGGAAGGTGACCTTGCCACAAAACAAATCTACTCTTTGCTAGTAACTTCCTTGTCCTCCCCCTTCTGCGTATAAACGTCTTTCATTTTGTATGACTCTTTGGAGCTCCTTTCTGCCTGCTAGATGGGATGCTGACCCATGAATCGTTGAATAAAGCCAACAAGATCTTTAAAATTTACTCAACTGAATTTTGTTTTTTAACTCAGGGGTTCAACATAGGCCTCCCAAACCTGAAACCAGAACTCCTTTTATTTTATTTGCCAAAAATACCGGGGCTGGTCACTACTTCTTATACAAGCCCAGCCCTGGGAGCTATTTTTATCAAAGAAATCTCCTATTAACAAAGGAAAGGAAAAATTTTAAAAAGAAATGGATAGCATGATTTCTTGGAAAGAAATATGAAACAGTGAAATGTGCTTTTGAAACAGGTGATTTTAAGATCACATACAACTTACTTGAAAGCAATACTAATGTTTATTATCATTTGGTTAAGGACAGGTTATAAGGACACTTAAACAACAGAGAACTTAATCTTGAACTGAATCTAGATAAAAAGAAAATAAGAATTAATTGGTGTCAAATGGTCTTATTAGGAAAAGAGAAGAAATGCATGTCCACAGCTCTGACAGATTTTGCTTTCTAACTATTCTAATAAACTGGCATTTGTTAGGGAACTATAATTAAAAATGAAACGTGTTCGTAACTCAGAAAACCTCTCTACGAAGAAGAGAAAGAAAACCATCTTTTACTGAATGCGCATAAGCCAGAATGTGATACGCATCTCAGGCCATCTGCTGAAAATGGCAAAGACAAAGGAAATCTTGCTCTGCTGCAGCTGAGTGGGCGCCCCCGTGACATTCGGTGGGTTTTGCAATTTGAAGTCAGATGACAGGTGAAGTTAGGTCGGTCCTCTCCTAGCAAACTGGGAAGTAGGGCGCGATCTTCCCTGATGATCACATTTCAGAGAGATGGCTTCTGGTCCTCTGTCCTGGGTGGGGGGGGGGACGACACAGGACACACGACATTCCTGAGTTGTGAGACTGGCAACAGGCTTATTTAGCCATTAAAAAGATTTATATCTTTTGTTTGAAGAAACAGAGAAAGAAATTCTGAAACAAAAGGGAAAGGAAGGTCTCTTCCCTTGTTTCCAAAAGGAAGAATTAAGCCTCTTATCTGACCTTACACACGCCGTGGGGTGACTTCTCAGTTCACTTACCGGGTGTCAGAAAACGAGGGGGGAAAGCAATTCGGCGAATGTCAAGTATGCAGTTTTTCCTTTTTGGCAAAACAGCAGAAGCATACTGTTTTTCTGATTGCCTCGACCAGGGACTTTTAGCCCCGGCACTACTCACATGTTGGGGCCGGGTGATTCTGTGTGGTTGGGACGGTCGTGTGTATTGTAGGAGGCTTAGCGGCACTCCTGGCCTCTCCACCCACCAGGTGCCAGGAGGATAACTGCCTCTCCCAACCTGTCGCGTGAGGAAAGGCGCAGGTAGAGACGCGGAGGGCAGGAGGACAGGCGAGGCTCACGCAGGGGGCTACGTGACCAGGCTCACGGACATCCCAGACGTGGAGAAATGCTGAGGCGGACGAAACCAGAGATAAGGGAACATAACGAGACTGAGAAGACTCCCTCGTTTGTCTCCAGTGTCAGAGATGAGCTCTCTCCGCGACACTTAGAGCTGGGCCGCCGAAAGCTACCAAACGTCACGGAAGAACTAAACACGGTGCAATCGGGGAGAGGCGTCAAGAAGATCTAAGTTCCCCGGTCAGTTCTCGAGAAAAGACTGCCACTAACGGCCCTGGGGCAGCCCGTCAGGACCCCTCTCCCTCTGGAGAGCTTTTTTCTTTCCTTTCTGTTCTCACCGTCACTTACTTTCACTTCACTTCACCCTTTTGTGTCCGCGAGATTCATCCTTCGCCTCCCTAAGACAAGAGCCCAGTAACCCTGTAACACTACAGCAACTAAAAACGCCTTCGGTCATAATCAAATGTCTCCAATGAAGTGAGGGTGGCAGTTGCCCTCAGTTGAAAAGCACTGGCTTTGACAAATGATCTAAACACACAGCCCTTGGGGCGCCTGGGGGGCTCAGGTGGTTAAGCGTCCCACTCCTGGTTCCGGCTCAGGTTAGGATCTCAGGATTGTGAGATCGAGCCCCGTGTGGGTTCAGTGCTCAGCGAGGAGTCTGCTTAAGCTTCTCTCTCTCCCTCTCCCTCTGCCCCTCTCTCCCACCCCCCACCCTGGCTGGTGCACGCACGCGCAGACACTCTCTCTCTCTTTAAACAAAACAAAACAAAACAGAACGGGGGTGCCCAGGTGGCTCAGTCGGTGAAGCGTTGGCCTTTGGCTCAGGTCATGATTCGGGGTTCCTGGGATCGAATTCTAAGTCGGGGCCCTTGCTCAGCGGGAGGCCTGCTTCTCCCTCTGCCCCTCCCCCTGGTTGTGCTGTCTCGCTCTGACGAATAAATAAAAATCTAAAAACAAAACAAAACAAGAACACAAACCCACAGCCTAAACAGGTAGTTGAGCCTAGCCTGGGCTGGGATCCCCACAAGTCTTGTCTCTCACGACCTGAGCCACACCTGTCCGAGGCGCACTGGGTAATGTTCAGGGGTGCTCGACCTGAGCAGTGGATTCCGGAGGACCTGACAGCCAGTCCTCTTGGTGGAGGACGTGCCTGTTTATACCACCGGCAGCCAGCCTCCTTCCGCTCCCCACGCCCCACCCCAACATCTTTATTCATCTTTCTCAGTCCTTGTGATGCAGGAAGGGGGGTTATGACCTAACCAGTGTAGCTCCAGGGTTTGTCTTGTGTCCAGGGCCTACCAATCACTACAATCTCTTCTTTTGGCTACCCTGAAAAAGAGGAAAGAGGAATTCTTTTTGGGATGGTTTTACCTGGCTGCGAGGAGATGATTCTGCAGGCAGCCGTCTGGCCACCATCATGGGGGAGCCTGACTGAGAATGGAAGCGGTTCAGGGGGAAGTAGAATTAGGATAATAGGAGACAGTGTCCTGGGGACAAACGTCGAGCCCTGGTTTTAGCTGAGTCTGAAACCACTGCTTCTGAATCGTTTGCTACTGAGTCATCGAAGGGGAGACTTTTGCGTGCAACTGGCACACAGCACTCACGCGCAGACTCTCAGTGCTCTCATTTCTTCCCAAATGGAGGGGGAGGGGGAGGGGTGGGGGATGAGAGTCACGATCTTAATCTTCTCTCTCTCTCTCTCTTTTAGTTGGCAAAGATTTTGCCTCAAAATATTTATTAATTTCTGTGGTGGTTTTAACATATTTTCACAAATACTTTGATACTTTGCCTTCAAGCAAGTGGAGCTAAATTTGTCTCCCCTTAATTATGAACTAAGTAGACTTGGTGACGCACTTCTAGCGAGTAGAGGATGGACATGGAAAAGTACTAACCACAATGTCGAGAGCTGCAGATACCACTTGAACTAAGGTGGTCAAAGGAAACATCTCTAACAATAACAAAGGGTGGTATCCTGTACTCCCTGATATGATGCAACCAGAAGGGTACTCTACTGCATGATATTTCTTCCAAAAATGGACTACCCAGTGTAATCATGAGAAAATATGAGACAAGCTAACATGTGGGGGCATTTTACAAAATAACTGACCAGTCTTCTTCAGGTCAAGCTCATGACAACAAGAAAAGACCAATAAACTGTTAGAAACCAAAGTTAACTCAGCAGGCATGATGACTAAATGCAATATGGAATCTCATTTAGTTCCTGGAACAGAAAAAAAATTGTTAGAAATACATTATTGGAATATTTGGTGACATTTAATAAAGTTTTTAGTTTCATTAATAGTATTGTATCAGTATGAATTTATTAATTTCATAAATGCACTCTGATTATTAACATCCTCTCCCTTTTTTTAAAGATTTTATTTATTTATTTAACAGAGAACACAGGCAGGGGGAGCAGCAGGCAGAAGGAGAGGGAGAAGCAGTGTCCCCGCTGAGCAGAGAGCCCAACATGAAGCTGGATCCCAGGACCCCAAGATCATGATCTGAGCTGAAGGCAGATGCTTAACTGACTGAGCCACCCAGGCACCCCCTCTTCTTCTTCTTCCTTTTTTTTTTTTAAAGATTTTATTTATTTGAGAGAGAGAGAGTGAGAGAGAGCGAGAGTACAGGGTTGGGGGGAGAGGGAGAGGGAGATGCAGGCTGAAGAGGGGGCCTGACACAGGGCTGGATCCCAGGACCCCGGATTCATGACCTGAGCCAAAGGCAGATGCTTAATGGACTGAGCCACCCAGGTGCCCCTTAACATTCCCTTCTAATCTCCCCCAGCACTGGGCTCTACCTTTGTTCTGAAGCTCCTCTCCTCATCACTTTTGTTATAGTTTATTTATGAGAAAGCCTTCTCTGCTACTAAGCTACATGTTTCTTAAGGTCCAGATCCTATCAGATTCATCTTTATATCCTCTGCACCACACACCAGACCCTCAAACTAAGAGTTACATGAAGCAACTTCAACAGGTACCAAACTCAGTGATCTACGTGTGTCTTAAATTAATGTCCTGGTTTCCGCAGTAAGATTAGAGGGAAATTTTTAGCAGTGTTCAGATTCTGGGAGCTGGGACCATTTGTTTCCCCTTAACTGTCTGGACTCCATCTTTCTTTCTCTGTATTATTCCTTGCTCATAGCTAGGGACACATGCCATGGCTAAACAGTTCGATTGTCCCTTTCTTTGCCAGCCAGTCAATGTTTCCTGAGTTCCTGCTGTCTTCAAAACACCAATAGATTCCCTGCTCCTGTAAAGGGTTTAAGGATGGCGGGCAATGGATGGGCCCTGATGGTGCTGAGGAGGACCAAGCCATGGCTATCTGTTTATCAGTCTGGAAAACAGAGCCCATCCTAGATAAGTCAGTTGAGGGAATATGATATAGGCAACCGCTTACAAAGTGTTGAAAGAGTTGAAAAGTCAAAGAAAGGATGGGGAGGAAGGAGGAGCAAGCCAAATATTGGCAACAGAAAAAGCTGCTGTGAGGGACAAGGTGGTCTCAGGAGGCCAGGAGCCAGAGCCACCACCATCAGTGGGAACCTTAGGGAGGGGCCAACCTTGGCATAAAGATTATTTTTTAGTTAAAAGCAATCAAGACCCAGCCGATTCAGGAAAAGCTCTTTACCTCCCTCCACAACTACATAAAAAGAATTTAGCTAGAGGACCTGCCCCAGGAAGAGAGCTAGCACCACAGACAGCTACATATACTCTGAACTACGCATGGTAGACAGGGCGGCACCTAGCAAGGCCTGTTTGCTCCAAGTCCTCTATGTCGCATTGTTTCTGAGTGGCCCAGGAAACATTTGTTTACCAAACATTGACTTTTTTCATTCTTCCTGAAGATTGCATTCCTTCTCTTTGAAGACCCAGACTCCTACCCCCTTCTGCTTAGTTCAGAATGACATATATACTTCCTGTTGCCTGACTGTCTTTGGAATTTCCATGTCTGTGTGGATTCTCTGTAAATACCCTGTTGAATTTGATTTTTCTCCTGTTAATCTCCTTTATGTCAGTTTGATTGTTAGTTTGGCTAAAAGGACAGTGAATGGGATAGGAGTTCTTGCTCTCTGACAGAACTACCCACACTGGGGGCTCCCAGAGATGCTGAGACCAAAGAGGGGCTGCCTGGCAGAAGCTGGAGCCTCCTTGGGGGAGCCATGGCCAGAGATACTGCCCATCGCCTACCAGTGCCTCTCAGGGGAGAAACTGGAGAAGAAAAACTTTTCCTCTACCCTCTCAGGTTCAAGAACTGGGGGCCTGAGAATTAACTGACAAAAGGCAGATTAACAAGAAAAAAGGCAAAGTTAGCTCGTGTGTGCCTTCAGTTTACACCGCAATTCTGTGATGAGTAACTCGAAGGGGAGGTTAGAATATGGGAGTTCATATGCCTAAGTTAGTAAGGGAAAAGAGGCTGGAGAAAAGGCTTCTATTAGAAGAATAGGTTTCTTTAAGAAAGACAAATGGTTTTTAGGGGAACAAAGAAGAGAAAAGAAAATGTGTGGTGATGCCTGTTTATACAGGGGCAGGTGGTCTTTCTGCCATGACATTCCCCTAGAGAGGGGAAAACGGTAGGTTTACTCTTGGTCTCTCTCCTGGGAACAGACCCACCCCCAGAGGGAATTGATGGAAATTAAATTTCTCAGAAGTTTCTCCTTTGAGTCAAGTAAGGGAAGTTCTGAGAGCGCTTCTTGCTGTATCTGTTGAATCTCATATCTTCAAGTTAAGATAATCTTCATACCAACTCTAGGTTTAGAGGGTCCTGAGGGGGTTCAGGACATGCTACCCCCAAATATGGCACCGTAGCATAATGACTATTTTAAGCTGAAGGAGTTGGAGAAAACTGAAGTGGGAAGGTCACAGTGGCCTTCCTTCTGCCCTTCTTCCAAAATAGGTAATAAAACCCCCGTGTGAGAAGTGTCTTCCCTGTACACCAGGAAAGGAATACCCTATCTCCAAAGACAAAGGGACATGGAGAATCATCCGAACAAAGAGGTCTTACTAAGTTTCTTCTACTAGGCTTACCCCATACTCTTTTACTTGTTATATTTCTACACAACTGCCCACTCTTCATTAGACCTAGCATAAGAATACTCAGGCTTAACTGTTTCTTTGGGCATTATGTGAAACCTATATTAAATAAATTTGTGTACTTTTCTCCTGTTATTCTGTCTCTGTTGGTTTAATTTTCAGACCCAGCCAGGGACCTTGAAAACTTTTTCCCTCCTTATAGTCCCCACAGTTTTAACCTAATTGATGGCCAGTTGGGCAAGAGAGCCTGGGAAATGAATATGTCCAGACTCTAGGCCCTGAAATTCAGAGAAAAAAGAAGCAGGGAATGGTTCTAAGAGCAAACAGGCAAATGGCCCGCCCATCTATTTTTCTGTGGTCACCTGTGATATAGCTTCACCATTTGCCCTTCTCGAGTCCTCCATTTAAGGAAACAATGCCCACCCATCCGACAGCAAGCCCAATGGTTCCCTTCTGGGTCTGCTTAAATTGCTAACTTAGTGGTACTGGCTAAATAGCTAGCAGAGCTTTGTATCTGAGAGACCTCAACCATGCCTCCGGCAGTCACATACATGGAAACGACCAATTTATGTTGGTTTATAAGCAACACGAAACTGAACTGTCCAAATAAAATTCCCGAACAATACTTGGAAGCTTCTTAATTCACAACGTAGATGCAACAAGTGTTCCCAGGGATATGGAATGAAGCCATTGTACCTAGGGAACAATTGCCCTGCAATTTTAGCAGAGAACAGCCGGGGCACCTGTTTCAAAGGTGGGATTCAACCTTCTCTTTCTCCAGAGATCACTGAAGTTTATGATGGAAGACCAGAAATGTGGAATGGGATTCTTTGGTCCTAGCCTGCTTAGTGGCTTGTCTCAGACATAGGAATCTAATCAACTGCTATTTATGAATGGAATCACCAGCCGTCAGGAATCAGAAACATCCAAATTATGCATTTGGAGTAAACAATGGGAAAGACTCTTTCTCTCTGCTGAATTGACAAGAAAGAAGTTTCTTCACAAGAAAGAACTTTCAGCAGCAGCATCTGCTGGCATGTGCTCATTTGGCAGGAAGAGATCACAAAGTGTGCACTACCCTCAGTAACAGAAGGACAGACGCGGCACTGCCCACTTGCTCCTTTTGTTCTTGTCCTATTTAGGGAGGCGTCACAACCTTCTTACCTTTTCTCTGTGTGGATGTGGACTCATGTCCTCCTCTGTGCCTCTCTCAAGGACTTTCAGCTTCTCCTGCAAGAACACATGTTTCTCCAGCCCAAAATCTTGGCACAGGCGAGCCCTTTTGGCAGCAGGGCCATTAATGAGAGTGGGAGCTGGCGTAAATCTAGGAAGCCAGGGCACAGGGGAAGGCAGTGACCCAATTACTGACAGCTGTTAAAGCCTCATTTCTCTGCATTTTAGTTTCCCCAGCAGAATGGTACAGACACACCATCATTAACATTTAATTTTGATTTAGTATGTCTGCACTGGCTGGAACAACTGAAGTGCAGCCTGTTGCCTATAAAAGTTCAAGCCCCTTTGAGGTCATTCTGAACCGCACCTGCTCAGGCCCAAGAGAGGGGTAGAGGAAGCTGTTCAAGGTCATTCCAGCTTCTTCCTGCTACAGGAGTCTTGAAAGATGAACGTAAAAGCCATGTGAAGAGCGGGGATTACTTACGCATAACCCTCTTCCTACTCCCCTGTAATCACACTGAGAAAAAGAACCAAGAACTAAGGTTGTGTAATACAGATTGAAGGAAACCAAATATCAATTTTGGTGATGGAGTTTTTTTAAGTGAGCTAAGTGATGCGTTTTGAACATAACTAAAGAGTGACGAAGATCCCTTCCTTGACCACACTCTTTTTTTTTCTTTTTTTTACCATACTTTAGACAGGCTCCTCGGGGCCCTCTTTTTGACCAGACCTCAACTTTGACCTATAAAACCTGCAGACTCTCAGCACAAATGATTTCATCCATTCTGCAGCCCCAGAAGCCCCTGCTAAAAGACCTGAACAAACACTAACATAATTTCTAATTGCTCAAGTCTGCACCCCTAGGATGACCCCAAATCCTTTTAAAGTATCTGCCTGAGAAAATTGCCCAGAGAATTACTGTTTGTTCCAGCCAAACCTGGTGATAATGAGGCCCCAGGAATATCCCCACCCAAAACCTTCCACAGTTACTTTACGGCTTGCAGTTGTCAATCCTTTCTCCCCAGATTTTTAAAAAAATTCAATCTACATATACAGTATTATTAGTTTCAGGGGTAGAATTTAGTGATTCATCAGTTGCATATAACACCCAGTGCTCATTCCATCAAGTGCCCTCCTTAATGCTCATCACCCAGTTACACAATCCCCCCCACGTTCCCCCCAAGCAACCCTCAGTTTGTTTCCTAGAGTTAAGAATCTCTTATGGTTTGCCTCCCTCTCTGTTTTCATCTTATCTTATTTTTCCTTCCTTTCCCCTATGTTCATCTGTTTGTTTCTTAAATTCCACGTAAGAGTGAAATCATATGGTATTTGTCTTTCTCTGACTGACTTGTTTCGCTTAGCGTCATACCCCCCACAAATCAATACAAATAGGTCAACACTTCGACATGTAATAGTGAACTTGCAAATTTCAAAGGTAAAAAGAAAATCCTGAAAGCACCTCAGGACAAGAGTTCCTTAACCTACAAGGTTAGACACATAAGGCTAACAGCAGACCTGTCCACAGAGACCTGGCAGGCCAGAAAGGACTGGCATGATATATTCAACATGCTATCGGGGAAAATATGCAGCCAAGAATGCTTTATCCAGCAAGGCCGTCATTCAGAATAGAAGGAGAGATAAAGAGTTCCCAGGACAAACAAAAACTAAAGGAATTTGTGAACACTAAACCAGGCCTGCAAGAAATATTAAAGGGGATCCTTTGAGCAGAGAGAGAGATCAAAAGTAACAAAGACCAGAAAGGAATAGAGACACTCTACAGGAACAGCGACTCTACAGGTAATAAAATGGCACTAAATTCATACCTTTCAATAATTACTCTGAATGTAAATGGACTAAATGCTCCAGTCAAAAGACACAGGGTATCAGAATGGATAAAAAAAACAAGACCCATTGATATACTGCTTATAAGAGACTCGTTTTATACCCAAAGCACCTCCAGATTGAAAGTGAGGGGGTAAAGCACCATTTATCATGCTAAGAGACATCAAAAGAAAGCTGGAGTAGCCACCCTTATATCAGATAAACTAGATATTAAGCCAAAGACTGTAATAAGAGATGGAGAAGGACACTATATCATAATAAAAGCATCTATCCAACAAGATCTAACAACTGTAAATATTTATGCTGCCAACTTGGGGGCAGCCAAATATATAAACCAATTAATAACAAAATTAAAGAAACTCATTGATAATAGTACAATAATAGTAGGGGACTTTAGCACCCCACTCAGCAATGGACAGATCATCTAAGCAGATCAACAAGGAAACAATGGCTTTGAATGACACACTGGACCAGATGAACTTCACAGATATATTCAGAGCATTCCATCCTATAGCAACAAAATACACATTCTTCTCAAGTGCACATGGAACATTCTCCAGAATAGATCCCGTACTGGGTCACAAATCAGGTTTCAACCAGTACAAAAAGATTGAGATTGTACCATGCATATTTTCAGACCACAGTACTATTAAACTGGAGGTCAACCACAAGAAAAAATTTGGAAGGACCACAAATACATGGAGGTTAAAGAACATCTCTCCAGCTCTGAGATGCAGACCTTCTACCACTCAGCACTGCCTTCTCAAGAACTCGGAGCTGCCTGTTGAAATGCAGACGTGCAGGGCACCTCCAGCTCTCCCACCAGGCAATGGGCAGCTTGCTCTAACATGCACCACTGCCTCCTGTCACAAAGATGCTAGAAGTTTGCTTCTCCTCCAGATAAGCACTGATGAATAAACCCAGTCTGCTGGGACTCCCACTTGTTCCCCTCCTTACTCCTTCATTCTGGCTTTAAAACACCCAACCCCTTTGCATGGATAAAAGTTGAGCTCTGGTCACACTGGACCCTCTTCCCCATTGCAGTGGTTATTACTGAATAAAATCTATCCTTGCCACTTTAACCAGTGTCTGACTTATCTTTGACAAAGGCCAGATCCACATTTTGTATCTGCTCTAGGGAGCAAAGGTTAGTTTAGACAGATCACAGTGGCTGAGGTTATGAACTTGATCTCCACATGGCTCTGTCCACATGGTGGCCACACGTGCGCACCTCTGTCAGGTGTCATCAGTGCCTCTCATTCATCACGAGGGACACCAGATTTGAAATTAGAGAGTACAAACCATTTGCTGCTGCTTTGTTTGTTTGTTTGTTGTTGTTATTGTTGCTTTGGGTTCTCGTTTCTGCTTTAAGAGCTCAAATATCCAGATGGTGTGGGATGCAGCCTTCACTTTGCTAACCTCCTCTAGAAGACTACCTTCATGTCTGCCCTCCCCCAAACGTCCTTCTCCCTTCTGCCTCAGACATTCCCGATTCCCCTGCCTTGTTAGCGTCTAGTTCGTGGCTGACCTCTTCCACCAGGTCTTTCTCAGAAACTCCACCCCCCACTTCTCTTTCTCTAGTGTCTATAAGCACTGGTCTTTTGTACCCTGTTTCATCTACTGTATCAGTGGCTCATGGTTCACGCAACTATGCAGGAAACAAGAACCAAACATCCCACCTGTTGTTTTCCATCAGAGTCAAGCATCAGACTAAGTATATTGAAACCATTCAGTAAAATGCATTGAGATATTTTCAGAGCTTTCAAACAGCTTTGACAAATTTCAACAAAATGATGTTGAATTCCTTCATCATTTCTAGGATGGGCACTAGGCTGTTATCATAATGTTCAAAGTACTTACAAATCTATTCAGAATCAAAGTGGTGCTACTGTACTTTATACAGAGTGAGGAGTCAGGCTATTGCCTGGGGATTTTCTCCAATTTTGTGTGTGATAGGACAATAGATTTTACACAAGGAAAAAAATCGTTTGGCATACAGTATTATAGCAACTAGTTCTTTATACTTCCCTTGCTGTTGGCCCACATTTTCATAGTTTTACACAGTTCTCTTTATTATTATAACATACCTTATGCCCATTTAAAAGAGAAAAAAAATGCATGGGAAAATTTCATAGACTAGCTGGCTTGTAAAACTCCTCAGAGTTAGGGATTCAAACTCCCAGTGTCTGTGGTAATTGGATGTTTTTTGTTGTTGTTCTGTTTTAGTCAACCAGGGGTAGGACTTCTACGTTAAGCTGTAGTTCACTTAAGCTGTCGTTAACAGGATTAGTAAAAAAAAAAATCTTTTCACTGGAGAAAAGTGCAGTTAATGAAAATGGTAGGCAGGGCACGTGGGTGGTGTAGTTGATTGTCTGACTCTTGGTTTCAGCTCTGGTCGTGGTCTCAGGGTCATGGGATGGAGCCTTGCGCTGGGGTCTGTGCTCAGCATGGAGTTTGCTTGGGACTCTCTCTCCCTCTCCCACTGGCCCTCCCTACGACGCTCTCTCTCAAAAATAAATAAATAAATCTTGAAAGAAATGGTAGGCATTTGTCACAGTTAACTTCTACAATTTTCAGGAATATAAAATCATACTTTCAACGGGCATAGCACATTCAACTTAGATTGTTCGTATGCTGTGTTCCACAAGGGGTCCTCTAGAAGGGTGGTTTTCCAGCTGTGTTCCATTTATTTTCAGATTTACTACTTTCCTATGGCTGCTGTCACAAATCACCAACAAATCACTGGCTTACAACAACACACTTCTATTATTTTACAGTTCTGAAGGCCGGAAGTCTCAAGAGGTTCTCAGTAGGCTGACAGGTGTCAGCAGAGCTGAGTTCTTTCCTGAGACTATAGGAGAAAATCTGTTCCTTTGCTTTTTCCAGCTTCGAGAGGCTGCCTGCATTCCTTGGCTTGAGGCCCCCTTCCACCCTCAAAGCCAGCAATGGCTGGTTGAGTCTCTTACATCATATCAGACTGATTCTGACTCTCCTGACTCCCTCTTTCCTTTATAAGGACCTCTGTGATTACAGTGGAGCCATCTAGATAAGTCAGGATAATCTCTCCATCCCCAGGTCAGCTGATTAGTGACCTTGAGTCCATCTACAACTCTAATTCCCCATTGCCATGTAGCATGACATATTTATACTTTTCAAAGATTAGGAAGTAGGGATCTTTGGCGTAGGGTAGTGGGGTGTTAATTCTGTCCACCATACCAGATATCATACACATTTGCGTTAAATTTTTTTCCCCAGCTGTATTGAGGTATTATTGGTATATAACATACATAAATGTAAGGTGTACAACCTAAAGATTTGATACATGTATATATTGCAAAATGATTACCACAATAAAGTTAGTTAGTATCTCCAACCTCTCACATAATTATCTTTTGTGTGTAGTGACAGCATTTAAGATGCATTTCCTTAACCACTTTCAAGTATATAATACTGTACTGTTAACTATAGGCACATACTGTGTGTAGATCCCCGGAACTTATTAATCGTATAACTGGAAGTTTGTGCCCTTTGACCAAAATCTCCCCATTCCCCCTACCCCTCATCCCAGCCTCTGGCAAAACACCAATCTACTCTGTTTCTATGAGTTTGGCTTATTTAGATTCCACATATAAGTGAAAATATACCGTATTTGAGCCCAAATTCTTAAAACAACAAAAACAGGTTAATTATTTAAAATACTCAGAAGAAACAGGGTTGCCTGGATGGCTTAGGTTGTTAAGCGTCTGCCTTCGGCTCAGGGTGTGATCCCGGTGGTCTGGGATTGAGCCCCACATCAGGCTCCTCTGCTAGGAGTCTGCTTCTTCCTCTCCCACTCCCCCTGCTTGTGTTTGCTCTCTCACTGGATTTCTCTCTCTCTGTCAAATAAATAAATAAAATATTAAAAAAAAAAGTGTCTGCCTTCCACTCAGGTCATGATCCCAGGGTCCTTGGATGGAGCCCCACTGGGGCTTTCTGCTTCTCCTTCTGCCCCTCCCCCCCTCCTTGTGCATGCACTCGAGTCTCTCTCAAATCAATAAAATCCTTAAAAAAAAAAAACTTATAAAAAATACTCAGAAGAAACAAAGCATACACTTGAAGGGGGAATGTACCAAATTTTAAACACCGGATATACCAGTGTATTAACGTGGGCTGCCAACTTCATTTGTTTAATGTGGCCCTTAGAAGCTTCTTCTGCAATCTCTGTGTATGTGTCTCATTTTGGGGGAGGTTTAATTGTCTAACATGTTTGGTTCAGCTAAAGCAAAGCCACTCATTTCTTCCAGAGCGACAATTACAATTCTACATAGCAAAGTTTTTACACATTACATACCTACATTCTCCTGAAAGACAATGGCCACATATCACTTGAGTAATGATTTACTGAAGAAAGGGATCAAAAGACTATTTTTAAAATGCAAAATGAAGGAAATGAAGTGTGCTAATTTATCACATCAAATTTTTATTTTTAATCATTTGGCAGGATTTTAGGCATTTAATATAATATATTATATTATATGCACAGTCTGCCATCTTGATCAACTCCTTTCCAAACACCTGTAGGGTAGCTCATAATGTAAATAAACACAATAATAAGAAGAAAAAAAAGAATTATCAGAATGCCCAGGTGTGAGGCTCTGTTAATGGGGTGATCCAGGGCAAGCCACACTTTCTTTGTAACATTTAGACTAAAAAATAACATATAACTCAGATGGCCAAGAGGAATTATCTAGAAAACACATGGACGATGTTTAGTAGTAGTAGTCACACTGGCACGCGACAAAACCCTCAATAAACAATAATTTCTTGTCATCCTTATTACCACTAAGGATTACAAAAGAAAATATACACTTATCAATGTAATTATAAATGACTGGGAATTGGCAAAGAAAACCAAGTATAACAATGCTTACATATCCTTGGTGTTTTCTTTGTCATAATGGGATGTAGTTCAAAAGCTTCAGCAATTCTTCTGTGGGAAGCTTCTTACACATGGAAGCATAAAGCCACAGAGAGCCTTGTATTTGTCCTTCCTGAAATAAATATCAGTGTAGATATTTGTTGAGGGGGCAGCTGGATTTGAAAAGATTTAAACCTGAATTTGTTGAGGGGGCAGCTGGATTTGAAAAGATTTAAACTTGACCAAAACGTTGACCTACCTAATAGAAAAGTCTTTTTTTTTTTGGTGGTGGTGGTGGTGGGAATTGAAGCTGACAGTGAAAATCAAAAGGAGCCAGGACTTTCGAAAGATCTGGGGAAGTTAAGCATCCTAGAAACGGGTGAGCTGGTTCATAGCTTCCCCCTGCCCCCTCCCCCAAAACATAAAAACTAAAAGGAAAACCGGACAACACATTGGAAGTGCTGAAATTTTAACGTCTTCAAGCCTGATGTAAAGGAACTGCAGGTACATTCTTGCAGCTTCGGCATAGTCAGATGACACCGTCAGACTCCACATTCAAACCTTTTCATTTACCTAAAATTTAATCTGGTTTAAGGACATGGGTAGAAATTCAGCTTCCTGTTTTTCTAAATCATAAGGTAGCCATTTGTTCCAACTCCATTCACCAAGTTACTGCTCTTTTCCACGGGACCCAAGCATAGCCTGTCCTAGCTCTTGATTTCTCTGCCTCCCATCCCTTCTCCCTGACTTGTGAGGAAATGGAAACAAAACCAATGCACTGCACCCTGGCCACAGAGGTGGGCATAGGACCAATCAGACCATTAGAATCCCTCCCAGGAACCTTTCCACCTGGGGTTGGCCACAGGGAGCTCTTTTTGCTTGGATCTTGAAGCTGTAAGGAAGTTCAGAGTCCCCTGAAGAGGTGGCAAGTCCTCCGTGGTGCTGAGTCTGGTTCTCATAGTCCTCAGGCCAGTTTGAGCCCGGCTGTGGCTTGAGAATGTGGTCATTAAATATTCCTTTTCGTGTAAACTACATATACCTGGATTTCTGTCACTGGAACTGGAGAAACGTTTCTTATATATTAAATTCTTAAGTGTATTTGAGTCTATTTTTATTTTCACTCTGTTCCCACTGATCTACTTTTCGCTTTTTCTCTAGAGCTAGAGTGTTTTAATTTCTTTACATTTGAAAATCTTTTAGGGCTAATCCCCCATCATTACACTTCATATAGTCTTTTAGTTGAATTGACCTAGAGAAACCTTGATTGGAGGCAGGGGAGATTGTCCTGGATTGCTGATATAGCTGTTTTGGTTTCTGTAAAGTTAGCCCCCTCCCCCCAATCTTGCCGTTTCTAATCTTAAATTAAGTTGGTCAACTATACTTCAATTAAAAATAAATGAATAAGAATAAATTAAGTTGAGGCTACTACTCGGTTTCTTATAAATTGGTTAGCAAGAATCAGGGCTCAGCTTCAGGCTTGCTTACTTGGGTGGACCAATGAAACTGGGGTTTCTAGATTAAAAAAAAAAAAAAATGAAGACTGGACTATGAACCACTGTGAGCACACCTTAGTGGCTGGGCCCAAGTGGCCAGGAGGCTAGCCAGCTGTTCTTTCACAACTTTTTTAGCTGCAAAAAGCGGAGTATGTGCAGTGAAGCCCAAGGTTTTACTAAGACATTGGATGCCATAGTTTGGCTCATATGAAGGGCGGAATGTCAATGAATGAGATGTGATGTTAGGGCTATGATCAAAGGGACACTTAGGAGGGGATAAAATGGGCAGATTCTACTAAGACAATATCATATGAATGTTAAGTGCACACACTTTAGATGGGAGAGCCTGGGTCTGAATTCCTGCTCTGCGACTAACTTGTACATGACTTTGGGAAAGTTATTTTAATTTCTCTGTGTCTCAGTTTACTCCTCTGTGAAGTGGAAATAATATTATGGGCTTAAATTAGTCACATGAAAGACTTATAACAGTACTTGGCACATAGAAATTACTAGGTAATTACCAGGTAAATGACAGTTATAATAGTCTAAAATGTTAAGGCATGAAGAACTTAGACTGTGGATCTTTTTGCATCGTTTCCAATGGATATCTCAGGTGAGTAATACTTTAAGCTAGTCCAGCACTCAAAGACATTGCTAGCTATAACCTTCTTTCTTACAGATAACCAGCCATGTACATTTGAGCTATAAATCTAAAAAGGGATGGGGGAGAGGCAACATTTAAGTTGTGTTTAAAGAGAATCTTTGAATTGTTAATTGGGTAGTATTCATTCTTTGCACAGGTCCCTACTTTGTGTGATGGACTGGGCTAAGTGCTGTGTGGCATATGAAGATGAAAAAAAAGGTCTCGGCCCTCCAGGAGATTTCAAATTAGCAGCATGAAAAAAGACATGGGCATGATGAAGGGCTCAGAATACTTACAGGAGGGGAAGAACCCATGTATGGGGTGGGGGTGAGGATGAACTTGAACAGTTTCATAGAGGAGACAGTATTTGAGAATTTGTAGTTGACACTTGAAGCATATAGTAAATTTTTAAAAAGATTTTTTATTTATTTACTTGAGAGAGTGTGCATGTGTGTGCACGAGTGAGTGGGGGGGGGGAAGGGCAGAGGGAGAGAGAGAGAGAATCTCAAGCAGACTCCGCGCTGAGCACGGAGCCTGATGCAGGGTTCCATCTCACGACCCTAAGATTATGACCTGAGCCAAAATCAAGAGCTGGATGATCAACCAGCTAGGCCACCCACGTGCGCCCACACAGTACACTGTAAAGATATTTTTGCATGCACTGGGGGTAGCAAAAAACAATTAGGAAATAAACGGTTTGGAAATCCCAGGGAAAATTCTGGGATTTCAAACAGTCTAGTTTGATGAAAAAATGTATAAGAGAATAATAAAAGGTCTGGCTGCAAAGGTAGGCTAGAGATATGTTGAGGCAGTTGGATTTCATTTTGTGATGGACCCTAGATATTTGAGCAGAGAAATAATGTGCAAGTATTGAAGAAGAAGGATTATTAGTGGGAAGGGTGAAAGGTATATTCATACATCATCCACAGTCCTTAATGTATAATTAAAATGTATTTTTTTCATTTATAAATTATAGGGAATCTAATAAAAAATATGTACAATAAATCATTCATGTTTGGAAATGCTCGTCAGACGGCTTCACGCTTTTTCAGTGGAAGAGGCCTCCATACTGGGGAAATCAGAAGGCAATCTCAATAACTCTTCCACTTCCTCTTGTAAAGCCTCTGCTTTTTCGTGCAACAGCATCTACAATAAAAACATCAAGACATGAGGCCAAAATACGCATTGCCGGAGAAATGCTACCATTTTTACCACTGTCTATGAGATACTTGAATCCTTACACATCAGCAATCTAGACATTAAAACTAATAATGAGATTGAAAAATAGCCACTTAAGCATAAGTGATTATAGTAAATGAAACGGAAGCATTTAGCTAAAGCCATTTTAGCTGACCACTGCATTTGGTATACCAAAAATAAAGCTTTATTACTCTCAAAGATCTGTTTTATTGAAGATTCAGCCACTTAAAAATTAACTTTTAATCCATAAAATTAAAGGCAATTTTGCAAAAATTTAATTAGCTCTTGAAAATGTTATCCTTTATATGTGCTTTTTACTACTCCTCAAAGTTTAGCAAGCTATCTTTTAAAAACCTATCAGTGTTTCAAAGAAAAGTTTTATTCAAGCTCCTAAAATTAACGTGGCTAATTTCAAAAGAAACATAATGAGTCAAGAAAGTATTTCTGAACATGGCACAGAGTAGATGTCAGTGAGTATTTTCTGAGTAATGACTTTCCCTCTTTCTTTTAAAAACTGGAAACAGGGGCGCCTGGCTGGCTCAGTCGGTAGAGTGTGCGACTCTTGGTCTCGGGGCTGTGAGTTCGACCCGCACAGTGGGTGCCGGGATCAGTAAAAAAATAAACTTTAAGAACAAAAAACAAAAAACCAGAAATACAGTTTTGGTACTTACTGCAGCTGGGTATTGTGTATATTGGGTGCAGTATTTGCATTACTTCTGTCGCAGAAGTTTTATACAAAAAATCTAGCAAAATCACATAGATGTTAAAAATTAGAGGATACAAAATGAAAGTGAAAACTCCACTCTACCCATTTGACATAAAGCATAGCATTACATAGTATTATACATAGAAGAGATTAAAATGCAATGAGATAAGCTTTCCAGTAGCTGAGGTAATGGTGACCATGTAAAACTAATCTCCCAATATGTCCTCTAAAAACTATACAGATCAATGAGAACAGCAAGTACACTGCACAAAACCCATGCGCCAGCATTACTAGAATACAGAGAACACCATCACCTTCATATTATAGTACAAATACCTGCCAATTTCCAGCAGAACCATTTCTCAAGCTCCCACTCCAAGGGACTGCAGAGATCAAGGTAAGATTGAGAAAAAAATACATGGGAAGGAGAAGAGGGAAACAGAAGGTCTTAGATTAAATACAATCACCTCCAGAGAGAGAAAGCCTACCCCGAGTATAAAATACTGAGAAAAGACTCTTTGTAGATTGAGGCACTGTCTGTAGGAAGGGATTTATGGATGAAACTCCAGAAGGCAGTCTTGGAAAGGCAATCCCTCTGGGGGAGATGACGAAAAAAGGGAGAGGAGCCCCTTAGGCTGAGTGGGGGGTGGAGAAATAAGACAGTAAAACTTAGGATCCAGTAGGACAAAAGGAAATTCAAAAAATCAAAGAACACAATTTTCCTTGTACTTCTCTCCAAGCCATTCATTAAACTATCCTTTGCCACACTGACAGAAGAGGAGACTCAAACTAGAATTCTCACCAACCACTCCAGATGGCCATCTCTGTCTGAGAAATGCAGGGGCATAAGCAGTTCTTATTATACTAAATTACAATATAAAAGGAAACAGAAAATGAGAATCAAAGCTCTCCAGCTCATAAAAATTTATTCTCCTGAAAGCAAACTATGAAGCAGAAAAACTGTAATGCAGCATTCCAAACTGAATTAAATATTCTCAAATAAACATTTGGAGATATGGGGGAAAAACACATCCTGAATAAGTCCCAAACTAAGAACAAAAATGGACCCAGAACAGGAAGAAATGAAACAAAAGATGAGTAAGCTCAGGAAAGAAGTAGAAGAAACAGGGAAAATCATATCAGAAATAAAAACAAAGTACCCAAAGAAGAACAGATTATAATAAAACTTAATTAGGAACAGGGGTGGGGCAAGAAAACAAGATGATGAAAATGAGATAAGGAAAGAAGTAAAGGGGCGGCTGGATGGTAGAGTTGGTTAAGCATCTGGCTCAGGTCGTGATCTCAGGACCTCAAGCCCTGCATCGGGCTCTGTCTTCTTAGAGTTTCTCTCTCCCTCTCCCTCTGCCCCTCCCACCTGTACTCTCTCAGATAGATAAATAAATCTAAGAAAAAAAAAAAAGAAGTAAAAAGGGTCAGAGAGATTGAAATGGAAGATGGGCAAAGAAGATTCAACATACATATAATTGGAGTTGCTAAGAAAGAAAAATCAAAGTGTGGATCATATTGAGCTAATATTTAAAACTACGATCTGGGGCACCTGAGTGGCTTGGTCAGTTGAGCATCTGACTCTTGGCTTTGGCTCAGATCGTGATCACATGGGTCATGGGATCAAGCCCTGGGTGGGGTTCCATGCTCAGCAGGAGTCTGCTTGAGATTTTCTCCCTCGGCATCCCCCAACTCACATGTGTATATGCGTGTGTGCGCTCTCTTTCTCTCTCTAAAATAAATGAATAAATTAAAAAAAATAAAACTACAATCCAAGGAAACTTCCAGAAATAAAAAAAAATAAAAATATCCTAGTAAAACTGTTTCAATTTAAAATAAAGAAACAAGGTTCATGTCTTACATACTAAAAAAAAAAAAAATCGTAAGGATGGGGGGAACTAAAATGGAATAGGAACAGAATTTAACTGCTCTTCAAATGAATTACATAACCACAGTGAAGCAGATTTTTAAAAAAAGTAACATTTGAACACATACATTATTTCAATTATATATTCTCAAACTAAAGACTAAAAGAGTTGTAAATAATACTGAACTTGTTAGTTTTTTTGCAATAGTATGCTTTAACAATTCTGAAATTATTTTCAGTGCATTCTAGGATTGAGCAAAACAGATAAATATGTTGATGAAAGCAGGAGCTGGGTTTCTCACTGTTGGAGAAAGGAACTCAAAATACAAGAAGAGGTAAGAGTACAATGAGTCCTGTAGTGCGGATAAGTGTGGATTACAGGTGACTGGAAATTCTTCGATGTTTACATTGACAGATGGGATCTAATTCTTCTCTTGGACTTGTGATTCACTTGTAACTAACGGAATGTAGTGGAAATGATGCTGCATGATTTCCAGGGGTCTGTCAAAAGAAACTGCAGTTTCTGCGTTAGTTTCTTGGAATGAGACCATTCCAAGATCTCTTGAATGCTTCCTCTCATATCCCAACACCACGCTGTAAGAAACCCAAGCTAGGGGTGGCTGGCTGGGTCAGCTGGAAGAACCTGCAACTCTCGATCTTGGGGTCATGAGTTCAAGCCCTATGCTGAGCATAGAGCTTACTTAAAAAGAAAAGAAAAGAAAAGAAACAAGTTATAAATAAGAAACACAATATTTTAAAAGGAATGATATATATCAGATTGAATAAAAAGGGACAGAGATGGTCCAAAATAAAAAGAACCTTTGAACCCTTGAACTTCTTTGGATAGGGAAAAGACTGAGAAATCTACCCAGCTGCAAACATGGGCCATTACTTATAGGAAAGAAAGAATGATTCAGATGAGGGGATTCAAAGCCAGGAATAATCACTCCCAGGGAGAATTTAGGAACTGGCCACATATGCCTGGCTGGGTATCAGAACTGCTCCTATGTACCACATATTCTCCCTCTTTTTGAATGGGAGTATACCGTGGCTATCCTGTCTCTGTTCACCATTGTACGTGCAGCTCTTTAGTTCACAGGTCTTCAGAGTGAGAGGAATATATCTGTGAAATTGTGCTCAAGGAGCAACAGCTGCACTTAGATTTGATTTAGAAGAAATACAGGACCTTGAGCCTGAGTCTGATGCCATAAGGGGATAAATCTTTTAGGAACGAGTATATTTTGCATGTGGGAGGGATGTAAATAATCTGAGACCAGAGCGCAGACATTACAGATGACTGCAAATTATCTGGCACTCCCTTCATGTGGAGGCAGGGTCTAATTCCTCTTCCTTTAGATCTGGGCTGATCTTTGTGGCCTTCTAGTAACCAACAGGATACAGCAGAAGTGACACTACTTCACTTCTGAGGTTAGCTGAGAAGATTTCCTGCCTTTTCTGCCTCGAATCTCTCAAAATGGTCACTCTCTGGACATTTCCTATTGAAACTGAGCTGCCATGCCATAAGAAACCCAAGCCCCATGGAAAGGCCATATGGAGTTGCTCCTGTTGAAAGCCCCAAGTAACAGACAATTTTCAACTGCCAGCCATGTATGTGTACCATCTTGGATATCCCATTCAGTCAAGTCTTCAGTTGACTACAGCCCTAGTCAAAATCTGACTGTACTTGCATGACACTCCAAGTAAGAATCACACAGCTAAATCTTTCCAGAATTCCTAATCCACAAAAACATAAGCAAAATAAAATAGCTGTTTTAAGCCACTAAATTCTGATGTAAAACTTTGTTATGCAGCAGTATGTACCTAGAAATATTAGAATTGGAGTTATCAGTATGAGTTCACGGCCTTTAATAATTTACACGTAAGTAGAGAAAAATATACAGGCTTATGGGCTCTCTCTGCTAAGAGAACCTAGAAACAATGATATCTCTCTCATTGTGAGCATACTTAGCCCCTCAAACTTGGGTTTCTAAAATACCACTCCTCACCAAAAAGAAAGAGGGCTCTTTGGAAAAACGGCTGATTCCATGACTAAGGCAAGCTGAACCTGGAATACCTTGTGCAAGAGTCCTAGTTATTTAAAAAAAAAAAAAGAGCACTAGTTATTAATTTTATTGTTTCTCAGCTCCAAATCCATCCCTCAATGTCCTGCTGGAGACAGATAGTAGAGCTGGATCCTGTAAACACGTCTCCTTTGCCCGCCAGTACAATGTTAAGCTTTGCCAGTAGAGGGCACTGGAGGGACTGCAGGAGGAAGGGGTTTCTCTTCCTGGTTTTGGTGTGTCTTTTTCTTATGGCTCCTAAGGGCTAGTCTGGTATGCTGAACATCTGGTGGCACATATTACAGTGAGTTTCAACAGCATCCCTGCAGACAGCTTTCCAGCAAGTTCCATGGGTACTCAAGCTAGCTTCTAAGCAAGTTCCACCTTGCACTCCGGGGAGCTTCCTAGCAGTTCTCTCAGCATTGTGGTGGGCTTGCCAGCCGGGGCTGCAACACAACAAACTTATCTGCTGTCCTGTGAGCCACAGCCACACCCTCTCCAATGAAGTATGAATCCCATCCACAGGGGGTGGTGTGGGGTGAGGCTGGACGCTCTTCTCATTATTCCTTCCACGGTCGCTGAGGTTCTGTTTACCCCTTAGAAGCCAGCTAATAACCTTTGTTACTAGTTACTAATTCTTTATATTAAACTTTCCTCTTCAAATTACTGTGTGGTTTCTGTTCCTAATAATTAGACCCTGATAGATAGTCCCCAAAAGTAAGAACGTCCAATAATGATGGGGATAGGTCAAAGAGACAAATTGGCCCACATCTAGAAAAGGATAACTAGGATAGTAAATTGCCTAAAACTAGATTATTTATTATGGATGAAAGAAACAGAAAAGAGGAACGCTTGGACACAAAGAGAGCTGTTTTCAAATATGTGAAAAACTACCATAGGAACAAAGACAATAGACTAGTTCTAGAGGGGAGTACTTACAATGTAATGGTGGACATTGTAAGAAGGCAACGGTTAGCCTCATTATATTGGAGTGCTCTTTGTAACACTGAGTGTCCAAAAACAGAACGATCTAAATTTGAGGCTGTAAGCTCCTTGTCAAGGAAGGTGTGCGGAGGTGCTCAAAGGTGGGAAGACGAGATGTCAGGGATGTGGAGGAAGGGACTTCTGTGAAAAGGGTGAGGAGGCAGAATTCCATGAGTTCCAGAGCTCCCTGTACTTCAGGGGACACTTGAGATTGTCTGTTTTTTAGGAGGTGCTTTCTCTTTTTAGCAAGCCTTGTATCGTAACAGATGCACTATTTTAGCCACGTATTGTGAGTACGCACTTTTGTGTCTATAGTTAAATGCTTTTGCTTTTATGTCCAAAGTATAAAGAGATAACATGAAGGGTGAAAAAAAAATGGTTTGTTCACTTACCTTTGCTGATGAGACAATTTGCTTGGCCTGGCGTCTTGATAAATGATCAACTGTCCTTATCAGCACTTCAGGATTTGCATTAGCCAAGTGCATCAGACTTTTATAGCCTGCGTTGTATAACTGTCTTGCTCGACCCTGAAAGATATTACAAAAATCAGCAGGGTCAGAATTTGGGATTAGGAAAAAAATAACCAAGTGTCTTATTGAAGGGAAAAATTTCACATGCAAGAGACACAGACTAAGGTGGTAATAAATATGAAGATATAACACATTCGAATTCTGAGAAATTTTAAAAGATGAATTTGGATGGTTCCAATCTGACTTCAAGACAGCTTTTTGTGCAGCTTAAGTTACCCGATGTGTGTTGCAATCAGGAATGAGAAATCCATTATGGCACTCAGGTAAAGGGCATTATTTTAGACATCCAATCAAGATGTTCTAGTCCAAGATCCTTAAAATGTTTTCACCATCTACTCAGGGGACTGCTGTGTGTGTGTGTGTGTGTGTGTGTTCCCGGGCAGAAGAATGCTTCTGATTGAAGGACTGAATAATAGAATAAGCTGAAATCAACAGTTGGCTAAAAACAGAAAGCCGAGAAACCAGGTGAGGATACTTTGTTCTCACTCCCTTAGGAAATGGAAATAAGCCTTGTTGCTCCCAAATTGCCACTTCCTAAACAAGCACTGAGTCTAAACTGACAGAAGGAATTCTTCATTGGAGTGGAGGAAGGACGAGATGCTAAGGACGAATGGTAGCACACACATAGTTGGGGAGTCTCATTTTTATCCCTACTGTTATTTTTTTCACAAATGTGATTTTTTTTCCATCAGGACTGCTTCCAGATTTACAGGGGATTTCTGGGAGGCCGTGACAACAATTTATTTAAAAAAAGAAAACAACAGGGGCGCCGGGGTGGCTCAGTCATTAAGCGTCTGCCTTAGGCTCAGGTCATGATCCCAGAGTCCTGGGATTGAGCCCCTCATCCTCATCCGGCTCCCTGCTCAGCAGGAAGCCTGCTTCTCCCTCTGCCACGCCCCCTGCTTGTGTTCCCTCTCTTACTGTGTCTCTCTCTGTCAAATAAATAAAATCCTAAAAAAAAAGAAAAAAAGAAAGAAAAAAGAAAACAACAACAAAACACCCTCTCATGACCAATGAGGAATAAGGCTGTTGTTGTTACTCACCGTGTGATAAGAATCCACAAAATAGGAAAACCTGATTTTTCTTTTAGTTGAAATCATTTCAGTTGGGACACTGGGAAGCTACTAACCTCTAAAACTCCAGTCACTTCCATGAGAGGAATTAGCTCTGCCTTTACACAATAAGTCAACTTCTTGGTAAGTTCTACCAAAAGGGCTCTGTAAACCCAAAACTCGTCAAGTTCCTGCAGAGCACAAAGAAATGTACAGAATTGAAACCTGGTTAAGTTATTCCAAGGTTTGGTTGGCATGGTAGGGGGCTCACAGAAGATGTTCCCTGATGTAAGCTCTGAAACTTGGTTAAGCCAGAGACAAACAATAATTCCATGAAAAATTATTATAAGGAAACATGGGCAGAGACTGAAGGATTTGATGAAGTGGTTTTGGGATGAGCAAGAAGATTGAAAATTGAAAAATAAGCCAGTGAGAAGAGTTCTATTCATTTTTTATCAAAACACCAGCAAGTGAATCCATAGTTTTTCTTAACCAAATAACTGAAAACAATTCCCACCTATGGGAATTTATCCTGAAGACAATATATTACATGTGGAAGGATTTCAATGCAAGATGCGGCAATATTGAAAACAACAAAAATACTGGAAGCAATATTTAAGACAATAAAGATATTGGAAGCCATGGGTCAATAAAGCTGGGTGCGTAAATGAGAATTTATTATATTATTTTGTCTTATTTTATGCTTGAAATTTTCTGTAATAGTAGTTTTTTTTAATGGTCGCTTTCCAACCTTTGGGTGTCATTGTGAGCGCACGGGATACGTGGGGCAGCATTAGCCCGCTATTTTGTGACCACTAGGAAAGCAGTCAGCGCACCAAAGATGGCAGAGTAAAGGGAAAACCCGGACCAGAACGCTGAATCCATCAACACTGTACTGCCTTAGCTCTAGCTTTCCTGTTACGCATGATCATCTTTGTTCCTTATTGTTTAAACTTCTATGGGGTTTTCCTGTTACTTGTAGTTAAAGGCATCCTAACAGTATTGATGTACTATTTTATACCACTTACATAACTTTTTAAAAAGAGAAAAACACTTTACTGAAAATACACTCATGAGAGCACAAGTTATTAGGTAGATTGTTTCTAGGATCAACCATCAAATTACAGTTGCTTTTCAAGTTCCATATAGTTTCTTTTACTTGAATAATTCTATAAGGCTGATGTCCTTATAGTCCTAAGTAAAACAAATGGATAGAATTTTAGGGTAAGTGTCTTTAAACATGAAGAACAACAAACAGAAAACTTAAGAAAATACATTTTAAAGGCTAGCTGTTTCTTATTATCTATAATTTGTATCTACTGCTTAGCTAGCACATGATTAGGGAAGGTGAGGTAATATTTAAAACAGCATAAGTAGGAGATATTAAGAAATGTGCATTTGCTAAAATAATTATCATTCAACTCAAAGTCAAGTATTTCGGATGAGAGCATGGTCCCAGTGGTGACAAGGCGGCTGCTGGGTACTGGCGATGCACTAATCAAACACTTTCCATGGTTATCACCTGGGAAGATTATCACATACTCTACATTGATGGAGAACTGCTGTTTTAAGAGTTGATTCCAAATACTTGTAGCTATTAATGGTGGTTCTAAGAGTGGGGATAACTAGGTGCTTTCCACTTGTTCGCTATATATTTTAGGTTGTTCTGCCATTTTTGTATCTCTACCATAAGTCAGTATATAGGACTTTTAGAAGCAGATAAAAACAAATATATTTTAAATAAGGGGGGTTTATGTTAATAGAACAACAATGAGGAAATAATGACTAACCAGTTTATAAGTTAGTAGCAGTTAAAACAAAAAGGTGCACAAAGTATGTGTCATCTAGTTAATGGAATTACCTCACAGAAATGTAGCACACAAGAAGAGAATGAGGCAGCTCCAGTGAGAAGACTTTGTATATAGCCTCGAGGCATATTAAATTTTTCAGACACACTCCAAACGTTGGTCTCTTTGAGCAGGGTATAAAGAACAAAAGACAGGTACAGTCTGTTGACAATGTCCTTGTCCACCTTCTAAAAAGACAAATCAAATAAATTTATGTACTGGACCTGCTAAAAATGTACATTATGTTGAAACTGGACAGAAGGTAATGTGAATGAAGTTACACTACAGGAAAACCAGAAGAGAATGATTCCACAGGGAAAAAAAAAGTTCAACATACATCCTTTAATTCCGATTATCATTTTTCCAAGTATAAAAAAAAGAAAATAAGCCAAATTTCCATTTAAACTTCTACAGGGGAAGCTGTAGCGGGTTGAATCATGTCTGCCCCCACAAAAAGACATGTTTAACTCCTAACCTGTGGTACCTGTGAATGCGACGTTATTTGGAAATAGGATCTTTGCAGATGTAATTAGTTAAAGATCTTAAGATGAAACCATCCTGCACGTACAGTGGACCCTTTAAAGCTCTTTATTCAGTGCCTGGTGTCTTTATCAGAGGAGAGGACACACAGTGACACAGATAAGAAGCAACGTGAAAATGTGAAGATGGCAACGTCTAAAGGAGACACTCGAGGGATACATTTACATGCCAAGGAACACCAAAGATTGCCAGCAACCACCAAAGGCTAGGAGAGAGGCAAGATTTTTTCTTCCTCAGAGCCTCCAAAAGGAGCCATCTTGCTTTCAGACTTTTGGCCTTCTGAACTGCAAGAGAATAAATTTCTGTTGTTTTAAGACCCCCAGGGTGTGCTAATTTGTTATGGCAGCCCGAGGAAAAGAATATAGGAAGGAAGGAGTTGGGAAGACCTTTACATTTACTGTGGTATTTATAGGTTGTATATGTTTGTGAGTGTAATTAGACAAATGCATTTACTTAGGTATGTTAATAAGCTTGTCCACACTGAGAGTAAATATGAGATTCTATGATCTCTACATGGTCATGACACATAATTAATGTTTTCAAAGTTTTTAAAACACTGAAAGGGAAAAATGCTACCTGTAGTTGACGATTTCTGTGTACCTGCTTTTGCCTGTGGTGACCAGTTCTTGTGTAAAGTATTTCATAGACACTATCAAGCTAACTTAGAAACTGAGTAACTCATGGTTAAAGTCAGAGGAAAGAAAGAATGAACTGGAAAGAGAAAAAGTGGGTATAAAATATAAAATTATATCCCTGATGATAGTAAAAGAATGGGATGAGAACTTACAGTGGCATATCGAAGACTTTATGAATTACAGATTCTCCATGTTGATACTTTTAAAAAGCATTAAGCTGAAAAATCCGATAGTTGAATTGCCAGTAGGGAGAGATTGCTTTTTAATTTCCCAATTTTAGTGCACCTTCATTATTAACTATAATTTGAGTCAATGTAGATTTTGCTTAGAATGTATTTTCTAAGCCAAGAAAAATGATATAATTATATTACATGGCAAGATAAGATGCTTTATGCCAATTTCAAGATCTTTTATAAGAAATCTTTAAAGAAAAGTGGGAGTATCTTTTTCAATGTAGAGAAATAAATTTGATTTTAAGTCAATATCATGTTCTCTAGAATTTAAATCAACAGAACATTTAATGACTGTATTTCATTAAAATGTAACAAAAATAAATTCTGATTCAAGTTTTAAAAGATGCATTATTCTAATAAGATTTTGTAAATGTTTATTATTTGGTAATGAGATCCAAATTAATATGATTTTTTAAAAAGATTTTATTTATTTATTTGTCAGAGAGAGAGCACAAGCAGGGGGAAAGGCAGGCAGGGAGAGAAACAGGCTCCTGGCTCCAATCCCCATGATTTGAGCCGAAGGCAGATGCTTAACCAACTGAGTCACTCAGGTGCCCCTATTTCCATTCCTCTGAAAGTTAGTGTATAAAACAGTTGCTTTGTATTTGTTGACTAAACAAAAGATCATAAAGAATATTAGACAAAAAAGTATTAATTTATCAGATAACTTCAACCTTCCACAGAGTTTTACGTAGTTTAAATACTAACTAGATTGGGAGTTGTTTAAGAACAACAAAAAAAACAACAAGCAAAAAACCCTCAAACCCATCCTATCTTAGAATCCCTGACACCAAGTAGAATGGCTTAATAAAAAAAGTTTCTAGGTAATGGGGGTAGGAGTTGGGGGCCTGGCTGGCTCAGTCAGAGAAGCATGTGACTCTCAATCTTGGGGTCATGAATTTGAGCCCCGCATGAAGTGTAGAGATTACTAAAAAAAAAAAAAAGTTTCTAGAGGGGTGTCTGGGTGGCTCAGTCAGAAGAGCATGTGACTCTTGACCCTGGTGTTGTAAGTTCAAGCCCCATATTGGGCGTAGAGATTACCTAAAAAAAAAAAAGTTTCTAGAAAATACATTTTTCTCTCTTGAACTGAACTTATTTCAGGATTATATACTATCATAAAAACATTTTATAAATATTTTACAATTTTTATAATGTAAGACATAAGTAGCCTAAGAAAAGTAGATTAATAAGGTTTCCCTTCTTCTATGATAAGAAGCTTATATGTGCATGACAGAGTGTTTCAGAAATGCAAAGCTACACATACAAAAGAAGGCCCTCATGCCAGCCAAAAAAACTGTTTTTAAAAGATGCCCAAATTTCTGGTCCTCAGATGTTTTAAATGATAAAATGGGAATTATATTAACTTAAAGAAAAAAATATGAAAAAGATCAAATAAACAAAGGAGATGATACAACAGCATTAATTGTGCTAAATCAACTTATTTAGGAAGAGAAAAAAAAGACTATGGTACCTTTTTTATAGCTTGACCTGATGCTTTCTTCCCAATAAAGTTTTCAGAGACTCCAAGAAGAGCAGCTACATTTTGTTCTGCAGGACTGAGCTGGCTAAACTACATGTAAAAAGAGAAAACACAGAGAAAAATCAAATTATAACTTTTTAAAATGGGTTTATTTATTTGAGAGAGCAAGAGAGAGCCAGAGAGCATGTGGGGGGTTGCTGAGGCAAAGGGAGAGAGAAAATCTCAAGCAGACTCCTTGCTGATCACAGAGCCCGACATAGGGCTCCATCTCACGACCCTGAGATCATGACCTGAGCTGAAATCAAGAGTCGGATGCTTAACTGACTGAGCCACCCAGGCGCCCCTCAAATTGTAACTTTTAAACACCTGCCATTTGAACCAAATCCAGTATTTCCTGTGATATCACATTTTCATGGTTTTAAAGGATATGAAATAACATGAATGTATTTATACATATTGTAAGCTTAAAAATGTATTATTAAAATATAATATATTTTAGTAGAATACTGAAAGGCATGGTCACAAGCACTGTGACTATGGACTATGGTTTCCATAGACTATGTGGTTATGTTTAATATTGAGATTTCTGGGGGAAGGAAGAAGAGGGAAAGCTTTTGACCATAACTGCCTTATACAGTACCACTTGAAAAACTTAGGTACAATTTTAAAATAGGAGATTAAAAAGAAAGTTAATTTCCTGGAATGAAGAGCTGCATATTGCTTCTGCCAGCGTGTTCATGCGTCTGCCCTGCTCATAGTAAAATCATAATAGACTATACTCTAGCACCTGGTTTTGTAACAGGTAGGACCAGCTGCACCTTCCTGTCGTGATAAAACTGGCATTCCTTCTCAGGTATTAACATCATCGGGTTTAGTCATCATGCTTGGCTCTGAGAAAGCTTTCACGTAATTAAAAATCTCCAAAAAAAAAATAGCTTTCACGGTTTTCGTCACATTCTAGGCAACATAAAATGGAATGGTCACCAAACCGTAACAATAACTATCTTTGGGGAATGGGACCAGGGAGGATCCTCTTTGGTTTTCTGCACCTTATTCTTTCAATAATGAACATGTTTATATTTAACAGAAAAGTAGTATTTAAGTTAAACAAACTGAAAATGCTATTGCCATATTACTATTTTAAAAACTGAAACATGAAAGGCCCAATTTCAAATATATTTTAGTAGAGGAAAAAAAGTGAATAATCACTTGACAAAAATTACATCATCGTTAATAAATAAAATAGCCTGTATTTAAGAACCTTATAGTCTCACCTGCCTGAAGTATATCATCCAGTCAGGGGCACACTGAGAAGCCATATCATATGGAGTTGTTAGGTAAATTAGGTGAAGAAGGCTTTCGAGCACAAGACCTTCGAGACCTTTCTTCAAGTCTCTGTAGAGAATATCACAATAAGCCAAATCTATAGTTCCTAAAAGAAAGATCAAATATTTCATCTTTCATAATTACCAAAGGGGGAAAAAGGTGATTTTTAAAATGGTCTTGTTTAGAAGTTACCTCAACATAGCAAAAAGTTTTCAAAAAAATCTTAATTTTTTAAACTTCATTATAGTGAACATACCATGTTATATTAGTTTCAGGCGTACAATATAGTGATTGAACAATTCTGTAGGTTACTGAGTATTCACCATCATGAGTGCACTCTTAATCCCCTTTATTTATTTCACCCATCCCCCACCCAAAATTTCTTCTTATGTAATTTAGCACGACTATTTTGGAGGTCATTTTGAAAGGATACATTAACATTTCATAAGTACATACCTTCTGACCCAAATACTCTGTTTTTGGAAATCTAACCCAGAGAAACATTTCCACACATACCCAAAAGCACATAAATGGAGATGCCCATTGCAGCTTTGTTTATAATTGAGAAAAAAAAAAAAGTGCATATGTCCATCAATAGGGGAATGGTTAATTAAACTACAGTATCCCGGCTATGGATGATTATAGTAGTAAGAGAAAAATGAGGTAGATTTAAAGGGACTCACATGTTAAGATGCTCCTAATATTTTAAGTGAGAAAAGCAAGCTGCCAAAAAATACTTACAACTATGATTTCATCTTAAAAAATAAACTATAAAACATATAAATGTATATGCATGCATATGTATAAAATCTATACATAATACATACAAATATACATATACACATATATAATATACATACACACACTTATCTATATACATAATAATATATGAAGGGTAGACATCAGATTGTTAACAGTGGTTACCCCTGGGAGAGTGGAAATGGGACAGGAGAATGGGATTTTCCTTTATGTAATTCTGAGTTCTAAGGATTTTTTTAGACAATAGACATGTACTATTTTTCATTAAGTAAATTATGAGGTAGCCATTAAGAAAAAACTATTCACTGTCATGGAACAATTTTTAAGATATTAAGCAAAAAAAACCAAATTGTGGAATTATACAAATGATTGTTTATTTGAAAACAAAAGCTTTAAAAATCTTAAACTTGTATACAAGTATATATTATGCATTGAAATGAGATGTACAGAAAATGTCTGAAAAGATGTATGCCAAATTGTTATTCTTGATAGGATATTCAGATTTGTATGATTGCTAGGGGAGGGGCGTGTGAAGGGTGATTACCATCTTTTTCCCCAAATACTTCTACAGTATCCTAAATTACTTGTAATTCAAGACATTTTTTGCGGCACCTGGTGGCTCAGCTGGTTAAGGGTTCAACTCTTGATTTCAGCTCAGGTCATGATCTCAGGGTTGTAAGATCAAGCTATGAGTCAGACTCGTGGTGGGTGTGGAGCCTGCTTAAGATTCCCTGTCTCCCTCCCTTTCTGCCCCCTACCTCCCCCCCCCGCCCCATTCCCTCTCTGATAAAACCCAACATTTTTTCAACTTTTTATTTATTTACTAAAAAAAATTTTTTTTTAAAAAGTAAGCTCTACACACAACATGGGGGTTGAACTCACGACCCCGAGATGGAGTCGCATGCTCTACCGACTGAGCCAGCCATGTGCCCCAATTTTTCAACTTCTAAAAGCTAAAGTAGTCTAATAGCTTATAAGATTAATGCTATTAATATAAAATTACAGTTCCAATTTAAAGAAAGAGCATTATTTAATTTCTATTTTTTTCTCAGCACATTTCCTCAGAAATGTAGGTAAACTCTTACCCTTAAAAGAAGCTCGTCCCAGTTTTGTAATATTAAAACTACACTGGATCTCTTCTTTGGACTTATCAATAGTGTCTTTTTGTAGAAGTCCTTTTTCTGTCAGGTATCTAAGTGATTCGACAGTTATTTCCCACAGACTTTTTTCTTTCAACAAGATCTTCTGCTGAACACCAAAAAATGTACCACACATAAAGTGATATATGTCATCAAGATTTGTTGCAATCTGAAACAATTCAGGACATCATTGGAGCATTTTCCTTAATTTAAGGCATCATTTTGAATGCACATTTGAATACCTCAAAGCTATTGAAATAAATTAGTATAAAATTGACATACACATATAAAGATAATTTTACAGTGGCACTTTAAAATTAATAAGAAACAATTTAAAGTTGTCATATTCGTACCTTTGATGAAAACATCTACATATTTTTCACCCAAAAACTCCTCAGATTTTTGAATAATTTTTTACAGTATCTCCAAAGCTGTGCTGTTTACTCTCCAATTATCACTAATTTCCACTCAGCCTCCTTCAGAAATCCTCCCTTCACCCCTTTCCATCCACCTGTAAAGCATTCTTTAGCAATAAAAATGGTATTAAAACATACACACACACACAACACAACTGAAAGTCTCCATTGAAACAGGATCAGGCAATATTTCCCGCCTATCACCTAAAAATAAATAGCAGTCTTCTCTTTTTGTCTCTCTCATTCCTGTTCTTTTGCTGCCTTCTCTCTCCCCCATTAGTTACTATTTAAAACCTATAATGGCAATCGTAATACTTAGCTCTCCATTTGGTAGTCAGATGTAGAGTTGATGCTGAAGTAGAATTAATTTTGCATTAGCCAATTTCAATGAAATCAGCATGTTATACTGAAATACAGTCAATCAATAAGCATATTTTGGGACGCCTGGGTGGCTCAATCGGTTGAGTCTGCCTTCGGCTCAAGTCAAGATCCCTGGTCCTGGGATCCAGTCCCACATTGGGCTCCTTGCTCAGCAGGGAGCCTGCTTTTCCCTCTGCCGGCCGCTCTCCCTGCTTGTGCTCTCTCTCTCTGACAAATAAATAAATAAAATTAAATTTAAAAGTTAAAAAAAATAAGCATATTTCTCTCTCCCTTATAATTCTGATGATATTTTCAACTAGAAAACTTAAGTAGTTATTTGATACTAAACCGTATAAGGGTTAACAAAAAATATGATGAGGCATAGACATTTCCTGTTGCTATTCCTCCTTTTAATAAAACTCACTTTTGAAATGTTCTAATATTTATTATTATTATTTATGAGGGAGAGAGAGAGCACACGGGGGGAGGGGCAAAGGGCGAGGGAGAGAATCTTAAGCAGGCTCCACACTCAGTGCTGAGTCTGACGTGGGGCTTGATCTCATGACCCTGACATCATGACCTGAGCCGAGATCCATCCAGAGTTGGACGCTTAACTGACTGAGCCACCCAGGCGCCCCAAAACTCAGTCTTAATATAATATTTAGTTAGGCCAAAATTGTCGTTTTAAGGTATTCAAGACTGATACTCAGTTTGTATATTATCAATGAACTTAGTTGCTGTATTGTTTTCTACTTGGTTGATTACAGTTAACATTGGGGATATAAAAAAATTCCTTTACTTGATCCTTCTAGCTATCATCATGTTATCTTTCTAACCCTCTGTGAAAAACTTACAGGCATAGTGATTTAGACCCACTGGTCTAGGCTCTGCCTCTGGCCTCCACAGCTTCTCAAAGCTGGATTCTCCACTGTTGCCCCAAACCTTCAGGTCACCCCTACCTGACTCCAAAGGCAATCCATTCATTCAGTCAAGGATTTACAGAGCACCAACCACATGCCAGGCATTGTGTTCGGCACTGGGATTCAGGGACAAATAAAAATAAATGTGGACTCTGCTTGCACAGGGTTTTTACATTCCTGGGGGGAATCACTGCCCTAACCAGAACATAATTACAAACTGATAGGTTCTACTAAAGCAATGTGGTTTTATAAAGCATACAATAAACTGACTGAACTCAGAGGCACAGGAAGGCTTCCCTGAGGAGCAGTGGTTAAGTGAAGCCTCAAGGGCAAGTGGGTGAGGGTGAGTCCAGAAGATGGGCGAGTCCAAGCTTAGTGAGCACTGGGGTGGGAGGGAGCACCACACATATAAGAACTGAGAGTGCAGAGTGCAGAGTGCAAGGTGGCTGGTGAGAGAGGAGGATGGAGACAGGCAGAGGCCAAATCTACCACGGTAGACCATGGTAAGGCATCTGGGTTTCCTAAATCCAAAAAACAATGGGAAACCACCACTGACAAATTTTAAGCAGAGCTGGGTAGCACATTCTGAGTTTACATTTCGACAAGATCAATCTGAGTGTGAAGAATTATTTGGAGGGGATGTGGGAAGGCATGGCAGACTGGATGCAAGGCAGTCAGACCAGCGAGGGGACAATCACACTGACCCAGACAGGAGACTGCAGGAGCACAGACCTCAGTGTGCAGGTGCAGGGGTAAGGCTGCAAGCAGCCTACAGAACCTGCCTCTCTTGGCCTCAGATTCTTTTTTTGTCAAAGGGGAGTTATATTACTTAATTCGAAGGTATGCAAGGATCAGAGATAAAACACATCAAGCGTCTAACAGGGTGTCTGAAATACGGTTGTGATAAATAAATGATAACTGGAGGCTCCCTAAATCCTATGGCCCAAGCACTGTTATGGTCTCTCATTAACTCCTGCAGTTTCCTTCTCTTCCACCAAAGCATGGACTTAGTGTCTCCAGGGGTGCTCATCTGTCCTCCTGCCCCGACTTCACTGCCCAAGTCACAGACCTTGCCCTTCTTGCTTCTCCCCTCTCTTCCATCTGCTTGTTCCTGTCCACAGGACTTGACTGCTGCTTCAATTCCAACTCTAAAGGTTTTCCAGCTCTCCACTGTGTCTAGAGTTCCAGACTTCTACAACTACAGCCCCGTTGTTGTCCCTACCCCAAGGTGAGAGAGGAACCCTGATGGCCTGGCCTCCTCATGGCTGGGTCCACTTTCTTGAGTTCTGCCTCCTATGGGCAGGCTTGGAACAACAGCTGCCTACCTGCTAATCTCCTGAACCAACTGCTGCCTGGACTTCTCACTGCTGTACTTAAATGGCTAAAACAGAATTTAAATGCAACTGCTGTGTCCCACAGATCTTGTACTGCCAGGCCCATAAAACCACACCCCCATAGCCAAGTCAGTTCTCCCAGTCTCCCTGTACCTGAGTGCTCCTGTCTTAGGTGAAGCCCCAACTCCCTCCCAATTCCACTACCTTTTGCTGAGTCATATACACATTTGTCAGATGTATGTACTATGAATATTTCCTCCATGCTTCTTACTTTTTTAACCATGTCTTTTGAAGATGATTTTAAAATTATGATGAAGTCTACTTGCTTGAATTTTCCCTCATGGTTTATGTTTTTTGTTTCCCACATAAGAAATCTTCAGCCAAGGTAACAAAAATGTTTCCCCTGTATGTTCTTCTAAACGTTATATTTTAGGGGTGCCTGGGTAGCGCAGTCGTTAAGCGTCTGCCTTCGGCTCAGGGCGTGATCCCAGCATTCCGGGATCAAGTCTCGCATCAGGCTCCTCTGCTGGGAGCCTGCTTCTTCCTCTCCCACTCCCCTGCTGTGTTCCCTCTCTCGCTGGCTGTCTCTCTATCACATAAATATATAAAATCTTTAAAAGAAAAAAATAAAATAAAAATAAATAAATAAATAAATAAATAAATAAATAAATAAAAGTTATATTTTAGCTTGTAAGTTTAGGTCTATGGTCTATTTTGAATTAATTATTTGGACAAAATCAGAGTGAGGTAAGAGTGCAGGTTAATTTTTTTTTCTTGTTCTACATAGATATCTAGTTGATTCAGCACCATTTATTGAAAAAAACTATCTTTTGTCCATTTAAATATCTTGACACCTTTTGTTAAAAACTGATCATATGTAGGGAAGCCTGGCTGGCTCAATTGGTGGAGCACACAACTCTTGATCTTGGGGTCCTGAGTTCGAGCCCCATGTTGAGTGTAGAGATTTTTTTTTAATTGAGCATATTTGTGTGGGCCTAATTCTGGACTTACTGATCTATTGGTCTATATGATCCTTGCACCAATATCACACTGTCTTGATTACTGAAGCTTTACAGTAAGTTTTGAAGTAGTGTGAAGACTCTGTTATTTTTTCACAAAATTAATTTTGGCTATTCTACTCCTTTGCATTTCTAAATAAATTCTATTAGCCTTCAATTTGCACAAACAAGCCTGTTGAGATTTTGACTGTGATTGCGTCAAATTTATAGACCAATTTGGGAAGTAACATCTGACCAAAACTGAATGTTCTAATTCTTTTTTTTTTTAAGATTTTATTTATTCATTTGACAGAGATAGAGACAGCCAGCGAGAGAGGGAACACAAGCAGGGGGAGTGGGAGAGGAAGAAGCAGGCTCCCAGCGGAGGAGCCTGATGTGGGGCTTGATCCCAGAACGCTGGGATCACGCCCTGAGCCGAAGGCAGACTCTTAACCGCTGTGCCACCCAGGCGCCCCTTGAATGTTCTAATTCTTAAACATGGTACTTCTCTCCATCTATTTAGGTCTCCTTTAACTTCTCTCAACAGTTTTAGTTTTCAGTGTATAGATCTGACACATATTAGTTAAAATTATCCCTAAGTATTACATTAATAGATGCTACTGTGAATGGAGTTGTTTTTCCAATTATTTGTAGTGAATATACAGATACAATTGAATTTGTATATTGATCCTGTACCTATGACACTGCTGATTACACTCTAGTTTTTTTGTACATTCCTTTGGATTTTTCTTGAACATAGTATCAGCAAATAAGACAGTTTTACTTCTTCCTTTCCAATCTACATGCCCTCGTTTTTCTTCCTGTGTTGTACTGGAGATGATTTCTGATATATGCTGGAAAGTAGGGTGAGAGCAGACCTCCTTTCTTTTCCTGACCTTAGATGGAAATACATGTAGTCTCTCACCATTAAGTGTGATGTTACCTGTAGTGGTGGTGGTGTTGTTTTTTTAATAAACACCCTTTATCAGGTTGAAGACATTCTCTTTTTTTTTTTTTTTAAATATTTTATTTATTTATTTGACAGAGATAGAGACAGCCAGCGAGAGAGGGAACACAAGCAGGGGGAGTGGGAGAGGAAGAAGCAGGCTCATAGCAGAGGAGCCTGATGTGGGGCTCGATCCCACAATGCTGGGATCACGCCCTGAGCCGAAGGCAGATGCTTAACCGCTGTGCCACCCAGGCGCCCCTGAAGACATTCTCTTCTAATTTGCTGAGTTTTTATCATGAATGGGTGTTGAATTCTGTCAAATGAATAGTAACATTGAATTTTGAATGTTAAATTAACTTTTTGCATTACTGGAATAAACTCTGCTTGTGTTGCTGGATTACTAATACTTCAATAAGGATTTTTATATCTATTTTTACCACAGATATTGGCCTGTAGTTTTCTCCTCTTGTAACAACTTTGTCTGATTTTGGTATCAGAATAATGGTGGTCTCATGAGATGAGCAGTGTTCCCTCTTCCTCTACTTTCTGGAAGAGTATGTGTGTGATTGGTATTATTTCTTCCTTAAATGTTTGATAGAGTTCACCAGTGAAGTCAGTTGGGCCTAGAGTTTTCTTTGTGGGAAGTTTTAAGTTATAAATTCAATTTTCTTTAATAGATCTAGGACTAGACTTTCTACTTCTTCTTCAGTCAGTTTTGGAAATTGTGTCTTCCAAGAATTTTCCCCATTTTACCTAAGTAGTTGAATTCATTTTTCAGCATTCAAGTGTGATACAGTTATTCGAGGATTATTCCTTACTATCCCTTTAATATCTCTAGGATCTTTAGTGGTGACCCTTCTTTCATTCCTGATATTGGTAATTGATGTGTTCTCTCTTCTCCCTCTGATCAAATCAGTTAATAATCTTACTGATCTTTTCAAAGAACTAGCTTGTGGCTTCATTATTTTTTTTCTCTTGTTTGTTTACTTTTTATTTCATTTCTGTTTTTAGTTGTATTATTTCCTTCTTTCTACTCTGGGTCCCCGCCACCTGATTCCTAAAGTAAAACTTAGACTAGTGAATCCAGATCTTTCTTGTATTCTAATAAAAATTTTAAAGCTATAAAAGTCCTTTTAAGCACTTTTTGGCTTTATGCCAGTAATTCTGATATATCTGTTTTCATTTTCACTCCCTTCAAAATATTTTCTAGTATCCCTTATGATTTCTATGCTATTTAATTTCCAAATATTTGCATAATTCCCTGATATCCTTCTATTACTGCTGGTATACTATTGTTTCCATTAGACACCACACTGTATTTGATTTCAATCCTTTTAAATGTATTGAGACTTGTCTACAGTCTCAGAATATGATCTATGTTGGTGAAATATTTTATGTGCACTTGAGGAATATTCCATTCATACAGTGTACACTGGAAAGAGTACAGGCCAACAAGGCAGGAACCTAAATTATAGTCCCGTCTAAACCATAACTCACTGAATGACCTTAGACTACTCACCAATTCTCTAAGACTGTTACATTATCTAATGTATGAATGTAACTAGACTTGGTGATCTTCATGAGCTCCCCCTCCTTTACTAACTCCTTTGCAACCCTCCTACTGCAGGTCTTTATTACATTACACATGGATTACTACAATTGCTTCTAAACTAGTCTTGCAATACTTCTGCATACTATTATCCCCATTTTACAGATAAGGCAACTGAGGGGGGTTTAAGAGAGAGCTAATAACTTACACAGAGTAATAAGAGACAGAGTTGGGACTGGAACACAGGTATGTGTGATATCAGAGCCCTTGCTCTCAACCAGAACACGTCACTAATTCTCCAATGATAAGGGACAGTGTCACAACTCTGTAGTCTACTATTTAAGCATGCTCTCCCATTTTCCCCAATTTACAGCACACAGTCTGGCCTAACTTTTCCCACCCAACTTTCAACTCTTCAGGATCTGCAGTCTTCCTCTAGAGCTATACAATCTAGTCTGTTGACTTTCTTAAGCTCTCTCATCATTAATTCTATGTTAAATACGTGGAATGGCTTATTCCTTCCCTTTGCTTATCTACAACTTCTATCTCCTTCACTGCCCAGCACTGATTCCTTTTCTTCCTTATATCCTTTCACTATTCTGAACTGCCAGGGAATATTATAAAATTACACTCTTCATCTACAAGTAATCAAAACTTATGGTATTTTTTATTTATTAATTACTTTCTGTATTTTCACCTAAACTGTTCAGGTTAATGAAGGTAGACTACATGATAGGTGAAAAGCATTGGTTTTTGTACAACAAATTAAAACCCTGGCTTTGCCACTTTATGGCCAAGTGACCTTGGCCACAGAATTAAAAAATTACTTAAGAATAACCATAGAGGCGCCTGGGTGGCTCAGTTGGCTAAGCGTCTGACTCTTGATTTCAGCTCAGGTCATTATCTTAAGGTCATTGGATTGAGCTCCCTGCCAAGGCCTGCACTGGGGTCTGGGCTCAGTGGGGAGTCTGCTTGACATTCTCTCTCCCTCTGCCCCTCCCCCTGCTTGCATTCTCTCTCTCTCTAAAACAAATCTTAAAAAAAAAAAAGAAAAGAATAACTGTAAAAAAGAAGTTTAACTCAAGAGTAATCCTAAAAGAGACAGCTAATTTCTAAGAAAAGACTGTTTTCCTGCTGTGCCTTTTTCTTTTTTAATTTTCTGCCTGATAAAGGCTATAGTGATCTCATGTTTATAATATCCTAGAATGATCACAGGGCTACAGGTGAACCTTATTCTTAACAAGGGCAGAGATGATGGATTATCTCACATCAGGACCTATGTCCTTCTAGCTTCTTATATCCTCCAGAGTATGCAAAAATCTCTCACTTGTAATAATGCCCAGTTATGATTTGTTGATTTTTCATATTTCATATAACTCAAAGCATTAAAATGGATATATAAATCTAGATTCAGATTTATCATGTCGGATTATTCTTTACCACATTAGATTAGAAGTTAACATTTTTTTTCATACTTACAGTTCTTATAACTTTTAAGTCTCTATTATCTCAGGTTATGGTAATAATTAAAAAATAATGAAAAATACCTTCAAACCAATCAAAGAGAGAAACAAAGTTTGGATTCCCTTGGTGAATTCTTGAACAAGATGGCTATAACAATTTTCCAATGGTCTGCTTATTAACTCCAATACCTACAAAAGTTAAAGCATATTATGTTTTGTGTTTTTATAAAAAACATTAAGTGTTCCATATAACATTTTATATTTTGCATAGATCTTGTGGAAGCAGGGGGTGTTAAGGACATAAAGACAAACAAATATGAATTTAGCAGGTGTTTTCATGAAAATGGAAGAAAGATAAATAAGGAAAATACTTTTCGTTGCTTGTCTGAACTACAAAAGTATTCAAACTATTCTTTCTAATTCTTAATCATAGAGGAGAAACATTATTGAAAGAAATCTTAATAATTAATTTTTAAAAGATGATATCATAAAAGGGCTTAGACCAAAGACCAAAAAAAGATGAAACAACCAACAACCAGATGATTACCTGTTGCTTGTCTTTTTCTTGCAGTATAAGGATACTCTCCCCAATAGAATCTATTCCAGCACGGCCAGCTCTGCCAATCATCTGCTTATATTGATTCCTCTTTAAAAATTCCTTAGCAACATAGGGAGCTCTTAAAATAACTCTATGGAATTGATAATATTAATTAAAAGTGATACTCCATCTATACTAATATCTATTTTTTAAATTCTTAATTTCATTATATATGTGATGATATTAAATTTATGACATGTTAACTGAAAACAATAAGTAACTGCTATTTAACAAGCACCGGTGATGTCCTAGATTCTTTATGCACAAAATTCCTGGTAATAATGTTCTTTATTATTTTACCTTAGTTTTTCCAAAGGGGCTAACCGAAGCCCAGACAAACTAAGTGGCTCACCTCCACACACAAAACTAGTAATGACTAGGGCCTGGTTTGAATGTGTTGGCCGAGCTCCCAGCTTGATTGTTACTAGAGCAACAGTCTCCAAAGACTGATTCTACACCCCACAAAGGAAAAACCTCACCACGCATTGCCAACATATGCATATTTATTTATTAATTTATATTACTGTCAACTATATAAAATTCAGGTTTCAACTGTTTTGACCTACAAATATGGTAATTTCAATCCTGCTCATGTAGATAGACGATTGTAGCCAGCTTTCCTGTTCAAAAGTGAGAGGAAACCTATGTCATTTATCTGCTAATCAGCCTACTCCTTTATTAACCTCAACAGACAGCCAAGATTACAAACACTTGAAGAAAACTAAGGGCATAAAAGAAGAGCAAGAATATACAGAATAAATGTCTGACAGAAACAGGGAACAGACAGAACTTTAAAAAATTCTAATTGGGGGGGCTTGTAGGTGGCTCAGTCAGTTAAGTGTCTGACTTCGGTTCAGGTCATGATCTCAGGGTCCTGGGATTGAGACCCACATTGAGCTCTGAGCTCAGCACAGAGTCTGCTTGTTCCTCTCCCTCTACCCCTCCCCTTGCTCATGTTCTCTCTCAAATAAATAAATACATAAAATCTTTCAAAAAATAAAAAAAATTACTCAAGGATAGCAAAATAAAAAGTAAATCATAGAAGGAAGACGTGGGATACAAGAGGCAGTGGTAAGCAAAAAAAAAAAAACAAACAAGTATAATTTACAGGAAGGTTTAAATAATTATGGACTATAAGATGAGAGAAGATTAAAAATCTGGCACTAAAATTCTAGGTAGCTGCAACATACATGAGGCAGTATAGGAGAATACACAAGTGGTAAGACTCTTGTTATGTTCACGAGGGGAATTAACAACTGGGATAAGAGAAATAAGATATATAACTTTCTTTTTTATTCTCCAATCGTCTGAAAAATGGAAAATTTAATCCATGACAGAGATTGAAAATAAAAGAATGGAAAAAGATATACTTGGCAAAGAAAATGTAATCCTAGTGTTCAAAGTGAAATCACTCAGTGAGAAAAACAAGGAACTATTATAGTGATAAAAGGTATAATTCAGAGTAAGATATTTAAAATGAACCTTTGTATACCTAAACAGTTTTGAAATACAAAGTAAAAACTTCTAGAAATACAAAAAGGAGAAAGTCAACTCCATAATAAGAGTGGGAGACTAACACAACTCTCTGGAATTGACAGGTCAAAGAATCACAAATAGTAAGAAAATCGAGGGAGCTGATAACATAATTATTAACTGTGATCTCATGGAGATGTAGAAAACTGCATACCCAACAGAAAATATGTATGTTTTTTAATGTGGATGATTTTTAAAAATCACCCACGTGTTTGAAAAAAATGTCAAAAATTTTAAAATAAAAATTATAAAGAGCAGACATCAATTATACAGGTCCATAGCTTTGGTAATAACTGAAAACATAATGAAAGATCTACTCTGAAAAAAGATGCCAGACCCAGAAGTCTTTACGGATGAGTTCTCTAAGTTTTCAAGGAAATACCTATGTTAAATAAACTCTTTCAGATCATAAAAAATGGCAGAAAGCTTGCTAACTGTTTACAACTAGAAAAATAAACCCTAACATCAAAACCAGACAGAGAGAGCACCAAAGAAGGATTCTAATACCAGGATATCTACTAAAGTTATTTTTCATTAAAATATTAAAGGAAACAAATGAGGGGCACCTGGGTGGCGCAGCTGGTTAGGCAGCCAACTCTTGGTTTTGGCTCAGGTCGTGATCTCAGGGTCATGAGACGGAGTCCCACATTGGGCTCAGTGTTGAGTGAGGAATCTGCTTGAGACTCTCCCTCCCTCGCCCTCTGCCCCTCCCCCCACTCTCAAATAAATAAATAAATCTTAAAAAATAAATAAATAAAATGAAGGAAACAAACCAAATAATCAACTCCTCAAATGATGAAAAAACATCTGATAAATTCTCATCCATTACTGAGAAAGAATAAAACAACAAAACTCCTGGCAAGCTAAGAGTTAAAAAGTTTTGCGCCTGGCCCAAAGCTACTTCCATCTTACCTTCGAGCTGGTAGGTTAACACCTGCTGCTAGGGTGGATGTGCAGGTAAAAAGGCACAGAACTCCCGTGGAATAGGCCTCCTCCAACAGCTTCCTCTCGTCACTCGTTAAACCGCTGTGGTGGTAAGCAACACCAAAAGGGATGGTGCGCTTTAAGACGGGACACAAGTTGCCACTGCTGATATTCTTCAAGTTCTTAATCACTTCATGTTTTTCTTTCTCCCTGTGTTTCAGATATTCCCTAGGAAAAAAGCTCTGTTAGAAATATGAACCCTAGATCTTACAGTGACAAAGTACCTACTGTTTTAATTTTAGCAGATGCATGTAAACGTTCTTTATTAAAAAATATATTACTTTCATGAATCTAAGTATCTAAAATGTTCTTAGAGTTTAGATTCTGATTTCATTAACTATTAGGCATTCTCTCAGACTTTTTGTGGATCACAGAACCCTGTGAAAATCTGATTAAAAGTAAGGGAAAAAAAACCCATAACATAAATATAACACTTTGCTTATAAGTTCATGGACTTCCTGAAGTTCATTCCTATACTGCCTGTGAGTCCATGGATGCTAGGTTTGGACACCTGCTGTAGATGTTACGATGATTTTTTTTCATTAGAACATACATTTTTATTGACGATTTTTAAAAAAATTTTGTCATAAATGTTCTTCTCTGAAGATGGAAACATACTTATTATCAAACCATACGTATTTATGGAAAATACTGTCTAAACACTAGCATTTTAGAAGCTTCAATGATATCCCACAATGTCTCTGCATTTAAAAGCACTTATTATTTTAAATTCCTGGGGCGCCTGGGTGGCACAGTGGTTAAGCGTCTGCCTTCGGCTCAGGGCGTGATCCTGGTGTTATGGGATCGAGCCCCACATCAGGCTCCTCTGCTATGAGCCTGCTTCTTCCTCTCCCACTCCCCCTGCTTGTGTTCCCTCTCTCACTGGCTGTCTCTATCTCTGTCGAATAAATAAATAAAATCTTTAAAAAAAATAAAAATAAAAATAAATTCCTTTTAGAAAAGAGAGAAAGGACTGAAAGATGAAGTACAACTAATAACTAACTGCCTTCTGAATACCAGTAGCAAACAAATATAGTCTACGATATACAAGTTATAGCCGTGGCCTGTGTTGTTTCAGTGTGCTTCGTGGAAAGAATAGAGAGCTCCAGCTCTATTACTCTGATGTTAACTGTAGAAGGCCGGTAACTTCATAAGAAGCTGAGAAACAGGGTGCAAGGAGATAAAAGAAGAACAACGAAGACAGTGGTCAGGAGTCATGGGCGCAAGAATTAGAAGTGACAGCTGAGGAGGGAGCTGCAGACTCTGTTACCACTTTCCAGTCAGCGTGTGGGGCCACAAAAGGGATGTACAGGATGAACTCTTCTCAAGAAATTACATCCTACATGGGGTGAAAATATGGATAATTACCATACAATTTTAGAGAAGGGAGACACTACTTACAACCGGCCAGGTAAGACATGGTTACACAGAGAAGATTTCATGGCAGAAACCGAGATCTGAGCGAGCTCGTGCAGAATGAGTGTCAGAGAGGTGATGATGAGGGGGGCAGGGAAGCTGCTCTACCCTTTCCTGATCAAGGGCGTGGAAATGAGAAGTTCAAAGCATAAACAAAGAGAAGTAGTTTGGATGAGCTGCAAGGTGAATGAAGAGTAAAGAAATAAGGATGGAGAAGTAAGTTGGACCCCAGCCTGAATTCTAGACTAACAAAGCACTGTGGCATCATTTTTAGGGAGATTTTCAGGGAAAGTAATATGATTAGAGCTTCGGCAGTTGTCAGCAAATGGTGTTTAAAAGTTGTTCTTGATTTAGAAGTCAAAGGTAGTGACAGCTATAAAAAAGATGATAATTTTCCTTGATATTGAGACAATTACTTGGGAAAAATCTGTTTCAGACTTTGCACTTAAATAGATATAGAGCCGTATTCTACTGCCCAGATGGTTTTACTGCACCAGCTTCCCATGCCATTTATGGTAAGGAAGCAAATAATTAAGATACAGTGGATATCCCAGGACTCTTCAAGAAATTATGTTTTAAAGATATTGTTCACATCAGAAGCCATTTAGCTCTAGATTTTACTTTGGCTACATGAAAATTACAGAAGAATATCAAATAGTATGCGTAAAACATGATTCTTCATTTCTTAATCAATAGCCACAAAAAAGGGTGCTAAACTATACTCAGAATATTCAGCTTATGAAAGCGACAAGTAATATGCAAAATATATTTTAGAGGAAATTTTCCTTCAGAAGTGTTAAGTCCTATTTCTTTAACAAAAGTATCAAGTATTGGGGCGCCTGGGTGGCTCAGTCTGTTGAGGATCTGACTCTTGATTTAGGCTCAGGTCATGATCTCAGGGTCATGAGACAGCCCTACGTAGGGCTCTGCATTCAGCTGGGAGTCTGCTTGAGATCCTTTCCCTTTGCCCCTCCCCCCACTTGGGCCCACTCTCTCTCTGATAAATAAATAAATCTTAAAAAAAAAAAGTAAGTATCCATTACAATTCATTAACTAAGAGTTCTGGAAAATCAAATTTTTAAGTGCTTCAATGTTAAACATCAACATTTATGATACAAATAAACTATTATCATCAAAAAGCAAAATAAGGCAAGGGTATAACTAATAAATCACAAGTCTTCCAGTCAAATGTTAGTCTCTAAATTTCCACATCACTTAGCCGGTGCTAAAATTTCCTCAAATTATTCTATGAAAACAAATGATTTACTGAGACTACCTCAATGATAATTTAATTTCCTTAGGTTTTTATAATCAACATCATCATTGTAAAGGCAGACTATTAGTTACCAAAATGGAAAACTCCTTGACTCTATCCCAAGCATCTAAATCTTTGTGCTGGTCAATAAATTTAACTCTATTAGACCAATCCATGACAGTAGGACTGGAAGGGGAGGTGGGAGATGACTAGATTAGAATCCAGGGTAATAATGGTCTGTGGTGATACAGCACTGGTTAAGGAGCCAAAAAGAAGTCTGAAAAATCCGATACAACTCCACACGGGACAAAGGTAGAGAAAAAACCTGAACTGTTCATACTCAAGGTCACTTTATACTTATCTCTATGAGTATAACAGAGCCAGTATTAAAATACTATCAAATTACAAACTAATAAATTTCTTAATTACTTAATAACAACTTCAGTGTGAAGTTTACTAAGAAAACAAAGGCAACAGTATTTAATTAAAGAGAAGGTTAAACTAAAGATATGATTCATGGGGCACCTGGGTGGCTCAGCTAGTTAAGTGTCTACCTCAGGTCATGGTCTCAAGGTCCTGGGATTGAGCCCTGAGTCGGGCTCCCTGCTCAGCGTGGAGTCTGCTTCTCCCTCTCCCTCTGCCCCTCCCTCCCATTGCTCGTGCTTTCTCTCTCTCTCTGCCTCTGTCTCTCTCAAATAAATAAAATCTTAAAAAAAATAAAAATATGATTCATATCTGCAGTGATTAGTGACTGGTACTCTGACTATCATAGCCAGTGGCTGACCTCGGCTGGATGTTGAATCTGCCTGGAAAGTTCTACAAAATAACAATGCCTGGGTCCCATCCCCAGAGATTCTGATTTGTCTGGGATGTAACCTGGGCACTGGGATTTTTAAAAGCCCTTGAGAGGATTCTTTTGCAGTCAAGACTGAGAATCATTGATCTAAGCCATTATATTAGTCAGCATTCTCTTACATGTAGTCTTAGAATTTTTCTTTGGCTATTGCACATATATGAATTTCACAGTTAAACTTTCTTCAAGGTTAGGGCGCTTAGAATCTAGTACAGCAACTTAATATAATGTTCTATAAGAAATAATAATTGCTTGTTGAATAAACAGAATACACAGCATGTAAACCATGATAAAATAAAACAGAGTATTTTTTAAAGATTAACATACTTGCTTAAAAATTTGCATATCATTTCTGCTACGTTTTCACAGTTCTTCTTAGTGGGACAGAAAACTAAGCAGGAATAATTGGGAATAACTTCTGTCACCAATGCTACCAAGTGATCAGGATCCATCTTTTTCAGAGTATCAGAGTACTGTACAACAAGACGCGGGAACAAGGTAGTTAGTAACCATGAAAACCTGTCATTTTACAGAGTGCTTTGAAAGATAAGTAAACCATAATTTTCATACATTTTCAAAGTGTAATTTTGAACTCCTCATTTAATAAATCTGATCATTTAAAAGAAAAGATGAAACCCAGATGAAACATGAAAATGTTAAGTCCCACTTTTAGGTTATTAGGGTTTTGTTAGGTGTATTTCATTTTAAAATTAAAGAAACGAAAATAGTAAATGTTATTAATAACCCCACTGCATGTTCACCTCTACCAGAGCAAAACAAAGAAGTCCACAGAGAGAAGCACAGATTGGTCCTAATAACAGTCAAAGGACCACATAAACAAGATATACTTTTCCTATTACTAATAGTTTTCAAAAACAGATTCAATCATACTACGGGATAAATTTTCAGAAATAAGAAAATGTATTCATCAAGCACACACAAGGAACCCAACATAAGGAAAAATATAAAATTATTTAAAAATCTCACTTTCTGGGGCGCCTGAGTGGCACAGCGGTTAAGCGTCTGCCTTCGACTCAGGGCGTGATCCCAGCGTTATGGGATCAAGCCCCACATCAGGCTCCTCCGCTAGGAGCTTGCTTCTTCCTCTCCCACTCCCCCTGCTTGTGTTCCCTCTATCTCTGTCTCTATCTCTGTCGAATAAATAAATAAAATCTTAAAAAAAAAAAAATCTCACTTTCTTCAACTTTACTGAAAACCAAGACACAGATTTAGAATAATATACCTTTACAGAATTCTAAATATATTGTAAAACCCCTTCTCCCCTTCTTAATAACCTTCATATAAGTCACAGAACATTAACACAGCAGACCTTAACATTTTCGTACCCAGTACCTGAACTGCATAGCCCACAAAAGTTTCTTCTTGTTTTGCACTTATTGCTGAATGAATAAATATTCAAAGGAGAGGTCTGCCAATTTTCTTGGTTCATGGAGCTCCAGGGCCAAAAGAAATACCTAACAGCTTTGTTTATTAGGTATTAGGTACAGACAACTTAAGTATGTATTTCCTCACAATGTAGTAGCCGTTTGCATGAATAATACACGTCAGTTGAATGAAGAAAATATTATCTCATTCTTAACCATAACTGCCCACTAACAGGATGTGCACACAACTGGGCACTGCAATAGTCTTTCAGATCTTTGAAGCAGATTGGACATGGCTACTCTTTTTCCATCCCACACTGATTTTTCACGTGGTATTTTTTACAGTAACTGCAAAAAACAAACAAAAAACTTCACTAAGATATGATATCATAAAAAGGAATACAGTGTGATCCGATGTCCAAATTGGAAACAACCTTGAGCCAGTAGTGTGTATGGTGTCCAACAGATGTCAAGCACCAGCTGTTTCTCTTAAATATCTAAACTATCCCATGGTACCCTGTGAATCTTTTGTGGTGCCCCAGGGCACCAAGTCTGGGAACCTCATACTCAAGGGTTATCAGTGTTACCTGACAATCAAGGAGACGTGAAAAAGTCATGCTGTTCTCAGCTTTGCTGTCCACTTCATATATTGCATCGTTTATTTTCAAATATTCTTTTAATTCAACCTTGAATTAGAAAGACATTTGCAATTAATACCACATATAAATTCCTTTTCCACAGTTTTAAATTTTGTAAAATGTTGTAAAAACGGACAGCTATACAAAAACTGTAGCTTTTCTAAGGTATGTAAAACATGTTTCAATGTAAAAGCTTTTTCTTTACCATTTCTTTAAGTCTCTTTTTCCCTTTCAATCAAAGTAGGGATTAATTTCCTTGAAGGAATACTTTTGAACAGCCACTATCTAAAAGGAAACCAGACACTTCTGCATTTGTCACAAGAAGTATAAATAAGCCAATGTTCACATTCTGTCTTATTTGTGTTATTCCTCAAGATCTAAAATTTTCTGTCTTATCAGTCATCAGTTTTAATTGTAAATACCACCATGTTACTTTTAATTTAAGTATCTGTAGACAAAAAATGTGTTTTTTTAAAAAGATTTTATCCATTAATTTGAGAGCACCAGCAGGGGGAAAGGGCAAAGGGAAGGGGGAATCAGACTCCGCACTGAGCAGGGAGCCAGACAAGGGCCCAGCCAAAGGCAAATACTCAACTGACTGAGCCACCTAGGCACCTGACAAAAAAAATGATACAGCTCATTGCATTTTTAAAATAATAGTATCTAATTCGACTATTATTTAAAGTCAGCAAGTATCTCTCAAAAATTCTCTTTTCTGAAAAGCTATTTGGACACTGACCACGCATATTAGTACTGCAGAGAGAATATTTGTTCATTATAAGCTACTTTCAAATAACTATGAATTATATTTATTTACTTTCTTTAAGTCTTTTGGGAATACCATGATTAGGAGTTTAAATTTAAATCCACGTGAAGTCTTCTCTTATTGAAAGAGCATTATAACTACCAAAGCATAAATAATTGAAAACATTTTAACTTTCAAGATAAAATGTTTTTATGTGCTAATAACTCAAAACATGACTAAATTTTGACCAAATGAAAAAAACTTACCTTACAGAATTAAGAAGTGAAAAAACAGAATGGATCTGGAAAATCTCATTCAGTAAATATTCATTGAAGGGCCATGGGCCAAGCATTGTTCCAGGTGCTACAGATACAGTAGTGATCCAAGCCAAGATCCCTAACCCCAGAGTTTATATTCTCTATACATAAACTCTTATTAGCATATAGTCACGTCAGGGGAACTATGCCCCTTCACTACTCTATAGATTTTTTAATATAGTATGTTTGCTACTTTTCTTCCTAAGTAAGATGATATACACAAATCCATACAGTGCAAACCTTAGGTACATACTGGTCTAAACTGACTGGTGTAATATTCGGCTTGAAGGAACTCTTGTAGGTCTTCAACATTGTTCAGTGTTGCACTCATGCCAATAATTTGAGTTGTTTCTAAAAAAAAAAAACACACACACCAAAGGATTGAGGAAAATGTGTTATTTAGTGTAACATAATAGTAATTTAGCAACCTTTTTGTGTTCTGGATTCTTCCTGAGTGATCCGGGAAAGGAGGGAGTGGGGAGGAGGTAAGAAAACTACAAAGATATTAGCAGAGTATTATTCTGGCAATCAAAGACTGAGAACTTTCAGGTGTCCTGAAAGTTACTATTTGGAATTTTACAGAATTTCACACTTGGCAAAAAGTCGGATCTTTATCAAGACTTCTAAGCAACAGTGATGGCTATAAATACGCTTGCTGCTGACTCTCTGGACCACTGTTATGAAGAGTTATGACAGGTCCCACAGGTATACCTAGAGGCAGATGTACGGTGTAGGATGCAGGGCTGAATAGGTCCTGAACTCTTGCCCAACAAAGCCCTTTATGGGATCTTGCTATCAGGTTGTCAACTTTTTTTTTTTTTAAAGCAAAGGTGGAGTGAAACTCATGAAGCTGCACGTCCGCCTGGGCAGTGTAAAATGGCTGCCTTCCACAGGAAAGCAGTTCAGTCAGGGAGGGTCTATTACCATCATCCATTTTTAAAAAGTTTTTTATTATTGAAGTATAGCTGACACGTAGTGTTATATTAGTTTAGACTATAGTGATTTGACAATTCTATACATTACACACTATTTGCCACAGTAAGTGTAGCTATCATCTATCATCATACAACATTATTACAATATTATTGACCATATTCCCTATGCTGTACTTTTCAACCTTGTGACTTATTTATTTTATAACTGTTAAGTTTGTACCACTTAATCCCCCTCAGCTATTTTGTCCATTCCACTATCATCTATTTTTGATGCATAATGAAACAGAGGTACAGTTAATATAAACTTGCTCAAGGTCACATATGTAGTCAAAAGTGAGTCAGGATTTTAATCCAGCTCCAGAGTCTGTCCTCAGCCATTACACTATACTCTCTCTCAGTAGTAACCCATGATCTCCTATAGAGAGACAGTGGGGAAACCAAGAGAGAGTGTTTCATCACTCAAAGGAAAAAAAAATGATAAACAACCAAATGCTGAAGAAAAATAAGACAAGGACAGTAAGTATACACTGGATTTGACAAGTAGGTGATGATTCTCCTCTTTTCCTCGGCTTTCTGTTTTTCCATAGAATTTATCACCGTCTGACACACGGTTATGTTTTCTTGTTTATCTGCTTATTGTCTACTCACTTTCACTAAAATACAGGTTTAATGAAGGCAGGGTTATTTTTTTGTGTGTTATTCACTGCTATATCCTTAGCACTTAAAATACTGCCTGGCACAAAGTAGGTACTCAATAATTTTTTTAATGAATGGTTATAAAGTGCTACAACCTGCCTAAATATCATTGCTATCAAAATTATAAAAATACTTCTTAATATTTGACCTTTAAAATTAAATCATTTTTCCAAATATAAGCTATTGCAATATATAACTTAATAAGTTATCTACAAATAGGAAAGAAGACATTTAGAACAAATATTTCATATACGTTGAAAGACTATCTGATGTTGCAAATAGCTTGTTAAAGTGACTACTTACATCTGCTTTATTGGTACGATGAGGATCATACTGGTGGTGGCGGCCACAAACGCTTATTGAGGGGTGCGTGCTAGGCAACTGCTGACTGCTTTACATTAACTCCTATGATCCTCCCAACAAACTCCTCAGAGTGGTACCATTATTATCCCCATTTTACAGATGAAGAAATACAGAGGTGGAGTCACATGCCTATGCACTCACGACTAGTAAGCGGAGGATAATAATATGGGATGTCCTCAAATGTTAATTTCCTTCACATTCACAACTCTGCTCATATACCCATTCTTCCAAGAAAAATTTATAAGTTTACTTTAGAAATAAAAAACCAAGGCAGGAAGCTTACGTATATTACTCTAGGTTACATAGTCTAGCTAATGATAGAATTAAGTCTTTCACAGGCCTCTTGAGGACAAATCGGTTAGTGACCACATTTAAAAAAATACTTACTGCTAGTGTAGAGGATTTTTGCTAGGGTCATTTCCAGTATAGCCCCACGGCTCCCTTCACCAATCATGTGCAACTTTGAGATTTCAAAAAAAGGAGGGAGGGAGAAAAGTAAATTTGCATATAATGCTGATATAGAACATGCAGGTATTTATAGAAATGAAGTATATAACTCTTAAGCATTCTGGATATAGCAACTAGAGTATATATGCATTATATCACTGGTATTTTGGTTAATGAGGTTTGCGGGCAACATCCTGACATATCTAGATTTCATAAATACCATTATAAAATTGAATATATACACACCTATATTCACTCTTCAAAAAACACTTGACATAAAACTTAATATACGATTACCAAGCGTGAAATGTATTCATCCGTATTGTCTAAATAAATTACTTATTTTCATAGTGGCACTAAGCACACACACATAATAATAAATGTTAGTATAATAAAAATGTTGATAAATTATAAAAGTAGTTACCAACCTCATCTACAACAACCAGACCCAGACTGCCAATCCTTCCAGTTTCAATCAAAGAGTTCACTAGACTATGTCCTTTTTCAATAGTGGCAATATATAGAGATTTTTTTTCCCTTCTTTTAATTGGAGGAAATTTTCCTTTGCTTCCAGCATATTCTTCAACAAAGAAACCCAGCTCTATACCAAAACTTGACAAACCTGAAATCTGGAATATAGTTAAAATAAACAAACAAACAAAAATCAGATAAATAAGAACTCAATTATCAAGTACTCATGTTGATTTTTGAAAATTCTAAAATAGTCACAGATAAGACATATATATCTAAGAAATGTCATAATTAATGTGTGTGACTCTGCGAAATGAATGTAACTTTTAAACTACATAATCAATGTGGAAATAAATTAAGCCTCCTCTGATGCAAAATAAAAAAAGAATAATTCACTTACTTTGATAAAATAATTGGGTTACTTTCTGCTTGAAAAGGTAGGCTGAATATCATTATATTAAATACCAATATTAAAATGGAATTTAACACACCGGTTTAGAAAAAAATAAAATTCTTTTTGCAACAGGTAATTAGTCACTTAGAAGAGATTTTTGGTAGTCCCTACATCTGCTTTTGCACATCCTAAAAATACTCTCTACCTCTTCTCAGTCAATAAAAAGTTGTTACATTTATGCTAGTTTTTATATTTTAATGTGAAAACGTTAGCAAATACTCTTTGTTAAAAAAAAGAATCACACCTTTTCTTGGACAATTGCCACATATGGTAGGATCATTAGAACGTCTCTCCGCCGGCAAAGCAGTTCTTGCAGCATTAATATCTCAGCCACGAGGGTTTTTCCACCACTCGTTGGCAAGGAATATATTAAGTTTTTTCTTTCTTGCACAGAATTCAATGTTAAGCAAGTATGTTGCCATTCTGTGGAATTAAAAAAAAAAAAAGGCATTATTTTCCCCTTCTGCAATTCAGTCTCCAAGTTTTCAAAGAAGGAAAAATCAAATCCCACGGTACATCCATCTTCTCATAATGGTCAGTGTAATTATACATCAGTGTTAAATGTCAAACGTCCCCACGGCAAAATGGACAGAGCCAGTGAGTGTCTAATTCTAATTTAGGCCTGGGCAGCGGAGTGGGCAACTAGGCCACCTATTTGCCAGCTGCACACTTAGGTCTAAGATTCCAACAGTGCCTGGGACATTATCTGAGACATCAGAAGGAGCTAAAGGACAGTATGAGGATCTGGGTGAATTCTTAGGCTTTCCTCTTTTGTTCTGCAAGGAGATTGTGTAAGCTTCCCTTCCTCATCTATACAAACATCCTAGAGAGAAATAGGGGGAGGAGGAAAAAAAATCTATGAAGTTTTATACACACTAAGAAAGACTATTCAACTGACTGTCATGGGGAACTGAACTCTGGTCTGAATACCATTTTGAAGTGTAAGAATATTTCAACCATAAAAGGCTAGGATTGGAGTGCCTGGCTCGCTCAGTCCATAGAGCACGTGACTAGTGATCTCTGAGTTGTAAGATCTCTACAGGTTGAGTGTAGAGATGACTTAAAAAGAAAATCTTCAGGGGCGCCTGGGTGGCTTAGTCGTTAAGCGTCTGCCTTGGGCTCAGGCCGTGATCCCAGAGCCCTGGGATCGAGCCCAGCATCGAGCCCAGCATCGAGCCCAGCATCAGGCTCCCTGCTCGGCGGGAAGCTGCTTCTCCCTCTCCCACTTCCCCTGCTTGTGTTCCGTCTCTCGCTGTCTCTCTCTCTGTCTCAAATAAAAGACAGAGAGCACAAACAGGGAGGAGGGTCAGGGAGAAGCAGACTCCCCGCTGAGCAGGGAAGTCCAATGCGGGGCTTGATCCCAGGAACCCTGAGATCATGACCTGAGACCAAGGCGGATGCTTAACCACCTGAGCCACCCAGGCACGCCAAAAATAAAATCTTTAAAATATAAAAGACTAAGATTATTAACTGGCACATCTAGGAGTTCCACAATTTAGCAAGGTGGAATTCATGAAAAGGATCACATCAGTGTGAAAACTAGTATAACTACTCTGTAGGCTCATCTGACAATGTGGATCACCAAAAGTCCTCAAAACGTGCATTCGTATTTTATCACTAGAAAAACGGGCAAAAGATAGAAGACACTTCACAGCAGGGGGGAATACATGAAAAGATGCTCAACTGCTACTTTCTGGGTTGGCAAAATAAATACACAAACAAAATACAAGTAACTACTACTACCAAAGGAAAAAAAAAAAGCCTCACACACGGAAAATCCAGAGCCGATTTGACTGGGGACAAATGACATTCTTGTGGTGGTGGATGAGAGCATAAAATACTATAATCTTTTTGGAAAGCAAACTAACAGTATCAAAAATAAAACTGCACACTGTCTTTGACTTAGCAGTATTACTTCAAGGTCTCTATATCTATATAAATAAAAGCAAGGACATATAAAGATTACGTGCAAGATGTTCATCATAGCAGTGTTTATATATAACAAAGAGCCATCAAGGGGTAAAAGTTGAAAGAATTATTGCACAACTGTATGATATCATTCTCTGCAGCTTGAAAAAAGGTGGTATAGACTGATTTATACGTGCTCAATATACAGTTAAGCAAAAGATCATAAATGTGTATTTGGTTGTACAAAACCAATTATGTACAGGTATTAGAAAAGAATATATACATAGAAAAGTTGGACTTGAATGTATTGTTTTCCAAAAAAATTAAATTAAAAAAATGACTAATAGGATATATTACAAAGGTATTAAAAATAGTTACGTGTGAATGAAAACCAAGTGACTTTAATTTCTTGTATTTTGGTGATTCCCAAATATTTGCAAATGGCTTTTTTCCACTTTAAAAATATTTCAAAAATACTTAAATACTTAAGCTTAATATTTAATACTTACATAATTAAAAGTATTTCAGACTGGTATCACCCATTATACATGAAACTGCAGATGTCTGTATGAAAATACAACTTAACCATTTCTGCATTTTATCCAACTCAAATTTTTAAAGTATAAAATGACCAAGATAGCAAGTATTTAGTAATATTACTCATCTTCACACATTAAAAAAAGATGATATTAACTTGGTTATGAACATTTATATAAAACACATTAAGCATGCAATTCTACAATAAAAAGGCAAAAAAACCAGTGTAAGGTTGAGGTTCTCAAGCTCAGTGGTTCTCAAACTTTTGGCATATCAGAATCCCCTGGAGGGCTTGTTAAAACCGACTGCCAGGTCACAACCCCAGAGATGGATTCAGTAGGCCTAGGGTGGAGCCTGAGAATGCCTATTTCAACACGTTTCCAGGTGAAGCTGACGCTGGGGTCCAGGAACTGCACTTTGAGAACCACTGCTTTAGTGCAGTGAAAAGTGGCACACATAGTTATGCTTTAATTTGGTCACATCATCAAGCCAGATTTATAAGTAAAAAGAGATTAAAAAACCTGTTATTTACTGAAGTTCTTACTTAGAAGCTACCAATATAGTTACAGACAGTCATTACCACAGTCTAATTTGCCATGTCCTTGACGCAGAACATAACTTATGAAACAACCATTATTGTTATTATTATTCCTTTTTAATAGATCAGGAACTAAGGCTCAGAGTGCAAAACTTGTGCTTCAGTGACAGGGCTGGAATTGATAACTAGGCTGACAACCCCCAGCAGCTGAGAACCTACCACAGTGTCCCAGGCACAGCGCTAGTTACGTAAAAAGAGATCAGTTAGAATGAGCCCTGTCCCCAGGGTACTCAGTCTGGCAGGGGATGCAGATTAAACAAAGAACAAGGTACTAGGAGAAAAGCGGAGGGAAGAAAGTGAACACCTACTTCAAGGGCAATACACACCTTTAGCTCTTTAACTGCAAACCTCACAATTTAGAATTTATTAGACTTTTGTAGTCTTATATTAGACTTTGCTTCCTGTAGTTCTACTTCTCCACCTGATTGTCTTCTCCCTGAGATGAGAACCATGTTTTCACATGGTTCATAAGGCACTAACATAGGAGTTTCAGAAATACTTATGAAGTGACCGGTCGATAGGCTCATCTTTGAGGATGCCAGCAACTGTCCCTTCTTTGTCTAAAATGACACATATCTGAAATACATGCAAGGACCCGGGAGTTTTGAAAAACATTACAATATATATTGCTATTAATACTATCTCTTTGCACTTAACTCTTCAGCTGTCTTTAAAGATATTTAGTTTTAATCAGTGGTATTACTAATATTGACACTTTCACTCAGGACATGAGTAGTTAAAGGAACTTCAAGTTTTCGTACAGAAGACAGAGCCAGCCAGACACACCAGCAAAGAAAACTGAGAAGCTGCTAGATAGAGAAAAAACCAGGAGTAGAATGTCAAGAAGTCAAGAAATGAGTGCTTCAAGGGTCTGGTCAATTGTGTCATGTAAGCCACTGAGAAGCCAGGCAAGTAAGAACTAAAAGTATCATTGGATTTAGACACCCTTGTCATTATTTCTTAAGTGAGAGCACAGAACCCAGAGTGGGCTGGGAATTAATTTGAGGTGAGGAAAGGGAGACAGCAAGGATAAGCGATTAGAGAAGTGTGACCATGAAGGGAAGGTGAGAGGTTCAGTAGCAGGTTAGGGATGGAAAGTTGAGAGGATGGCTATTTTTATTTGTTTTAAGATGAGATATAGGACCATAGAAGCATCTGTTTTCTATTGACTTGCACTAGTAAAATGGTAATAATGGTAAATTTTTTTCATTTCAGCAAAAAGCATTTACCATATAATTTTTCAATTCCTTTGAACTGAACATAAAGGTCTCTCACTTTGCTGGGTAATGAATAAAAAGGACCAAGGTCATTTGATGATGACTCAATTGTTTTCTTAGCAACATTAATTTCTTCAGATAGGAGAGTCTCTTTGAGCTGTTTAGTTCTAGAAAATATTGGCGTGTGGGCCTTGGCATTTCCAGTCATGGCACTTTTTAGATGTTCTTTAAGACTTTTTCTCCTATTTTCCTCTGAACTACTTCTGACTTTAGAAGAGGAATCATCAGTTTGCCGGTGGTGTTCTATACTATTCTGGGGTAATTCCTCATTGACCGTCTTGTGAGAGGATGCATTCCAATCCCTCTCTTTAGTAGACTGATCGCCCAAATCATTTGAAGAGCTCTTCAAATTTTCAAAGTATAAAACCTGTGAAGAAGGTACATCATACAAAATATCAGGTTCTGGTTCAACAGAGACATCTTCATGCCTACACTGGTTCTTTATGTGCTCATCTGTTTTTAATTCAGTAAAGCTGCCCACAGTAGTAATGCTGAGTTTGTTGTGTTTGATGTTTTCTGAATATAGATCTTCAGTGGCAAGGTCTGAGGCATGTTTCCTATGTTCAGGAACTTGCATATATTGTTGTTCCAGGTCATCAACTTGAGCTAAAAAAGAATTTTCAGCAAAGCTGTCATAGTCACCAAACATGTCCTCTTCACTGTCATTATTCTGGAAAGAAAATGAAAATCTTTATGGTCAATTCTAGCTTCATTAAGAATAAAAGTTTCAGCCTAGAGCTATTCCAGGTATATAATTACATGGATCATAGACCTAAATGTAAATCACCTTATGAAATGGATTATATCATCTCCATTTTACAGATGAAGAAATGGAAGTCCAGAGTGTTTAAGTGATTCGTCCAAGCTGCACTCCTAGGGTGTGGTGATACTGGGATCCTAATTCTTAAGTCAGTGTTAAATCCTTAAAAAGTAGTAACACCAATAGACATCTACCGGAATGCCATCTCACTAAAAGTTTCGGGTAACTGCAACACCATTCCTCCTCCAGACTCCAATCTACAGAGACTGGCTTGTAAGAAAACCATGCTTGTACGACTGGACTCTAAGGAGATTCTGTCCTTAGGAATTGAAGGGAGGGTCTGCATACTGACTTGGAATGGTCTACTAAACAGGAGATGTAAATTTAGAGGTAGCAATATAGTGAAGTGATTAAGAAAACAGGAAACTACAGAAGTGTAGTTCTTATTAGGGCCTGATTTCTGTTGTCAAATCTAGATAATGTAAATAGCTTAACAAAGTACCCAGCACATAATGGGTGTGCGATAAACGGTCGGTTTTACTAGCATAGTAGGAGGAGTAACTTGGAGAGCTAGATTTGTGTCTCAATCATGCCACTTATTTGCTGCATGTACGACTTCTGCGTCTCAGGGGGTCTAACTTTGAGATCTGTATAAAAATGAGGATAGCAAAGCAATCCCTCACAAGCGAGGATTAACAGCGGTAACAAAGTCGAGGTAATCAAATGAAGGCTAGTAGACAATTGGGCTACTGTTTGCATATAGGAAAGGAACAGCCAAAATTTTGGAGTTTCTAGTTCCATGGCTTCTAGAGCTGGTCTTAGTGTTCTTTCAGTGAGCATGCGCGGTAGGAGCCCTGGGTTTGTATTAGCTCCCCCAAAGTGGACAATGAGACAAGAAACTCGGCATTTGAGAGCTGAGGAGGTTGTACCTCGACCGGTTGCACCTCCACGGTTTTCTTCCTCCGCCGGTTCCCAGCCACCATCTTCTCCTCCTCTTCCTCCTCCTCATCGCCCGGCGTGAGCTCAGCCGCGGCGGGGACGGCAAAACGGCACGCTAGGCTAGGACGGTCCCTTTTGCGGACTGACACCCGCCGGCGGATGCGGGAACCACCCTCATCCATGGCAGGGGCCGAGGACCCTGCCCGAACTTTGTCCGTGACCTGGCCGCCAAACCCCAGTGGAAGAGGGAGTGGAGGGCAGGGCGCGGGCAGCAAGTGGGGCAGACTGCGCTCGCCCCTCCATCCACCTTAGTATAAGACCACAAATCAATTACCGGTGCTCTCAGACCGGAAGCGGAGGCAGAAGCGTAGGGGCCCGCCTTTTCCTTGTCCAATCATAGGTGTCCCAGGCTTGTGGCCGTGAGGGTTAGAACTAAAAGGTGCTGCGCAGGCGCATTGAAAACCTTATCGGCTCTTCTCAAGTTCGCCCGCGGAACCTTTGAACCGAGTACTCGGGCCACCAGGGGAAGAGCACCGGCGGGGACTTGTCAGGACGATTTGGAAAGAGGAAAGGAAGAGGAGGAGCGAGGATCCATGGCGGCTCTGGTTGCTGTTTGCGGTCATCTAGGGAGGAAAAAGTTAACGCACTTCGTCAAGGCTGCTGTCTGCCTTACAGATCCTGGGACTCACGCGGGTACAGTTTCCATATCCTGTGCTCTTTTGTGGCATTACAGCCATTGCGGTAGCGCCAACTAGGTTGGTGGAGTTGTCACTGTTAGCTAAACGACGCCGGCTTCTAGGCGATTAAGAGCTTCTCCAAGATGGGTGGGAATCTGTAATGACCCATAACTGGTATTTTAAAGCAGAAGGGGGCGTGAATGTCGTACAATACCCCCCCCCTTTAAACACACGGAAAGAATGATTCCGTGATTCTCAAAAGAGGCAGGGACTTACCTGCCTGAGAGCTCCAGGTAGTGTTGGTGAGGAAGGGACATTTCCAGAGTCACCCGGTAGCACATTACAGGAGTTGTCTAAGGTCCCAGATCAGGACGAAATTGTGACATGGGCTCTTGAGTCTGTTATTTCTGCACTTTATCTTCTCTGTCAATAACGACTCTTTAGGAGGTCTGTTACGTTTTCCCTTTGGTATAATAGTGCCTTTCAGTTGCTTTCCCCTTAAGTGTTTGCCTTAAAGATCTGTCTCTAACCATGGAGTGAAGGGAAAATAAATTTTACGAAGAGAGGTGAGAGGTTTGTAGGGGTGGAGAAATACATGCCCTTTCCCCAAAACCTTGGAAAGCACATTCATCTTAAGTCTTACTCTGCCTCACATCTAAAGGTTTTTATCCGGTCGTTGTATGTGAATATAAAACCTTTCTTTTATATCCCTCGATTCATCTTGCTTCCATAAAAACAAAAATCTTTCTTTAGTTGCTGAGCTGGTAAAAAGAATTGATTTGTTGCTGTTTGCTTAATTGCAGTGCTTTGGAGAAGTTGTTCACAGTATAAACAGGTAGCTGGCAATGAGGACCTGGTAAGACTTTTTTTCTTCCTTTTTTAAGGCATTTGCAAATGTGACCAAATTCTTCTATTTTAGCTATGTGAATAGAGTTCAGCTGGAGGACAAAACGATTAAGATGATAGTTTGAGTTTGAAAGTTGTAATTCATTGGTGAATTGTCACTTAAGTGCACTTTGAAGTAAGAGAATTCCTAGAGTTCTAACAAGAAGCATTGCTTGCGTAACACTGTATTTTTCCTCTTAGATCTTAAATTTAAGGGTACGTGCTTTGGAAATTAAAAAAGATAGTTTTGGTGGGTGCAGTAATTGCAGAATATCCAACAGAGGGATTACAAAGTCTGCCTGTACCTTGGCTTTCTTCCCCACTTCAGATTCAGTTCTTTGTCCTATTCATTAGTGGGGGCGGGGAGTGGGTGTTTTAGTAAATGAAGGATCAAAATTAAAGTTTTATATCAGGACATTAAGTAGTTTCCTTTAGCCTGTAGGTGTATTTTTATGCATTTCAAGTACTAGCATTGGGCTTGGCCAGTGTAGGTTTTCTTGCTACCTGCAAAGATGATTTGACACTAATCAAACCATACAAAGCTCTTGGTGCAGTGTAAAGAGGGAACATAGTTACTGCATGTGAGTTGCATGTAAATTGGATTAAGAAACTTTGAGGAGTTGGAAAACATAGAACTCCTCTAGTCCCTTGAGCATCCTTCTTGGACATCTAATGCACACCAGAGTTGAAGGGAGTAAAGAAAATTACTAGAGTTTTTCTAGGTCATAAATTCCCCTGAGGCTCTAATGAAATACGGGCTGTCAGAAAAAAGCGGTCTCATTCATTTGAAATTTTGCATAACTACAGGGGGTTAAGGACTTCAAAGCCATTTCTAGGTTAAGAATCTCTTGATTAGAGACATGCGTATAGTGATTATAGAAGGGAGGCATGTGGCAGAAGCATCAGGGGCAGCAGTGAAGACAGAGAAACCAAAAAGGCTGACATAAATGTATAAAGCAATCTGGGACAATAAAAGTTATCTTCCCATAAACCTTTGTTTTCTCCAAGGATTGTATTTTATCCCAGAATCCTCTTCCATGATTTAATTCCTCCTTAGTCAAACCAGAGTACTTGTACAAAATATGTATGAACACACTGAAATCTTTAAAGTGGTGACTCCTTTTCAGAAATACTGATTTTTTTTTCTATAAGCCAAACTGTTGTATTTTTTCTTTTTCGTAGTGAGAAAGGTACAACTAATACTTTGGATAGATTTAAATGTGGTAACCTTAAGATTTAATTTTTTTAATTTAATGCATTAACCTGTATTATCAGACTTTTTTTCTTTTATCTTAGCCCGTTCCAATGGAAAATCCTTATAAGGAGCCTCTTAAAAAATGTATCTTATGTGGAAAACGTGTAGATTATAAGAATGTACAGGTGAGATATGGTTTTACTTCACTATGATATTTGATTTTAGGATTTGCTCCTGTTAAAGAGAATCAAGTTAGTTTTATAACAGGCTTTGTGTAGAGGCACCTGTTTTAATAACTTTATAATTTCAAATCTGGTTTTCCATGTGTAAGACGTCTCTATTTTATTCTTAGGAGAGCCCTTTGGCTCTCCCTTATCTACTATTATTTCAGGTCAGTGTTTCTTTCTTGTCTGCCTTGGAGGTCACCAATATCGCACTATGCAGTGATTCTTAGTTGGTAGAGTTAAATAGTTTGGAAAAATCTCCTCTGGTGAATTTGGTCTCTGTACTAATACTACTGGTATCACTGCTTCAAATGTAATTTTATCCGTTGGCCAGGGCTCAGCAAATTAAAAGTGGCAAATCTGGGGGAGAGAATGGTACTAAAGAAGAATTTAAATTAATAAACCATAAATTACGGCAAGTGGGCTGATGTACCTGTCGCTCTTGAAGACCTCACTATAGTCTGATACAGTGTGATAGCTTTTCGTGACAGATGAGATGCTTAGTGCCTTATTATAAGCAATAGTATTTTAGGAAAGTATCTGTGGAAAAGTTCAAGAAAACAGCTTTAGCACTGAAAAAATGTGTACATTAATCTGTTTTGACACACTGGATAAGAGATGTTAACTTTAGTAATCAGCTTTTTCATTAAAAAAATGGCCTATTAATAGAATGAGCATAGTTCAGTATTTTTATTTATATTTTATGAAGTTTGTCTGAAATTTATTAATAAACCTTTACATAACTTCACATAATTTTTTAAATTTACATAATCAAGGTTGAACAAATGTATTGATATAAATTTTTTTTCTTCTCCAAATAAAACTCAAAACAGCTTTTGTCCCAGTTTATTTCTCCATTTACTGGATGCATTTATGGAAGGCACATAACAGGTATTTTGTTTTCTGTTATAGCAACTTATAAAAAATTATACAAATCTACTTCCATTATTTAAGAAAAATGTCAAATTTTCAAGTTGTGCTATAAATCACTAGTAGACCAGATACTACAGGTACTTTGAGAAAGCCTCTTCATAGGCCAAAAGGATTATTATTTTACATGTCTTCTTATGCTCAGAGTTAACTATAGGCAGACAACGTGTAAAAAAATTAGGGCTTAAGAAAATTGCGTTGATGTTTTCAAGTATCATTCCTACTTATTTAAACCAGGGCCTATTGCTTATAGGCCAAGTCCAATCTGCCACCTGTCTTTGATTTTTTATTTTATTATGTTAGTCACCATACAGTACATCCCCGGTTTCCGATGTAAGGCTCGATGATTCATTAGTTGTGTATAACACCCAGTGCACCATGCAATACGTGCCCTCCTTACTACCCATCACCGGTCTATCCCATTCCCCCACCCCCCTCCCCTCTGAGGCCCTCAGTTTGTTTCTCATAGTCCATAGTTTCTCATGTTTCATTCCCCCTCCTGATTACCCCCCCTTTCTTTATCCCTTTCTTCCCCTACCGATCATCCTAGTTCTTATGTTCCATAGATGAGAGAAATCATATGATAGTTGTCTTTCTCTGCTTGACTTATTTCACTGCCACCTGTTTTTTAAGTAGCTTATTTACATAGTGTCTATGGCTGCTTTGGGAGCTATATCAGAGTAATTATAACAGTGACTGTTCGGCCCGCAAACCCTAAGATATTTACTACCTGGCTATTTATAGGTTTTCCAGCGTTTTCTTGACTTAAGATAACTGCTGTGCATTTTGAGTGTTGACATTTCTTATGAACATGAAAGCATTTTTTTTAAAATAGGTCTTTGTGGGAAGAAACAGAAAGAAATCACAAAAGCAATTAAGAGAGCTCAAATAATGGGTAAGAGCACCTAAAAAACTGAATTGGGCTAATCAAATGTTTGCTCATTATCTTTTGTGAAGCATTTTCATTATCTTTTACAGGGTTTATGCCAGTTACATACAAGGATCCTGCTTATCTCAAAGACCCTAAAGTTTGTAACATCAAATATCGGGAGTAAATTATATGAGTCTTATCATCAATAAACATATTTTACAATAAATGGTTGTATGATTCTAATATTGACTCAAATTGTAAGATTTAATAAACTTTGGGTAGAAAATCGGCTAAACCTTTTCAAACTAAAGTATTTTTAATTCTTAATAATCGAAATCTTACAAGGAAAAAGTGAGTAAAGCTTCCTCTCCATTGCTCTTTAAAGAAAACAGGTTATTTAAAATGTTAATACTCATTACATTCTATATACACACATACAGATTTTAAAAACTGGTACTGTAGGATGGTCCCAGTTAGCTCATACACTCATTGATTTAAAATACGGGAAGGATGACTTACATTAGAATTTTACTTTAGGCCCAGATTCTGTCTTATAAATGGGATTTTAGGGATATGGGTGCATGAAAGTGGAATGCTTGTATTAATGTACAAATTCCATGTGGCAGGGTGTGGATTTTCTAATTAGCAAGTAGAAGTATGCCTGGCTAGGATAGTGGGTCTTCCCTTTGTAGAGATGTTACATGCAGATGGATAGTGGTGTAGTCGCAGGACCTCAGATTTACTCCTGGGCTAGTCTATCTTAAAACTGGTAGCATACTTTAAAATGATCCATAGGCAAGTGGTCTAGAACGATCTTAATTTACTCCAATGATAAAAACTAATCACCAAAAGATGAGAATAATTGGGGGGAAATGATCTATGAGGACCCCTTTCATTCCTTTTATTTAATACCCTGAAACTTGGGTCATCAAACTTAATTATGGAAGTTCAGCCAGTACTGACCTCAGCAAGCTTCTCTGACTGAAAATTTAGCACTTCTTTTTTCACAGATGGATCATTGTGCACAAGTATGAGCCAAATACATTACCTCTCTATAGTGTTTTAGCAAATTGAACTTTGTATGGCGGCCTGTTTCTTGTAAGCAGTCTTTGAAAAATCTTAAGCTTTTGTCTTCAGAAGACATTCAAGTATGTTGGTTACTTGTTGCTTCTACAGTTCCTTGTCTAGCCTGTTTTATCTGTTGGTTTATAAACTGGTACATGGAGGGCAGGGAGAGACTGAAGAGGCAGACTCCAGATTTGTAGGTGGCGGGCTTAATAAACATGGGAACTTACGAAGTTTGTCTTGGGTGGCCACAAGACAGGTAGATCTCTGCACCTGTCTACTAGTCTTAAAAGTTTATACCGAGGCCTTAACTGGGTTCAGTGACACAATCCATATGGTGTCAACACCTTACTTTCTCAAGGCTATGTCCTTGCAACAGCTCCCACCGTGGGAACAGTAGACAAAATGTACATTCCAAGGATAGGAGTGGGTGAGGAAACTTTGCTTCTGTCCAGCTGGCAGGTCAACCAGCAATCCTGTGCTCTCAGCAACCTCCACCAACAGTTCATTTGTTGGTTGCATTTAGTCTTTACGTATGTTCTATGTGATGTTCTGTATGCTCTAGTGATGTTTGTGGTTACTTTTTAAAAAAATTTTATTTATGAGAGGGCACAAGGTGGGGGGGTGGAGAGGGGCAGAGGGAGAAGCAGACTCCTCGCTGAGCAGGGAGCCGGAAGCGGGACTTGATCCCAAGATCCTGAGATCATGACCTGGGCAAATATAGTTAGCTTAACCAACTAGCCACCCAGGCGCTCCTATTTGTGGTTATTTCTAAGTTAGGCTTCAGACTGCCAACCTTCAGACTACTCCTCCCTCTGCCTGTGGTGTTACACCATAGTGCCTCTTAGGTAACCAGTTTAACAATCCCAACAGAAACTCATTTGTACAGAATATCCCTGCTGTTATGTGGGCTTCATTAGCACCCCATGATAACTAATGCATGTTAACATAGATAAAAGATAGTTTTGATAGTAGCTAACAATTTGTTCTGTCACTTAGGAAGTAGCAGATGGAAAAGCAATGGTCAAAGTGTGTGTGCAGCATTTCATCCAGCAAGTAAAACGTGAAGGCTTCATATGATGTATAGGCATCATGGAAAATTCTCACAATTATGGAAAAGACAAATACAAAAAACACAGTAAAAGCTCTTTTAGCCAACTTCCACTTAACCAACTCACTGGGTTAAACTGAGGCTTTCCCTCCTCAAAATCATACTGAAGCCCATGACTTCAAACCTGCTGAGTTTTGCATTGCCAAGAGGCAGCTATTTTGTTCCCAGACCCGTGTTAGTTTTGTCTGTCATTGTATTGATGAAGTATAAGCATTAAAGGTATTGTTGCATTGAAAATGAAGTAAATGCTTTTGAAAGATTTACAAAAATATAACTACCTTTAAAAAAATAGTTGTCAAGTTAGGTGTGGTTAGGACAACTGAAGAACGTTGTAAGTAGGAGGGTTCTGTGAAATGAAAAAAAAGCATTTTGTACTTAGGTTGCTTTTCAAATTTCTTTAAATTCTTCACTTTAAAGAAACTAAAACTGGGAATTGTAAAGGTTAAATAATGGATGTGATTTACACAGGAACACCAATATACTCCCAGAAAAGTTCCTAGTCCTATAACAAAAAGTTGACAAATGAATGTACAATTCTGCTTTATGTTAAAATGAAATCTCTGTGATAGACATACCCACACACATATGTACCACTTTTGAGTCCCATTTTAACTGGCCTTTTCAGCTACCTGACCAGCTGCTGATCTTAGACACACTACATTACCAGGCTTGTTCTGTATTCAAATTCTGGATTCATTCAATTTAGTGTAGAGGACTCCAGACTAGGGAGGGAGATTTGTGCTGCATTATAGTTTTGCCATAATTAGAACTGCCAGATTTAGCAAACAGAAATCTAGGACATGTAATTAAATTTGGACTCCGATTCAAATTCAATTATTCATTAAAGCAATAAGTTTTCAATGCCTAATATTGCATGTTGTCCAGCATTTTATTTGGCAATCCTAGCCATTTATCATAACTTAAGGAGCAGGAATTACAAAGACTTAGATAAAAATGAAATGCATTTCATATTAACTTTAGACATCTTTTTTTTCTATTGTGAAAGTAAGGTTTTTCTTTTCCAATGCTAAAGAATGCTATAGAAATTTAAAAGAATATCATTTAAGCTTTTCCCTCAACAGTTTTGTAAAAGAGCAAATGGGGGGGGGGCACCTGGCTGGTTCAGTTGGTGGAACATGCAGCTCTTGATCTTGGGGTTGTGGGTTCAAGCCCCATGTTGGGTGTAGGGGAATTACTTAAAATCTTTCACAAGGGGGGGGGGGGGGACAAAAAAAGGTTATGGTTTTAAAATAAAGTGCTTTAAAAAATAAATGTACTAGAATTTATGTATTATTGCAAATACCTGAACATAGCAAAAACAATATAAATGGCTTTACCACCCTTCAGCCAATTAAAAATGTCCTTTTGGCCTAAAAGGATCAAAATGTAGGAGACTGTGGATAGTCACCAGAACCCTTCATTTTTTCAATGTCTTCATCTGTTTCAGGGCTGCTCATTGTGGATGCTTTTTCTTGATTACTACTATCAGTATCTGTTTTAGATGGTTTGTTTTGTATCTCTAATGGCCGTGACTTCTTGAATTGCCATCCATCATCGGTATCTAAAGCTTTACGTTTAATCATTTGCGGTGCACCACTAGCTGGACTAGCTTCAGGAATGTCAGTGCATTCTACCATTAAGGTCAGGTTGTCTATCACATTGAGTTGGTGGTTGGCAGTACAGCTACTTTTAGAAATATGCCTATTTTTCAAGGAGATAACACATGAATGAAGAAATTCGCGATCTGGAAAAAAGGTCCGTAAAGCTTGACAAAGAAAAATGTTCTCCTGTGGGTCTTTTTCGATGTTTTCTCCTAAACAAAATAAAACAACAGTTCAACATACAATATTTGTTCTACAAAGCTTTTGTAGCAATCTATTTGTTAGTAAAGTCAAAAAGTCCTCTAAATTGAGAAAAATGGTGTGCATATTCCCAAATACTAATTTATATGCCACTGTATTCTAAAAAAAAGTTTAAATTGTATTTTTTAATATTAACAATATAGTATAGCTACAATAATAGCAAGTTCTTTATTCAGCAGGATTTAAGAGTATTAATAAAACGATTATTTTTAACCCTAAGTTAGATAATCAGTTAGTGTAGCCAGCTCATCCATAATTCACATCAGTGAGGATTTTTTTAAAGCACAGAAGGTAGTGATGTGTGAACCTTTTACTTACGTGCTGCTTGAATTTGTGCCTGTTTTCTTTTTTTAATTTCCTGTTTCAATCTGGTTACATCCTTTAGTAGTTTCTCTACTGCTCTCTCACTGTGTTCTACTTTCTTGCATATACTCTGCAAAATGAAATAATTTAAGGGCATAAATAAAATTCCAAGTTGTGTACTACAGTCTAGCTTCGCAAATTATAGAAAATCCTTTGTGGTACACAGTATCAAATATTATTAGCCTTTATAAAACTTTATTTTATGTTGCTATTTTCTGAAGGAACTCAACAAGCACTTTTATGGTGCTTTATAAGTTATAAAATGCTTTCCAGATGTATTCACTTCCCATTTATACACAGCTTTATCACACCAGTTATCTGCTTGATAACACACAGAAATAAATATTTCAGTCACTTTGAAACAAAAAAATACTGTAGTATTTTGAGAGATGCATATTTACTGCAAACATTTAATATTAAGAAACAATAAGGAAAAGTAATGTTTTATTGTTATAAAAAACTATTACAGATTTTTAATTAGTGTAAAAGAAATGACTTTTTTTTTTTTTTTAAAGATTTTTTATTTATTTATTTGACAGAGATAGAGACAGCCAGTGAGAGAGGGAACACAAGCAGGGGGAGTGGGAGAGGAAGAAGCAGGCTCATAGTGGAGGAGCCTGATGTGGGGCTCGATCCCACAACGCCGGGATCACGCCCTGAGCTGAAGGCAGACGCTTAACCGCTGTGCCACCCAGGCGCCCCAAGAAATGACTTTTGAAAAGCAGACTGTCTTTACTTGTCATCAGTTTTAAGTACTAGTTAAAATACCCTTTGATTCCATGACTTCATTTTGGGAATATATTTTAAGTAAATAATAAAAATTTATATAAGATGATGTTTCTTAGTATAATATCAAATCAAAAGTAACTGATTTCCAATTATAGGGTAATAGGTTGTTACATCTAGTTTTAGAATGTTAGTTTTTTACTTCTTCATGCTTAGTTTTAAAATGGATGCATTTTAGGATATCTGCCCAGCCTATTTCTCACGATCTTGTCCACCATGCCATAAAAGTTCACCAGTAACCCCTTCATCAACTTTCACCCTAACTGACCCAAGGAGAGATACCACATAGCCAGCTGGCAAATCCCAGTCTTCTGAACAGATCTAAGTTGCTGTTCTCTGGTTAGCCAGTGAATGAACAAACAGATCTGTAGGTACTATGAAGGAAACCAATGTGCAGACACAAAGGGAAAAAGTAAGTTCTGACGCATTCCAGCTCCTGGTTCCAATTCCTTCCTGAAGCTCAGCTGCTTTCTGCCTACAGTCCCTGTAATATACCTCTACATTCCCTATTTTAGCCGGAGTTAGTACTTTTGACATAAGAGTTGTAATATATTGCTATATGAAATACACTGCCATTGAATATGTAGCAAAAATGCTTAATGCCTTTGAAATGAAAAATGCTTAATTACATCAAATAAAAACGACACAAATTTATAAGCCTCCATCACTATCAACTATGTAAAAGCATGTACATAATTAGAGAAAAACTAGAAAATACGGCAAAGTGAAAATAGTTATGTTGCAGTGACGGGATTCTGGATGTTTCTCTATTTTCTAAAATTTCCATATTAACATTCACATTAAAAAATAGTGAGCAATATTAGTATAAAATGTATTAACCCTACTTCTCTTAATGTGCTATATCGATGAGTATGGTAGCCATGGAATATACTACTCATATCTCCATCTGGAGGAAGCATAGTTGACTAACAGCCCCAGCTACCATCCTTTTGGGTCCACTACTGAAGCCACGCTTCCCCTAGGCTGCTCTTAACCAATGACTGAGCACAGTGAGGTATTAGTACAAATCCATTCCAGTAGGATAACTTCGCTGAGACTCCCATCAGTCTGGCTAAAACCACTCTGGCCCTGCAGTCTAAAGCTCCCTCACCCAACTGTCCTCCCTTTCTGTCTCCTTTCTCAGGTGTCAGACTCAGCATTACAAGTCTCCCGGCCTGCTCTTGCTCCTACCCCCTTTTTTCCTTCTCAGGCCTAATAAATCTCTTACATGTCTAATCCCATCTTGAGGTCTACTTCTCAACTGATTCAGTGAGATAGAAGTTAGTAGTGAGATATATTCAGTGAGATAGAAGTGGTCGATTATTTAGTTCTCAAATATTGCTTCCCTTTTTGTCCTGTAAAAGAATTATATATATCCCTACTGCCATGAAATAGGGATATATAATCTGGCCAATGAAATGTGAGTAGAAGTGACCTGCCAGCTCTGAGAAGTTTTAAGAGCTGTTGTGAATGTCTACCAGCTTTCTTGCTCTTTCCCCTTGTCACGAGAAAAGCGTGTCCTAATAAGGGCTGCTTTTTCACTCTGGCTCCTAGAATGAGGATGACACTTAGAATAAGAGCAGAGCTGCAGCCAAGATATGTGAGACTAAACTTTTGTTTATTAGACCACTGAGACTGAGGTCTTTGTTACTAAACCTAAACTACTACAAAAATATAAACCTAATCAAATGTCAAGTTCTCCCTAAAAAAATTTAGTTATCAATTTGATATGAACTCTAGAAGTAGTCTTTTTTAAGTGTTTGATATGTTAACTTACCTTTAATTCCTCTTGTAAAGAAGCATACATTTCATTTATTTTATGTACCTCCTTTAAAGATCCATCTTCTGTAAAAAATTCAGAGCTGTAAAAATTACCATTTTGTCAGGCAAATGTATAGAAGTCATTTTAATGCTACAATGAAACACTTATTTGTAGTTGAGGAGCAAGAGATTTTTTTTCACTGATTTTGTAGGGACCATATTTTGTCAACCTACTTGTTTCACAGCAAAACCAATCAGAAAACTTAGTTCTATATCTTTACATTAGTGGACTTTGAAGCCTCTTAAGTACTATTGCCAGGACTCAAAAGAGGTTAAGTAAAAATAAAGACTGAAGGAGAGAGGGGGAGAAAAAAGTTTCTTTCTTGGCAATGGGGACCAGTCCATTTTAAGAATATTTTATTGAATTTAAGTCATCACTGACTGAAAGAGGCAACATTATATTATATACCAAAAAGGGGAAAAAAAGGGCCAAGGCACAGTTTGTAAAATATCCCAATTTGAGATGTAAAACTCTGGCTTAGAATCAATGAAGCGTGGTATTCAGTTTCTATAAAACGGTTAATCCTTGTGGGGACACAAAAATAAATAAATATCTAGTCCCTTACTCTCAGTTTCTATTCTAGTAAGCACTCTATAGTACCAGTGTTATTTCTGACATTAACTATTCCCTTAATGAACACAAAAAAGTTAGCGCTCAGAAGCCTCTAGGTATGAGTGAGTCTTGGCTAAAGCCTCGTATTATTGTCATTACTTAATATCCAGTCTAATTTCATGCCTTTAATCTAAACTGCTGCCTTAGAAAATTATTTTGAGACTACCTACTTATTCTTAGAATACATATGTGGACACATACAGGATATAAAACACCCCTCCTTTTTTGTACATTATAAATGGACAAGTGCTAGAAGGAAATACGGAGAAAGTAAAAACAGTCTGTTTTACTTGAATAAGGTGGTCATTAGTTTTCATTTTTATTCTGCGTAACAAAAAATTAGTTTCAAAAAATGAATAGGAGTAAGTTTAGTGGGAAAGCAGTTGAAGAATCTCACCTGTGTGTTTTTACTGCTCGGCTAAAACCAGTGGATTCACAGGAACCTGACACAGTTTTATAACCCAGTTGTTCAGACATGCCCAGATTGGCCACCACTAACGGTATTCTGTGAAAAAGTCTGAAGAAACAAAACTTTAAAGTATAAACTTAAAGTTTATAAACTTAAACTTTATACTTGAAGTTTCCCCTACAAGATTAAAAAACAACAAAAAAAAACCCCATTCCATACTACTTACCTGAGATAAAATTTACTGACTTGAGGCAAATGCCTTTAAAAGTGGTGAAATGTGCACAGTGTAAGACAGTTGTGTGAAAGTAGTACTGTAATGGCTATTTTAACATGTAAAAATAGGCAGTATTGTTGAGATTTATCATGTCTTCCATGAATAGTAAAATTAATCTTAGTTGTTACTCCCTTACTTCATCCTCATGTTCCATGAGAATGCTGTATTACTTGGGAGGGGGAATTAACTCATTTGGTGGGCCTTGCTTCGTTGCAGAGGTTAGAGAAAAGCTGCTCAAGTACCTAGGCTTAGTTCCATACTATGTCCTTTAGCAACCAGCTTTCCACTTTATGGTAAATAATAACAAATCCTTGGTGCCAAAAACACTCATGATCGTTCCAGTCATCGTTCCATCCTGGGCTTCTAATCTCCTTATCTAACCTTCATTTTCCCATCTATAAAGAAACACGGTAGACCAACTTCAGGGGGTGATTGTGACAATCTAATGCAACAATATTTGAAAATATTTGTAAGAGGCAAAAGTACAATTGGGTATATTTTTCTATTAACTGAAAATAGCCAGTGACTGGCCAACATTTACCCCTTCTGAGGTTTATATAAGGCATGCTCCAGCCGATGAGTAGAGCAGCTTTCTGTTATTATACTTGGTGTTAACAGTAGAAAAACAAGTTCCTGGCTTGAAAGATGATTCTGTAAGTTTTTGTGAAGCAGTCTCTCTCTAAATGTCATGATCTGGTCTGAATGACGGCGGAATTTGTACCAACCAACCACAGCCTGAGAGAAAATACAAAAAAAATATCAGGTGTACACCTTAATGGTTGTAATTATTACATGTCTCACTATCATAATTAAGCAGTAAAGTTGACAGCCTTAAAAATGGCTTTCTTAAATTTAGCAAGATTTGGGGCATATATAAACAAAGCACAAACTTAAGTATACACTTCACTTTTTTTTCTATTTATTTTATTTTATTTCTTTGAAGATTTTGTTTAAGAGAGAAAGAGAGAGTGAGAATGAGCTAGGAGGGGGAAGGGGCAGAGGGAGAAGCAGACACCCTGCCAATCAGGGAGCCCGATGGGGCAGGGCTCATCTCAAGACCCCAGGATCATGACCCCAGCCAAAGGCTCACCCAACCAACTGAGCCACCCAGGCGCCCCTACACTTTATTTTTAAAGTATGCAAAGTGACTTACAGTCAAATTACTTTCCATTCAGTTAAAGGGCTACTATTTTATTAGTACAGGGGAAAAAATTCCTAACTTCCTCTAGTTTCTTTCTGGTATTTGGTATTTTAAAATCTTAGTCTTTAGTCAAAATTTAAATGAAGAAAATGTCAATGAAAACAAGTTAACTTCTGTTCGGGTACTTGGTTAGCTAAATAAGTAAACTGAACCCAGTAACTTTTAACTGAAATTTATATGGGAATGATATCACCTATCCCACAGAGTTGGTTTCAAAATTGAGTAAGATCAGATGAAATGGTTTTATAAAACTGTAACATCTGCTGAACAAATTTGTTAGTATTACTAAATTTTTTTTTATAATTTTTTTTTAAAGATTTTATTTATTTATTTGACAGAGAGACAGCCAGTGAGAGAGGAAACACAGCAGGGGAGTGGGAGAGGAAGAAGCAGGCTCCCAGCGGAGGAGCCCGATGTGGGACTCGATCCCGGAACACCGGGATCACGCCCTGAGCTGAAGGCAGACGCTTAACGACTGCACTACCCAGGCGCCCCAGTATTACTAAATTTTTTTAAACTGGAAAAATAAATCTCATTCACTGAGAACTTAATAATTATAAGAGAAAAGCAACCACTGTGCTTAGAGATCGGCGTGTGACAACTTTAGCAACTAAGTTTTGTATCTGCACATTTAAACTGAGGAAATTAAAATGAGTTCTCTTCTTTTTAAAACTAAAAACTTTTTACAGGTACATTTTAAATATCCAAATATAATTGGGGGGAAAGCCCAAAGCATTTTCATCAAAGGATGGTTTTTAAAAGAAACTTCTTTTACTGAATCTACTTTTATTCTCAACTCAGAGTTCAAAATGTTTTAAGAAGTACCCATCCCCCCATTTGTTTTTGGGAAAAAACCCTATTTTGATCACTCAACAAGTCTTAATTAAATACCAAGTATGCAGTAGAGGGTTCCAGTGAGAGTCTATATAGCAAAGTGCTAGTAACTACAGCTATGTAAAAGACTAGTAATGAATTAAGTCCTAGAATAAATGGTACTCGGAAGGGGTATGGTAGCAATGTAGAAGAGGAAGAGATCAATGCTAATTAGAACAGCCGAGGATAAGAACAAGATTAATACTTTTAATGACTAGTTTTGCTCTGAGAGCAAAATTTCTGAGTTTCTGGAAAGAACAAGTCTTTCCTCACCTGCTTACATGACATTGTGAAGACAAGTGCTGCTTAAAAGTTTTGTTAAACTATTACACGTTTTTCAGAGCTGAAAATAATATATATAATACCAAACAAACAAACAAACAAGAAACAAAAGGTAAGTCAGGGAATACCTTTTTGACACTTGATAATATTTTCTTCAGTGCTTGCTCATTTAGTTCACCAGAAGAATTATAAAAGCTGTAAAAGCCCAAATTAAAGGCATTTCAAATAGGCTAAAAATACGAATTTATTAGCACTTTTAATTCCAGTTACTCCTTACCCAGCCAAAATCCATATACCCACTTGCTGGTCAGATGAAGTTCTAAAAGTAATAATAGAGAAGTTTCTCAAATTAACAGACTTAAAGTGATAGAAATATGAGGCCCATAAACAATGAGAAAGGAAAAGGAGTGGAGAAACTTCAAGAAATAAGTTTGGCACCACATTTTTTTAAGCCTAAAAAAAACCAAACTATCCATTAAACATAAGTTTTAAACATGGCCAGTTCACAATTCCTTCACAGTTTACTTATTAAAACTTTTTTTTACAATATTGTTACATACAAAAGAATGTATGAGAATGAAACACAACAACAAAAAGACAGTTTATTCACTGCTAATTCCAAAAGCTATAACTCCTTCAAGTTGAGAAGTGCTTTAGGAGCTGGTTGGTTTTGGGGTGTTTTTTGAGGGGGAGGGGGCAAGGGGTTTAGATATTGGTTTAGTTTAGTGGTCTTTGTTCTGCTGGAATGTCAAAGATAGTAGGGAGAATTGAAAGACAATTCTAAAAGATTCTAAAGTGTTTACTTCCAGCTTTCTTCCTTCTCCAGTAACAGGGATTGCAGAGAATAGGTTCCTCCTTTTAACATCCACTGAAATAAACAATATTCTTTTCTATGATGGTGAAATACCTGTTATGCAAAATCCTTTATAAATAATATTCACTGTAATAGGCTTTTACTGGTAGTTCTAATCTGTACCAAAATTTAGTTATGTCAAACTGAAAAAAAAAGATATCCTAATAAGCAAGCTTTTTAACTTAAAAAGACTTACATTAAAAATCCTCTATCAAAAAATTTTAATGGGAAAATAGACAAAATGGAGTGTTCCACCTATCAAAAGGGGATTTCAACTGATCAAACAGATCCCTCCACTTTACCTGTTTATTATTCTAACATGAATACTCTAAATACAACAGTTTATTCCTGTATTTCTCTAGCACGATCCACTTCCCACTTCTCAAAGTGGGGCATAAGGCAATACACCAGGTATATAAGAAACAACAGGATAACAGTGTACACTCTGTGCAAACACTGTTTTTATGTGAAGTTCCTGGGAAGAGGGGCCATTTTTATATACAAAGATATTGTGCAGAATTCATGTTAAACTGCATAATTTTTTAAGTGACTAAGTTTTAGGCTTCAGTGGACTGTTTTCCAGATGTTTCCTCTAGATTCTTGATAAGTGATTCGGTGTTTTTCAGCAGAAAACTTTGAGAAACAATGTTATTAGAAAAGGGGTGGCAAACTTTTCTGTAAAGGGCCAGACAGTAAATATTTTAGGCTTTGCTGGACACAGTCTCTGCTGCATATTCCTCTGTTGTTCTTTTTGTTTTTTAAACAACCCTTAAAAAATATATTAACTACTCATAGATGGCCTATAAAAATGGGCCATACTTTGGCACCCTCTGTATTAGCATAAAAACTGGGGATTAAAGCTTATCCAACTGGGACTCCAAGAAGTATGGTATCAAAAGGCTTTAACATGTTTACCTGTATTATTTAAAACAATACCATTAACCAGTTCTGTGGCATTGGTTATATCATGAACTTTTTAGGCTTATTGTTTTGCTAAGGGAAAATGAAGTGTGTAGAAAATTTTACTGAATGACAGCCTTTTCAGGGGGTTCTCCTTATGCCTCCCTCCCCTTTATCTTGTGAGGCTAAAAGGCTGAGGGTTTCTTATCACTGCATCAGACGGGCTTCCTCCATTCTAAGACTCTATTAAGTTGGTATAATTATTTAAGGCAGTTGCCAGATTTTAAATCACTTTTTCTTTTCACTCTTCCTTCCTAATCTTTTGCTGCTCCAGAGTCCCTCAGGAAAGTATGTTTTATGAGTCTCCACCAAGAATCCCTCATTCAACAAATATTTTTATATGTCCATTGTATGTAAAACACTATCCAAATTCTATCTCTTTCTGGTAGCCTTGATTTCTGTCATCCCCAACCACAGATCCTTTTCACCCTTACCATATGCTCCACTGCAATTCTTACACAACCTTAGTGTACATACAGTGTGACTGTAAGATAGAAATGCTGATTTTTCAAGTATGGTTTATATAAATCATAAAGTTACTTCATTAAAACTACAGATGTTGTGGTTACAGGTGTTTATGAAAACTCATTTATGTGTGTACTTTTCTATATATACGTTATACCTCAGCGAAAAGTTTTTTAAAATATCATAGCCTATTAGGGCCACAGTACTATTACTATCTGTGGGAGTAATAACACAAATTTTCACCATAGGAAGGCAAGAGGAAGCAGGCTGGATAAAAAACCTAATCAGTTAACAGACAAAAGATTAAATATATGGTAAGTGAGAAAACAAATGATGAAATAAGCTGAATGAAAGAGTAGAAAAAAGGGCTGCTGCTGACGTATGAGAACTGTCACTGAGTTTATAATATGCAATGAGGTGACTGAGTGTGAGAAAAGCAATCCTCTAGGTAAACTGGTACCTGGGAGAGTCGGGGAGACCAGCTAAAGCAAGCATATAAATACAGAGAAAGAACCATTAGATAGGGTTGAAATGAACAAGTGAATTTTCAGGTATTTTTTAAAAAGTCTTTTCACTTTTATCAGTACCACCATGTATAAACTGATAATTAAGATGTTTTGTTTTAAAAATTACTTCATTTGCAGAGAGTAATTTTCACAATGGATCATTTACTTGCTCTTACAACATACCTGAAAAGCTGATAGCATGGAATATATTTCTGGATGTCTGGAAAAAAGGAATTTTTTGTTATGATTACATTGATTATCATTTGAATAGCATATATTGAGCACTTCACATATGAATGGCATATACGGAGCAAAGAAGTACTTTAACATTATCTCATTTAATCCACACAACAAACCTATGACACAGATGTTATATCATTCCTTCCATTTAAAGATGAGGTAACAGGCAGAGAGAATGGTGGGGCCAAAATTCAAACCCAGTGCCTCAGTCTTAACTAGAACACTACATTCCCTCTAAACAGGTTTAATAATGATCGGCAACACGAGATAAATTTAAAGTTGCTATATTTTCATAGAGTTCTAAAAAGGTTATGCTCTACTTTTACCCAGTTGACAACAGCTGCTAAAGGCATTATCTTTTATTATTCCAAGTAGTTGCTTCATAAAGGATTTGTCAATGTTAACTACAGACTAAGAAAAAAAAACCCAGTGTCTTTTAGGAAGGGAGTTTTATTCTTTTTTTTTTTTTTTAAGATTTTATTTATTTATTTGACAGAGAGAGACAGCCAGAGAGAGAGGGAACACAAGCAGGGGGAGTGGGAGAGGAAGAAGCAGGCTTCCAGCAGAGGAGCCTGATGTGGGGCTCGATCCCATAACGCTGGGATCACGCCCTGAGCCGAAGGCAGACGCTTAACGACTGAGCCACCCAGGCGCCCCGGGAGTTTTATTCTTGTCAATAAAAATACATCTAAATACATCTAAATTCTGTGCAAAAGAGATGAAATTCTATGGCATAAGACACCATTATATATCTTGTAAGAAATATCAAGATGAATATGGTGTTCCCTCTATCATTCCAAACTTTCAGATCTTTCAAAATTATCGAAGGAACAGTTAGGAGTGAAACATCCACACCTGCTAACACAGAAACTTGTCAAGAGAATACAAGTTCTGGGGTGCCTGGCTGGCTCAGTTGGCAAAGCATGCGACTCTTGACCTCAGGGTTGAGAATCTGAGCCCCACTTTGGGTGCAGAGATTACTTTAAAAACAACAAAGAGAATACAAGTTCTTCTCAGCTTCCCACTTTAAAGTGTCCCTTGTGTCAAAAATAAAATTTTACCAGACAGCATTTACTGGATCACTGGAACAGCAATCATCTATTTCAGAAAGTTCCCGTGACATGTCCTATTTGTGTGTCTCTTCTTTGGGCAGATCCTAGCCAGATTACTAGACATTTTTTTAGTCACTTAAATCAAAGACATCAGTTTGATTACAGAGAATCTGCGACTCTTCAGCTAGATAAGGAAACCGGTTATCAAACTGCTGTTGAACAATCTCTTCAAGCAAACATCTGAAGGCTGGAGACATCTCTGCATGTTTGTATCTGCAAGTGCCTTCTTTAAAGAGAAAACTACATGACATCACCATTTCAACAACTTTATGTGTATATTAATAAAAATAATTCAGTCTTTTTAAAAAAAGGAAAAGTGATCATCCTCTTTAGACATTTTCTTCTAGCAATGTATGTTATCCTCAGATAAATCCCTGTCTGAAAAACAAAACAAAACAAAACTGAACAGAAATGGTCTGTTAGTGATAACTGGCCAAACATATGCTGGTGTATGTTTGAAAATGTGTAGGATGAAAATCTCATTAACCAAAGAAGTGTAGTAATTTGTACAGATTGGATTTTACTTGTTAGTCATCTAGTGATCCAACATTTTAAAATAATCTGAGCAAATACTTAAGTGTTCCTTCAGCACTTGCCTAGTACCCTGAAGCTTAGCATTGTTCCCAGCACAATGGAGTTGTTCAATAAATGGTTGTTTAATTAAACTCCTTAAAATGTTTGATTACTTTGGGCAACATGCCAGTTACAGTTAGGGGGGAAAATGTCCCAACGGTTTGCTTTTAAAGCTTGTGTCTGGGGCAGGTGGGTGGCTCAGTGGGTTAAGTGTCAGACTTTTGGTTGTGGCTCAGGTCATGATCTCAGGGTCCTGAAATTTAAGCCCTAAGTGGGTTCCATGCTGAGTGTCAGTGTGGAAGCTGCTTAAGATTTTCTTTCCCTCTGCCCCTCATCCCCTCAAATAAATGAATCTTAAAAAAAATAAATAAAGCTTGTGTCTCAGCAGGAAAAAACACCATTAACAAAGTAAAATTACAAACCGTATAAACATGTAACACAGGACAAAAGGCCAATTACTTTGAGTTATAACATGGTATTACAAATCAGTCAGAAAAAGCAAATTACAAATCAGTCAGAAAAAGCAAAATACTTCAGCAGAAATAAAGTCAAAGCATGCAATAGGCCTGTCCTTTTCAAAAAACAAAAGCTGTCTGCAAAGTAATAAACACTCAACCTCATCTGTAATTAAGAAATACAAATTAAAATTATTTTTATTTATCAAATTGGCAAAGATTAAAAAATTGGATAATACCTACTGGTGGCAACAGTATGGGGACCCACGCATTTTTACATATCGTGGAGGAGTCTTAAGATAGCATGACTTTTCCAAAGGCAATGGCTACAAGGAATTTGACTTTCCAACAGACTCAAGGCATAGAGATATATGCACTACGAAGTGTTTTCTATAAACAAAAAAATAGTAAGTCATTCATTGCTGATTATATAAGTGATGGTATGTAGATACAGCAGGAATATAGAGCCATTAGAAAGAGGGACAAACTATACACATTGATACTATTCTGCACTAATAAAACAGTATCAGTGGAGATACTTATCTTGGAACTATTTATCCATATATAGTATAATCCCATTTGTATATATAAAAATACATACACATTTATATACGTGTGTATTGTTAATGAGCAAAAAAATACTCGTAAAACAGTGGTTGCCAAAGAGACTCTAATGAGACTGAATTTACTTTATATATTTACTTTACACATATATAAACTTATATACATATGTAAATTTACAGATATACTTCCATTTTTAACCTTTTAAAGTGGCAAACAAAAAAATGACATACAGGAACTATAAACTGATACAATCTTTCTGGAAAGCAATTTGCTAATACAGATCAAGAACCTTAAAAATGCTCAAATCCTTTAACACCGTAACACCACCTCCAGAAAAATGTATAATAAATGTAGAAAAATGTATAAGGATGTTCACTGTGGCATAATTTGTGAAAATGAAAAACTGGAAACTGATTTTTTTTTTTTTTTTTAAAGATTTTATTTATTCATTCGACAGAGATAGAGACAGCCAGCGAGAGAGGGAACACAAGCAGGGGGAGTGGGAGAGGAAGAAGCAGGCTCATACCAGAGGAGCCTGATGTGGGGCTCAATCCCATAAAGCCGGGATCACGCCCTGAGCCGAAGGCAGACGCTTAACCGCTGTGCCACCCAGGCGCCCCTGGAAACTGATTTTAATTTATTTAAAGGACTGCTGAAATCACAGAGAATACAATGCAGTTATAAACAATAATACTTAGAGGCTTATTTAACATGGGAAAGTGGTCATGACACAATCTGATGTCATCATGCCACATTTTTTTAATAAAGCCCGCCAATTTTGTTTTTCAAAATATGCTTAGAAAAAAATCATGTATTAGGTAAGCAGAAAAGCCCCTACATATTTTAAAGCTCCCTTTGCCCTTCTTCCTGAGAGAATAGCTGCCACCTGCTGCAGGTGCTTCTCCTCCCACTCCTCAACCTCTCTGCAGGCTGGCCTTTTCCCCATTACACTCCACAAGTTCTGAGGGTTTTCAGTGATTTCACCACAGTTTTTTCAGTACTCTTCCAACTTTTCTGCTGCATTTAATGTTTTTGTCTGAACTGTTTTATTTTTTTTAATTTTTTATTTTTTTGGTCTTGCTTGCTGGTTCCTTCTCCTTTTGCTGGGCCATCTTCCTGCCACTTAAATATAAGCAGGAGCTACTCCATCCTTGTTTCCCCATGGTAGTCTTATCTGCATTCTATGTCCCACACTCTTTCTTGCTTTAGCAGGCCACGGCCATAATTTTAATTGAGAAATGAATGCAATAAAATTTGCTTTAAAATGTTTTATCTGTTTCTTAAAACAATTTAAAAACTAATTTATGCTGATCCTGTTCAGCATAAACCACCAAATATAAGAGACACAGAAGTAAGTGACTCACCAATTGTATAAATAACTTCAACATCGTCCATTTGGGAATCAGTAATACTATTCTTGGCTTCACCTTTCACTTCCCCAAGAAGAAAACCTTCCTATAAAGATAAAAATAAGCAGTATATGGAATATCTGATTGAATTAACCACTCACTTAACTAACCAATATTTCCCAAGTGTTTCACAATGTATACAAAGTGTGTGCTACAGCCCCGGGTACCCAAAAGAAAGAACAGGTGCATTTCCAGCGTAGTTAGGAAACATGAACAGTAGAAAGACTGTAAATAAAATAATAAAATGAGCAGAAGAGATTGTAAATACCGCACCTGGAACGTAAAAGGCTTAAAGCCAGAAATGAGCACACAATGTTTGAAGAAGAAGGAGCAGAGCAGTTTGCCTTGGAACAGAGAAGGCTCCCATTTCTGAGTAATGAAATCATAGATAGGAATAGCGCCGATAATGGAACATCCCAAATAACTGGTCAAGGACTCTGGATTAATGGCACGTGCTTCTGGAAGCCAGTGGATGCTTCTGAGCTATGAAATGACACGATGATTAGTGTTCTTAGATTAAAAATTGTACAAAATATTAAAGATCTGGAATTCAGTCTGATCTAAAAGGGGAGCTGTGAGCCCTGTTTGTTTTTAAAATGCAGGCATTTGCCACACCAGTAATGAGGTCTTTGAATTTCGGACTTTTTAATTATTTCACTTGGCATATTTAAAGACCCAATATGCTTAATAGACAATAAAGATTTTATCTTCTTTACAATTAGTTAAGAATGCCCCACCCCCACTCCATTAAAAAACCACAAGCCAAATGTTTCAATAATGTGTCTTTACCGGAGTCGTGGGGTAACAATCCAGAACTCTATAGCCTGTGTTCAAGATAAACCCTGGGAAAGGAAGTGGGGTCAATCCAAGTACAGCTATCCAGAAAACCACCTTTTAAAGATGTTAGGAAAAAGATGTTAGAAATAAGAGCCCATCTAACATTATGGTACTTCCCAAGAGTTAATATTTTAAGCTAGAGACTTAAGGACCCATTCTGTTTATATTCACACTAAGACATTCCAGAATGATTTCCACAGTCGCACACACTTTAAATCGCCATGTATTTGCTCTCAGCCGGGTGTTAATCTACAAGGCTATTTAAAATTGTATACATGAAAAATATCACTTCCAACCTTATTAGGATTGTGCCAAAAAACAATTTTAGAGATAACAGACGTTATAAAATGAAGGGCACAATATTTAGCAGAAATCAGTGGGCTTTGTTCAGTATGGTATTCTTTAAACTGTACTAGCATACTAAACACTTAAATCTAAGACACTACTTCTCAGGCTCAAAGTTTTATAGTATTTTTCTGATTTCATAAAAGTTTTAAAAAAGTGTACGGTATTTAAAAAACTACTTCATTACGTCATCCAGACATTTTGAACCTGGTAGAAGTATGAAATAATAACTAATATTTGAGGATAAACTTAAATGGTTCCATTATAATGGAATGCATCAGAAAAGGAACTGAGGCCTCACAATTTCATAAATTTGACACCAATGTACACAAAAGTCAGATACCTGATATACCAAATTAGACTTCGTCATCCACTAAGCCTTCCCCCCAAACAGCCACTGGATGCATCTTCTACAATTCCCTCACTAGGCTACTATTTCAACAAACACGCAGTGGCTGCTGTGCACGAGAAAATTTAGCTGTCTTTGAAAACTACTGACGGCAGTGAGGAGAAACGGAAAGTTAACCGGCCACCTTCCTAGCGTAGTGGGAGAACGCTCTGTGAACTTTCCATCCTTTCACTACCAAGTTTAACCAGAAAAAAAGAGGGACGCTGGAAGAGAGAAACGGGGGCATGTGGGACACTCCGGTCAGGGCGAAGAAATAAACACTGGTTAGAAGAGGGAGGGCTAGTCCTGGAAAAGACTTGGCGGCCGGGAGGCACACCTAGGACGGCCCAGGAGCGGGGGAAGGCAGGGCGCCAGGGCAGAGAGCCAGCGGGGCGCCGGCGGGGAGCTCGTGGGCGGGGACCGGGGCAGCGGGGGGCGCCCGTGCGGAGCCTCTTCTCAGGCGATGCCGGAGCCCGCCTCGCCCCTCGTCTCACCGTGTCCGAGTCGGTGTTGAGATGCTGGAAAGCGAGCGCGCCGAGCACAAAGCCGGACAGCACCGCGGACGTGCTCTCACCCTCCATGCTTCCGCAAGCGCAGCCCCGCGAGAGGGTGCGGAGGTGGTGCGCGCCGGGCCGGGTCCTTAAGCGTCGCGGCGGCAAGGCGGAGCCGAGCGGGTAGGCGGAGCCTGCGCCGGCGCACAAGAAGCCGCTCGCAAGAAGCCGCGCGCCCTGCGGAGGGAGCGGCTCGGGGAGGCGCGGGCGCCCTCTGTGGGGAAGGGTGGGGCCAGATGGCTGTGCCTGGAGGAGCCGGCCACCGTGGGTTCTTCTCAGGCAGCGCGGTCGGGGTCGCACCGTGGCTTCGGCTTCACATTTTGCCCTAAAGGCCCGTGGGTGTTGGGACACCTTTGTAGAGCGCCATGAAGCGCGTATGGGTGCCAGCTGCTGCTTGCTGAGCGATCCGTGGCATATATGCAAACTATAAAAAATGAACAACGCTGACAGAATAGAAGCATTGCTTATGTAATTGTAATAGCACAATGGAAATGCCGTGTTTATGGTTCCAAAGTGCATGATACTGCCTTTTACTCACTGAAACTTCTAGAGTACTAGTACCCCTTTCAGAGACTATCTCCTCTAGAACTCTCCAGTTATGGTCTATCCCGTGGGGGTGGGATGGTTTGGGTTTCTTTGAAGGTTTGCTAACTTTTAGAAAATTAAGGACTCAGGGTAATTTAATGAATACACTGATTATAAACATTGTTCTGACAGTTTAATGATATGTAAGCCATGCTGTGTAGGGTCATTTGATATAAATGGTAAGGGGAGTGGGAAGACCAAGGCTTGACAATATTCCACACACAAATATGTAAAGCTATGTTTGTTTGTTTGTTTGTTTGTTTAAGATTTTATTTATTTGACAGAGAGAGACAGCCAGTGAGAGAGGGAAGACAAGTAGGGGGAGTGGGAGAGGGAGAAGCAGGCTCCCAGCGGAGGAGCCCGATGTGGGCTTGATCCCAGGACTGTGGGATCACGCCCTGAGCAGAAGGCAGAGCTTAACGACTGAACCACCCAGGCGCCCCTGGGTGGGCGTGTTTCTTAAATGATTAAAAGTCAGAAAAATATCAGACTCCTGAATTGAGTTAGTATTGCACGTTTCTGGGTTTTGTTGTGTGGTAGCCCTGTTTGGCTGAGTAACACCTTGAAGATGTGTAGAATTATGTGTTTATTACCTAAGATTAAGTTTCTTGTCTTCATTTCAATAAAATCACTGTTGATATGAAAAGATCTTTCACATAATTTCTGTTTTATAAATGGTAATGATGTAAAGGACTAAAAAAATAAAATGTTACACTATTCCAAGAGACCAGAAATAAACCCTCAATACAAAGTCAAATAATTTTCAACAAGTTTGGCAAGACCATTCGTTAGGAAAAGGACAGTCTCTTCAACAAATGCAAAAGAATAAAGTTAGACTCTTACCCTACACCACAGACAACAATTAGCTCAAAATGGATCAAAGATGTCAACATGAGACCTGAAACTGCAAAATTCTTAGCAGAAAACATAGGGGGAAAGCTTCATGACATTTGATTTAGCAACGATGTCTTGGATGACACCAAAGGCACAGACACCAAAGGAAAAAATATACAAATTGTACTTCATCAAATTAAAACCTTTATCTGTCAAAGGACATTATCAAGAGAGTGAAAAGGCAACCTACAGAATGGGAGAAATATTTGTAAACCATGTATCTGATAAGAGATTAATGTCCTGAATACATATAAAGAACTACAACCCAACGACAATAAAACAACCCAATTCAAAAAGGAGCAAAGAACTTGAATGGACATTTATCTGAATAAAATACAGAGATGGACAATAAGCCCACAAAAAGATACTTAACATCACTAATCATTAGGAAAATGCAAATCAAAATCACAGTGAGATACTACTTCACATGCATCAGGATGGCAATGGTATAATAAAATTATATTTGGTCTTTGTGCCTACCTTCAGGAACAGTGCTCCTAAAACTCTTGGAGTCTCCGAAGTGATAGAAGTATGTTTTGCTAATGTGACTCTAAGGGTGGGGGAGCTAGATAGCACAAGGATGGGAGCTAGTTGCCGGAAAGACCAAACTTTAGTTCCATTCCTGACCTCTTAGGGGAGAGGGGCTAGAGATTAAGTTTAATCACAAATGGCCAATGACTTAACCAATCATGCCTAAATAATGAAACCTCCATTACAACTCCTTAAGAATGGGATTTCCCTGAGCAAAAGCAAGCAAATGTCTGAGAAGCCTTATAAAATTTGTTGTCTCAGCTTCTTCTCATGGTTCTTTCAGAGACTAATAAAAAAATTAAATTAGTTTACAAGGAAATGGGGAAAGGCAGAGAGGAGAGTCAAAGAACTCTCCCAGTAAGGTGGAAATCTTTAGGCAGTTATTAAGAAATGAGACAAAACGGACATAGATAGGGTTGAAAAATGTCTTAATACAGCACTGTTGAAGATTGGGTGGACCAAATGAACCCCCTTCTGGTTCCCCAACATTAAAATGCCCCAAACAAGTTTGCTCTATTTACCCCAGTTTGGAGGAATTTAAAAAGCTGGAAGGCAAAGAGAAACCTGGCCTGGAATGACCTGGGGCAATAGGCAGATTAACCAAGATAAAGATTGATACACCCGCCAGGGTCCCTTCGCTCGGGACCCAAAGCCTAACACACTCAGAAGTGGGTAAAATGGTCAAAGGATGAGGAAAAGAGGTTCCTGAGATTCCTGGACACAGGAGACACATGCACATGGGGAGGCCCTAACATGGGCTACAATTAGATTGAGGGAATATAGAAATGTAAGAGTTGATAGGATTAAGGTAAAAGTTTGAATGAAAATTGTAATGTTTAAACAGGCTTTATGTGAAGAGGTTGTGTCTCCTTTATCTAAATGTTTTATGGGAAAACAAGACAACAGGCTTAAAGTAGAATCACTTCTGCAAAGCCCCCAGCCCAAACTGAGACTTAGTTTCTGCTCTCCCAGAGATGGAATCTTTGACTAGTTCGTAATTAGCACTAGTTAGGAGTTCTGCCTGATAGACCCCTGCTATACCCGAAAGGAAAGCCAACTTGCAATAACCAACCTACCTTTTTGTCTAGTATAACTTCCGTGTTCCTGCTCCCTTCTGCCTATAAAAGTCTTTCATTCTGGGGCACCTGGATGGCTCAGTGGATTAAGCATCTGACTCTTGGTTTCGGCTCAGGTTATGATGTGGGGGTTCTGGGATTAAGCACATCAGGCCCTGTGCTCAGTGCGGAGTCTGCTGGAGATTCTCTCTCCCTCTGCTCTTCCCCTTCGCTGTCTCTCTTTAAAATTAATAAATAAAATCTTTTTTAAAAAGTCTTTCATTTTGTACAGCTCCTCGGAGCTCCTTTCTATCTGCTAGATTGGACACTGCCCAACTTATGAATTGTTGAATAAAGCCAATAAGATCTTTAAAATTTACTCAATTGAATTTTGTTTTGTAACAATATTATATCTGACTAGGGCACACTTTTCCTGCATAGTGTGGGGGGACTCGAGATCAATCAGGTGGAGACCAGCAGCACAGGAAGTGAGAGTGTTCACCCAAAGCAGAGCAAGGGAGGTAGAAGTTTATTGAATACACTGCAAGGGAGCAGCAAGCAGGACACAAAGGAGAGACTCTCTGCCAGGAGGCAGTGGTCGGGGACTGCAGTTAAGGAGGGAAGGTGAGGAAATATGGGAAAGTATGGAATTTTCCTTTTACCTGTGCCCATTGGTCAGCTAGGGCTTAGAGATGCTTTGAGGAGGGTTGCCTAATGTGCCTGTTTGTATTCAGCCTGGGGGTCACTGTGGGCCCTTTTACCTTTTCTCAGATTTTCATTGCTCAAGTTGTTTGCTTAAAAGTGGCTTCTAACTACTGGGTATTTACCCCAAAGATACAGACGTAGTGAAGAGAAGGGCCATATGTGCCCCAATGTTCATAGCAGCAATGTCCACAATAGCTAAATCATGGAAGGAGCCGAGATGCCCTTCAACAGATGACTGGATTAAGAAGTTGTGGTCCATATATACGATAGAATATTACTCAGCTATCAGAAAGAACGAGTTCTCAACATTTGCTACAACATGGACAGCACTGGAGGAGATAATGCTAAGTGAAATAAGTCAAGCAGAGAAAGACAACTATCATATGATTTCTCTCATCTATGGAACATAAGAACTAGGATGATCAGCAGGGGAAGAAAGGGATAAAGAAAGGGGGGTAATCAGAAGGGGGAATGAAACATGAGAGACTATGGACTATGAGAAACAAACTGAGGACTTCAGAGGGGAGGGGGGCGGGGGAATGGGATAGACCGGTGATGGGTAGTAAAGAGGGCACGTATTGCATGGTGCACTGGGTGTTATACAGAACTAATGAATCATTGAGCCTTACATCGGAAACCGGGGATGTACTGTACGGTGACTAACATAATATAATAAAAAATCATTAAAAAAAATAAATAAATAAAAATAAAAGTGGCTTCTACCTTTAGTATCGTAGAACCAAAATCTGCTAAGGCTTTTACTTTATACAGTGAAGTCGTCCTATAGTAAAACTGTTGTTATTTACAATTCCATAAGAAATGAGTGCCTTGAAAAAATAAATTGTCACTAAATGGAATCTTTGCCAGTGTTATGGGTCAAAAATTTCCTGTCAGGTAGTTTCAATTATTATAATTGGTACTTTGCTTGCTCATGAAACTGAAACATTATTTGGCCACTTTTATTTGTTCTCTTGTAAATTATATCAATATAGATTTGCTCTTTTTCAATTGCTGTTTATATCTTATTGATTTAAAAGAGTGTTGATATAATAAAGGTATTAAGTTTTTTCTGTCAAATATTCAAAGTGTTTTTTTCTCAGATGTTTTTTAACTTTTGATTGTATTTAAGGTAATCATTTTTAATACAGAAATGCAAAAGCTTGTATTTAAAATTTCCATTCATGTTCTCAATCTTTCTGTCTAAGGTATCATGTTTAGGAACACTTCCCTGTCTTATGATTAAAAAACATTATTTTAAATAAGAGGCAATTACTAATTAGGATTAATGAACTAATGGGTGAATGGAACCATGATGGAGATCACTTACCAAAAGTCTAAACACTGGATTCACGCAAACAATAGAATTGTTTTTAAAAGGCTTTAAAATATAATAATTGGTAATTGGTACTTTTCTTCACAGGAAGGATCTACCCACCTTGGAAAAAAGGCTGATTTCAAGGACTGAAGCACAGAAAATACAAGATGAGCCTGGAACTTTTTTTTTTTAATTCCAGAAAGTAAGGATGGGCTCAAAGAATGATGTAAAAAGTCAACTTGGCATAAGAATCAGGTGGGAGAGGGTGATACTGATCAAATCTGAGGCAATTTAAGTACCAAAATCACAATAATAATGGATAAGAATCTTTGAGTCCATACTGATATAAATTAGTGAATAAATGATTGGGGTAAGAGAAAGCTCTTACTTTCAGTAGAATACCAACTAAGCAATGTAGAAGAAATCACGAAATTAGAAAATGTCTTTTAGCAACTATCGTCATCATCATCATAATCAATACAGGCAACAGATACTACAAATAGTGGGTAAAGTTTGAGTAACAGACTGTCAACGTAGTCTCCAAGTGTCTTCTCAAAAGATGTTTGTGAATGACAGGAGGAAAAATAATTTTACAAACACCAACTTAACCAAATAATGAACGTTAACATCACCAGTAAAGAGACAAATCAAGATCAGATGCCTCGCGGTATGAGGCTCTGAGAAGCCAACACCATATCGGTGATATTCTTGCTAAAAGTGCATCACCTGAATTTGATCATGAAGAAACACCAAACTCAAATTGAGGAACACTTTACGGAATAACTGACCTGTACTCTTCATAAATGTCAATGTCATGAAGCATGAAGACTGAGAAATGGCTGTAGATCGAGGAAAACTAAAGAACCTGGACAACGAAATGCTGCAAGGAGTAACCCACAATGACAGGGACAAACGGGTTCAAACAATATTGACGTATTGTTGAAAAACTGTTTTATCTGATTTTACTTTGCTTTACCTATAATTAGCATATGATAACTCAGGAAAACATGAAAAATGGAGAGATTTTGGAATCTCCACTTTAAGAACTATTTAAAAAATTTGTAGGTGTGCCTGGGTGGCTCAGTCGGTTAAGTGCCCGATTCTTAGTTTCAGCTCAGGTCATGATCTCATGGGTTGTGGGATCGAGCCCTGCTTTGGGCTCCAAGCTCAGTGGGGAGTCTGCTTGAGATTCCCTCCCTCTGCCTCTTCCCAGACTCGTGTGTGTGTGTGTGTGTGTGTGTGTGTGTGTGTGGCATGCATGCACTCTCCCTCTCAAATAAATAAATAAATCTGTAAAAAAATTACAAATAGACCTCCTCCAGTTACCCAAATTCTAAGTCTTTGAATATGTTTGACTAATAGTTTGTAAATTTTCTGGTTACATTGAAACTTTTCTGCCATGCTCTAAATTTTGCTAAATATATGTATTTTTGTTTTTCCAACATGGGGAATTCCTTTAATATAGTCTATTAATGATAATTTTTAAAGATTTTATTTATGTGACAGAGAGAGACAGCCAGCGAGAGAGGGAACACAAGTAGGGGGAGTGGGAGAGGAAGAAGCAGGCTCCCAGCAGAGAAACCTGACGTGCGGCTCGATCCCAGAACACCGGGATCATGCCCCTAGCCGAAGGCAGACGCTTAACAACTGCGCCACCCAGGCACCCCTATTAATGATAATTTTTAAAAACGCCCCATTTTACAGGTGAAATGCTTAAGGAACTATGAAAGACACTTTCATAAATGAAGGGGGAATGAACCATAAGAGACTATGGACTCTGGGAAACAAACTGAGGGCTTTAGAGGGGAGGGGAGTGGGGGAATGGGATAGACTGGTGATGGGTAGTAAGGAGGGCGCGTATTGCATGGTGCCTGGGTGTTACATGCAAGTAATGAATCATGGAACTTTACATCAAAAACCAGGGATGTACTGTATGGTGACTAACATAATATAATAAAAAATTATTATAAAAAATAAGTGAATAAAAATAAAAAATAAAAAAGAAAGAAAGAAATGTCAATGTGCAGATCATTCCCCAAACTCTAAGAAGGTAAAATGAGAAGATCTGTTACAAGAGCAGAAGAGTTTGAATTTCCTAAAAAGCATAATTTTCTTTCATTTAAAGTTTTACTCCAGCATCATCATCATCATCATAATATAATCTCTACCTCAAAATCTCCATAAACTTATACCACATGAAACTTTTATAGGAAGTTCTCATGAAGATTGGCTTGACTCCTACTATGACAGATTCCTCCCTGGTACATTTCTATTATTGTCAAGTATTTTCAAACTACCATTTTCATAGTATATGTCCAACATGTATGAGATACATTTCCAAAACGAGCATTACTAGGCATACTCCTCCTCCATGTACTACTGCAAGATATAAGAAAAAATACCAGTAGAAGTCAGTCTTAGAACATCCTATAAAGGAACGTTTTGGACTTTATAGGTTTCTTAAGCTCCAAAGCATACTCGTGGGAGCGTGCTTCCTAGCCGTACTAGTTTTCTAGGGGTACCATGTCCAAATACCACAGACCTGGTGGCTTAAATAATAGAAATTTATTTCTCACAGTTCTGGAGGCTAGAAGTCCAAGATCAAGGTGCCGACAGGATTGTTTTTTTCTGAGGCCTTTCTCCTTGAGCTTGCAGATGGCTTCCTTCTCACTGTGTCTTCACATGGTCTTTCCTCTGTACACAAGCATCCTTGGTATCTTCTTGTATCCAAATGTCCTCTTATGAGGACATCAGTCACTTGGATTAGGGCTTACCCTAATGATCTCATTTTAACTCAATTACCTCTTTAAAGACCCTACCTGCAAAGATAGTCACAATCTGAGGCACTTTTGGTTAGGACTTCAATATAAGCACTTTGGGAGAACACAATTCAGTCCATACCATCAGCCTGACGTGTTTGGGATCCCAGATATCTAGCTCCACTGGGGATCTAATCCTGAGATTCATTAAGTGGTTTCCATAAGCAGAAGTCTTCCAAAAGTAGAAATCTATCTCCAAATGCTGTATATATCAATAAGACGCCATTGGTATCGTCAAAGATAATCAAAGCTGGACATTGGTTAATGTGGTAAAAGCAGCTTTTATTTATAACTAGTGCCGTAGGGGAAAGAAGCAAGCTCCATTCTAATTTGTGATACGGTGTTTTAAAGGGAGAATGAGGGGGGGCACCTGGGAAGCTCAGTTGTTTGGGCATCCAACTCTTGGTTTCAGCTTGTGTCATGGTTGCATGGGTCTTGAGATCTAGCACTGTGTTGGTCTCTGCACTCTGCGGGGAGTCAGCTTGGAGGTTCTCTCCCTCTGCTCCTCCCCCGACTTTCTCTCTCTCTCTCTCAAATAAATAAATACATGTTTTTTATTTTATTTTATTTTTTTAAAGAAGAATGAAGGTATAGGGAGGGGGAGCAAGTACAGGCTTGAGCAGAGTCAGGGAAGTGAAAAATTACATAAAAAGGGTAATGTATTGGTTAACATAAATGTGATTAGGCCATCTCTTTCTGCTAACCAGCATTTATCAAAATTAGGCTCCCTCCCTCCCCCAAAAGACTGGGAGGCAAAGACCCTATCCTTCCTAATGATTACATTTCAAAGGTATGGTTTTTGGGTCCTTGAGAAAGACACTCCTGGTTACAGGAAATACAAATGCATCTCAGTGGGACAGAGCAAGGATTTATAATTGTAAGTCCTTTTTAATAAATGCTGTAAGAAAGGGAGGTCAAGGGCCTATCATCAGATATTGGCTGAAACAAACATTAAGTTCTTTTGGAAGTCTTGGCCTTTTCTGGAGGGCAGGGTAGTGGTGGTTATCCCAGGGATATGGCCTTCGTCTGCTAGGAACCATGCTAAAGTTTGGTCAAGCCTCTTAGTGCATGGGTTTGGATTGGAGCCATTTGTGCCAAGAGTTTTTCGTTTAAGATTTTATTTATTTATTTATTTATTTATTTATTTATTTATTTGAGAGAGACAGGGCATGTGTGGGGGAGTGGGGGAGGAGGGCGCGGCAGAGCAGGAGGGAGTAGGACAAGGCAACACTGCACTGAGCAGAGCAGACATGGGGCTCAATTTCATGACCCTGAGATCATGACCTGACACAAAACCAAGAGTTGATCACCCAACCGACTAAACTACCCAGGAGCCCCAAAGGTAAGAGTTTTTATACTTCTTGGTATGAACATCTTTCTCCCATGATCTTTGGATCAAGATCCATGATCTGACAATGAACTTTAAAATCCCTAAATATCAGGAGTTAAGATGGCGGAGGAGTAGAGGTCCCCTTATTCAGCCGGTCCCCCGAGTCGAGCTGGATAGGTACCAGACCAGCCTAAACAACCACGGAATCAGCCTGAGACGCAGGAAGACGCATCTGGATCTCTACAAATGAACATCTCCAGCGCTGAGTATTGAGGTACGAAGCGGGGAGCCCTGAAACCAGGCACAGATATCGGAAGATAAGCAGGGAAGAAGAACGCAAAGCGTTGGGTGCCGGAAAGCAGTAGCCACCTGCCGGGGCGGGGTAGGCTCCGGTTAGACTTCCGCAAAAACAGACGAACTGAGACCGTGAGCCGGTGCTGCGCGCCACCAGGCATCTCGCGGACACCCCGAATCGGTGGCTCACTGGATCAGGCTGAGCCGGGAGATCCGGGAGCGCGCTGGCGCTGGCGGCTGGCGGCTTAGAAACACACAAAGGACAGAAGGACGCGCCCTGGAAGTGAGGAGGCAGGGAGCCTTGGTGTGGGCGCACATCCCGGGTAAGCTGCAGGATCGAGACAGCACCAACATAGCAGTTCAAAGTGGCCCAGAGCACTCAGTGGAGAACGGGCCGCACGTCCTTCTGTTCGTGACAGAGAGGCTGGTGACGCTGCTGCTCTGACTCTAGAAGAGAGCACAACAAACTAGCCGGTAGGAAAGCCGCCAGAGAACAAAAGCCTGGAATAGCCGGCTCAGAGGTGCCCATCACCCATCCCCCCGCAGGGGACATGGAGACTCTACCCAAACAGGGTTGCCTGGAGTCAGAAATTGCTGCGGTGTCCACGGTCCCCAGAACACTAGAAGGCAGGCTGTGAAAAGTCAGAGCCCCACATGCCCTAAGATCCCTATAAAACAAAGGCAAGCCGGCCGGGTCCCAGTCAATAATTTGGGCTCTGGACAACCCAATAACCTCTCCTCATCAGAATGGCCGAGGAAGGAGAAATCCCCCCTAGCAAAGAAAAGACAATGAGTCTGTGGCCTCTGCCACAGAACTAATGAATTTGGATATAACCAAATTATCAGAAATGGAGTTCAGAGTAACAATGGTCAAGATGATGTGTAGACTTGAAAAAAGTAGTAACGAAAATATTAATGAGAATATAGAATCTCTAAGGGTGGAATGAGAGCGAATCTGGCAGAAATTAAAAATTCTATGAGCCAAATGCAGGCAAAACTAGAGGCTCTGACGGCCAGGGTGAATGAGGCAAAAGAATGTATCGGCAAATTGGAGGATGGGTTAGTAGAAGAGAAAGCTAAAATAGAAACTTGGCTCAAAAAAATCCAATCTTAAGAATGTAGGTTATGAGAGATTACTGACTCAATAAAACGTTCCAATGTCAGAATCATTGGCATCCCCGACGGGGTGGAGAAAAACAGAGGTCTAGAAGAGATATTTGAACAAATTGTAGCTGAAAACTTCCCTAATCTAGCAAGGGAAACAAACATTCATGTCCAAGAGGCAGAGAGGACCCCTCCCAAGCTCAACCACGACAAACCTACGCCACGTCACGTCATAGTGCAATTAGCAAATATTAGATCCAAGGATACAGTATTGAAAGCGGCCAAGGCAAAGAAATTTCTCAATGCCAAGGCAAAGGCATCAGAATTACGTCAGACCTGTCTACACAGACTCAGAATAAGAGAAAGGTTGGTGGGCATTTTTAAAGCTCTTTCAGAGAAAAACATGCAGCCATAAGATCACTTTATCCAGCAAGGCTGTCATTCAGAATTGATGGAGAAATAAAAGAACGTTCCAAGAATCGCCAAGTCATTAACCACATTTCGTAATCCTCATGAAGCCTCTACGGGAGATATTACCGGGGGGCTTAAAGGTAAAAAGGCCCCAAGAGTGCTACAGAACAGAAAGTCACAATCTATAGAAACAAAGCACTTTACAGACAACATGGCATCATTAAAATCATATTCCGCTTCAATAATCAGTCTCAATGTAAATGGCCTAAAATGCTCATGAATGCCCAGGGTTGCAGATTGGATAAAAAGACATGACTCCATCCATTTGCTGTCTACAAGAGACTCATTTTGAACCTAAAGATACATTCAGACGAAAAAAGGGATGGAATGCCTGTCTTTCACGCCAATGGACCTCAAAAGAAAGCTAGGGTAGCAATTCTCATATCAGACAGATTGGATTTTTAAAGTAAAAGACTATAGTTAAGAGACACAGAAGGGCACTATATTATTCTTAAAGGATATCCAACAAGTGGATATGATAATTATGGAAATATATATGCCCACCAGGGAGCAGCAAGATACACAAACCAACTCTTTAACCAGAATAAAGAGACATTAGATAAAAATATGCTAATAGTAGGGAACCTCAACACTCCATATCAGCAATAGATAGATCACCCTAAGCAGAGAAATCAACAAAGAAACAAGAGCTTTGAATGCCATATTGTAGACTAGTTGACCTCATAGATATATAGAACACTACACCACAGAACCAAAGAATACTCATTCTATTCTAATGCCCATGGAATCCTTTCTCAAAGAATAGACCATGTTCTGGGTCACTAAAACAGGTCTCAACCAATACCAAAAGACTGAAATTATTCCCTGCATATTCTCAGACCACAATGCTTTGAAATTAGAACTCAACCACAAGGAAAACTTTGGAAGAAACTCAAACACTTGGAGACTAAGAACCATTCTGCTCAAGAATGATTCAATAAATCAGGAAATCAAAAATCAATTTAAACAATTTATGGAGACCAAAGAGAATGAAAACACAATGGTCCAAAACCTGTGGGACACTGCAAAGGCAGTCCTAAGGGGGAAATGCATAGCCATCCAAGCCTCACTCAAAAGAATAGAAAAATCTAAAATGCAGTTTTTATATTCTCACCTCAAGAGGCTGGAACAGCCTCTCAGAATATGAACAGGCCTAATCCACGCACGATGAAAGCAGTTGATCAAGATTAGAGCAGAGATCAATGAATTAGAAACCAGGAGCACAGTAGAACAGATCAACAGAACTAGAAGCTGGTTCTTTGAAAGAATTAATAAAATTGACAAACCACTGGCAAAACTTATCCAAAAGAATAGAGAAAGGACCCAAATTAATAAAATTATGAATGAAAAAGGAGAGGTCACAACCCACACCAATAAAATTGGAAGGATTATTAGAAACTTTTATCAACAGCTTTATGCCAATAAATTAAGCAATCTGGAAGAGATGGAGGCCTTCCTGGAAACCTATAAACTACCAAGACTGAAAGCAGGGAAGAAATTGATTTTTTAAACAGGCCAATTAATATGAAGAGATTGAGATAGTGATAAACAACCTTCCAAAACAAAACTCCAGGCCGGACGGTTTCTTTGGGAATTTCGCAAATATTCAAAGAAGAAATATGCCTATTCTCCTAAAGCTATTTCAAAAATAGAAACAGAAGGAAAAGCTACCAAACTCATTCTATGAGGCCAATATTACCTTGATCCCAAAACCAGGCAAAGACCCCTCAAAAGAGAATTACAGACTGAGCATTTCCCTAATGAATATGGATGCCATTAAATCCTCAACAAGATCCTCAGCTAATAGAATCCAACAGTACATTAAAAGGTTATCCATCATGACCAAGAGTGGGATTCATCCCTGGGGATGCAAGCATGGTTCAACATTCACAAATCTATCAGTGTGATAGATTTTATCACAGCTAAGAAAAACAAAAATCAATGTCTCCTCTCAATAGATGCAGAAAAAGCATTTGACAAAATACAGCATCCTTTCCTGATTAAAACACTTCTAGAGCATAGGGATGGGGTACATTCTCAATCTCACTTAAAAACCATCTATGAAAAGCCTACAGCAAATATCATTCTCAATACAGAAAAGCTGAAGACCTTTCCTTAAGATCAGGAACTACAAGGATGCCACTCTGCTCATGCTATTATTCAACATAGTACTAGAAGTCCTTTGCAACAGCAATCAGACAACAAAAAGGATAAAATGTATCCAAATCGGCGAGAGAAGTCAAGAAATGTCTATCTTGTAGAACATGATACTCTTATGAAAACCAAAAGAATCACGCCCAAACTATTAGAAGTTTATAGAGCAATTCAGTAATGTGGCGGGATACAAAATCAATGCTCAGAAATCAGTTGCGTTTCTATACACAAACAATGAGACTGAAGAAGAGAAATTAGAATCCATCCATTTACAATAAAGACCAAAATCATACGTTATCTCGGGAATTAACTTAACCAGAGATGTAAAGGACTCATATTCTAGAAAACTACAAATCCTCTTGAAAGACATTGAAGAAGCACAAAAAGATGGAAAATATTCCATGCTCATGGATCGTGAAGAATTAACATAGTTAAAATGTCCATGCTACCCAGAGCAATCTTACACTTTCAATGCTATCCGATCAAAATACTGAGGACATTTTTCAAAGAACTGGAACAAATAAGTCGCAATGTATGGAACCAGAAAAAGGCCCGAATCGCCAAGGAAGTGTTGAAAAGGAAAAACAAAGCTGGGGGCATCACAATGCGGATTTCAACTCATGCTACAAAGCTGTGATCACAAAGACAGCACGGTACTGGCACAAAAACAGACACATAGACCAATGGAACAGAATAGAGAACCCAGGAAATGGACCGCTGGATCTTTGGGCAACTAATCTTTGATAAAGCAGGAAAAAGCATCCGGTGGAAAAAAGACAGTCTCTTCAATAAATGGTGCTGGGAAAATTGGACAGCTACATGTCAAAGAATGAAACTGGACCACACTCTCACACCATACACAAAGATAAACTCCAAATGGATGAAAGACCTCGATGTGAAACAGGAATCCATCAAAATCCTAGAGGAGAACATAGGCAGCCACCTCTACTGACATCGGCCACAGCAAACTTTTTCATGACACATCTCCAAAGGCAAGAGAAACAAAAGATAAAATGAACTATTGGGACTTCATCAAGATAAAAAGCTTCTGCACAGCCAAGGAAACAGTCAAAAAAACTAAGAGGCATCCCACAGAATGGGAGAATATATTTGCAAATGATGCTACAGATAAAAGACTGGTATCCAAGATCTACAAAGAACTTCTCAAACTCAATACACAAGAAACAAATAAACAAATCATAAAATGGGGAGAAGATATGAACAGACACCTTTCCAATGAAGACATACAAATGGCTGACAGACACATGAAAAAATGTTCAAAATCATTAGCCATCAGGGAAATTCAAGTCAAAACCACACTAAGATACCACCTTACGCCAGTTAGAATGGCAAAAATGGACAAGGCAAGAATCAACAATTGTTGGAGAGGATGAGGAGAAAGGGGATCCCTCTCACATTGTTGGTGGAAATGCAAGTTGGTACAGCCACTCTGGAAAACAGTGTGGAGGTCCCCTAAAAAGGTAAAAATTGAGCTACCCTATGACCCAGCCATTGCACTACTGGGTATTTACCCCAAAGATACAGACGTAGTGAAGAGAAGGGCCATATGCACCCCAATGTTCATAGCAGCTTTGTCCACAATAGCTAAATCGTGGAAGGAGCCGAGATGCCCTTCAATAGATGACTGGATTAAGAAGATGTGGTCCATATATATAATGGAATATTACTCAGCTATCAAAAAGAACGATTTCTCAACATTTACTGCAACATGGCCGGCACTGGAGGAGATAATGCTAAGTGAAATAAGTCAAGCAGAGAAAGACAATTATCATATGGTTTCTCTCATCTATGGAACATAAGAACTAGGAAGATCTGTAGGAGAAGAAAGGGATAAAGAAAGGGGGGGTAATCAGAAGGGGGAATGAAGCATGAGAGACTATGGACTCTGAGAAACAAACTGAGGGCTTCAGGGGCAGGGGATGGGGGAATGGGATAGGCTGGTGATGGGTAGTAAGGAGGGCACGTATTGCATGGTGCACTGGGTGTTACATGCAACTAGTGAATCATAGAACTTTATATCAAAAACCAGGGATGTACTGTATGGTGACTAACATAATATAATAAAAAATATTATTATAAAAAAATAAATAAAATAAAATCCAAATTAATAAAAAAAAGAAATAATGTAAGAAACTCATTTGTTCCCCTAGACATAAATGCTCTGGCCCAGCTCCTGGTTCAGTTCCTAACTCTGCAAGAAAGGGGTGTCTAAATAAAAAGAAATTAAAACCTTAAATAAAATAAATAAATAAATAAAATAAAATCCCTAAATATTATTCAGAAACAATCGAAGTGAATGAAATATTTCCCAACCACTGGACTTTCTAGCCATTGGATTTTCCAACTATTGGATTATAATTGACCCTGAAACACTCTAGAGTATTATCAGCCCCGTCACATCTACATGCCTTAATTGGACGCTAGGCCTCTAATAATTACTTGCTATTACTGTTATTTTTCAGAACCTTAAAGAAACCCAAAAGACATTGAGCATAGAAAAGAGACATGGAGGGTGCCTGGGTGGCTCAGTACTTACTCAGAGTAAGTACCTGACTCTTGATCTCAGCTCGAGTCTGGATCTCTGGGTCTTGAGTTCAAGCCCTGCATTGGGCTCCGTGGCTGGGTGTGGACCCAACTAACAAAAGGAGAAGAAGAAGAAGAAGAAGAAGAAGAAGAAGAAGAAGAAGAAGAAGAAGAAGAAGAAGAAGAAGGAGAAGAAGAAGAAGAAAGAAAGAAAGAAAAGAAAAGAAAAGAAAAGAAAGAAAAAGAAACATGGGACCAATAATGAAATCTGTTATCTAATTATTTTCTCACATAGTCATATAAAAACCATTACTTGATTTGTTCAACTCCATTCAGAGCATACATCCTCCACAATCAGACCAACTAAATGAAGACAGCAACTGATATCTTCAAGTTACCTTAAACTGCACGTTTACATCTCCTTGATGAGAATCCCTGGGACATTTCTTCCTGCGCTTACCTCATCAAAATGCAGCGTATAATTTGGACATGATTCTGTGAACAGGACTTACTGTCTCAGTTGCCAAGGTTTGCCTTAGCTCCAGGAAGCCACCTAGTGGCCAACATGAAACTCATCATGCAGGGGTGTAAAGCCCTGGCCATTTTGGCCCAAAGAGGAACAAGACTGACGGGTGCCGCAAGACCCAGAGGTCCCTGTGGGTTTGGCTGAGGCTTTGCCAGGTCTGCATGACAGTTTGTTTTCACCTTCTGCCTAATCCCCCTCCCACCCCCCTCCCAAGTGTTCATCCCTAATAAATGCCCTATGGGCAAAATTCCATCCCAGGGTTGGCTTTCAGAGAACCCAACATGCACCAGTGGTCAGCGGACTTTCCAAATTCAAAACAAGCTCACCAGTTGCTCGCATTTTATTAGGGTGATAAATTACCGGGAGCAGTCTGAGACACTGCATGTCACTGGTTTATACAGGATTTTTGTTTGACCTGACAGCAAGCTCTTGAACAAATACCTGTGATACGTAATTGAACCCTAACTCTGACCCAAATTGGATAGTCCTAGGCTGACTAAAGAATTGAATATAAAAATCGGTTCAAGATATTTCTTATGATATATGTGTTTGTCATCGATCTTTTTGTCTTTCCCCATTGTCTGAAATATAGGTGTTTAAATGTCGCTCTGCAGCCGTTTTCTCAAGGCTAAGTCCAACTAAATATACCGTGTCAAAAAACAGCCTTTATGGACAACTTGGTTCCTTTGGGAGCTGACATTAACCGAAAGGGGGGGAACTGAGAGTTTCTGATGAAAATGGCACAATTCTGGTTTAACTAAGATAGCGGTATCAACAGAAGAACAAAGGCAGACATGACACACTGTGGCTAAGATTCTCACGGCTTTTCAGGGCAATGGTCCCAAAGCATGGTTCCTGGAGGAAGAGCTGTTAGATATAAAAATTCTCTAGCCTCACCCCAAACCTATGGAATAAGCAATTCAGCATAGCACTCGGTGTTTTAACACCCTCTTCTAGTGCCTGCTAAAACTGGAGAACCGCTGTTGAAGAGGATATGCAAGTAACTGAAATTGTTTTCCCCAGGACCCAGCAGCAGGCTCCAGGGCAGACTCTGGGATGGGCCCTTGGGGGTAACTTCCAGGCAATCAGATGACTCAAGTGAAAGAAAACGGAGCCCACTATTCCTAGACTTTTTTCCTCCTGCCTTGTCACTTCCTTTAACATTTTATTTTTACCTTTGATTGTAAACAAAAGCAAACTCCTAACATGCTACTTACATAAAAGGTCTCTGAATTGTTCTGTGACATGACCCAAGCAAAGCCAGTTTCTAAATTAATTTTTTCTGAAATTAACATTTTGAGTCAGGGAAAGCTAATATTTGAGGCTGGGATTGCCAGGCTGAGGACCTAACCTGGACCAGCGTGCAGCCTTCCAGGGCTAAGTCTAGCATATTTGACACCTGGAGCAAGCATGTTGTTTTTTTTTGACATTCTTTCCTCCACACAACTAAGTTATTTTCAGTAATAATCACGAAATAAAATGAATAATAATATAAAGGCCAGAAAAGAAATGCAACATTGAAACTTTTCTTTTATTGAAGACTTTGTATAATGATGTCAGGAAAAATGAGTAAACAAATCAATAAATATTGGCATAAAGGACTAAAGTAATGGATTAGTAATACATTAATAATACTGATGTATGTCTTTGAAATGGGGGAAACTCCTATCTACACATTGATCTACGTAGTAATCAACAGTAACATTACAGTTTTTCTTCCAGGGAGGTAAACAAGTAATGAGGTCTAGTTTCATTCTACGTTTGGAATTCCTGTGAAAACCAGTCGGTCTCTTACCTGAATAAGAGAAAAGGATTTATGCTCCCTGCACTATAACAATTTTGTGAGTAATGTTGTGTATTGACTTAGTAGTTAAATATCAGAATAAAGAAGATAACAATCAAAATAAGGAAAGCACTTTAGCTGCTCTGTTGGAATCATGTTAGTTAGAGATCTGATGCTTCAGAGGAATGTGCTTGCTTACTGAAACTAGGACACAATGGGGGCACCCGGGTTAAGCCTCTTGACTCTTTAGTTTCGGCTCAGGTCATGATCTCAGGGTTGTGAAGTTGAGCCCGGTGTTGGGCTCCATGCTCAGTATGGAGTCTGCTTGGGATTCTCTCTCCCTCAGCCCTTCAACCCCATTCTCTCTCTCTCTCTCTCAAATAAATAAATACATCTTTTTAAAAAAATTGAGACCCAATAATATTCATCTCTATTTAGTAGTTGTGGCATTCACAACTTCAAATCATTCCAAGGGAAAACCATGTTTTTTTACCTTTCTATTTGCATTTTTATTTATTTTTATTTTTGGAAACATTTTTTATTTAAATTCAATTAATTAACATATAATGTATTATTGGTTTCAGAGGTACAGGCCTGTGATTTGTCAGTCTTATATAATACCAAGTTCTCATTACATCACATGTCCTTCTTAGTGTTGATCACCCAGTTACTCCATCCCTCTGCCCCCCTCCCCTCCAGCAACCCTCAGTTTGTTTCCTATGATTAAGAGTCTCCTATGGTTTGTCTCTCTCTCTGTTTTTGTCTTGTTTCATTTTTTCCTCTCTTCCCCTATGCTCCTCTGTTTTGTTTCTTAAATTCCACATATCAGTGAGATCAAACGATAATTGTCTTTCTCTGGTTGACTTATTTTGCTTAGCATGATACCGTCTAATTCCAACCACGTCGTTGCAAATGGAAAGATTTCATTTTTTGATGGCTATGTGATATTCCATTGTATATATTTACCACATCTTCTTTATTCATTCATCCATCAGTGGACATCTGGGCTCTTTTCATAGTTTGGCTATTGTGGACATTGCTGCTATAAACATTGGGGTGCAGTTGTCCTTTAAGATCACTACATTTGTATCTTTAGGGTAAATACCCACTAGTGCAATTGCTGGGTCATAGGGTAGCTCTATTTTCAACTTTTTGAGGAACCTCCATGCTGTTTTCCAGAGTGGCTGAATCCACTTGCATTCCCACCAACAGTATAGGAGGGTTCCCCTTTCTCTGCATCCTCACCAACACCTGTTGTTTCTTGTTTTGTTAATTTTGACAGGTTCTGACAGGTGTGTGGTGGTATCTCATCATGGTTTTTGATTTGCGTTTCCCTGATGATGAGTGATGTTGAGCATCTTTTCATGTGTTTGTTGGCCATCTGGATGTCTTCTTTGGAGAAATGTCTGTTCATGTCTTCTGCCCATTTCTTGACTGGATCTCTGTTTTTTGGGTGTTGAGTTTGATAAATTCTTTATAGATTTTGGATACTAGCCCTTTATCTGATATGTCATTTGCAAATATCTTCTCCCATTCTGTTGGTTGTCTTTTGGTTTTGTCAGCTGTTTCCTTTGCTGTGCAAAAGCTTTTTATCTTGATGAAGTCCCACTAGTTCATTTTTGCCTTTGTTTACCTTGCCTTTGGAGACGTGTCTAGCAAGAAGTTACTGTAGCCGAAGTAGAAGAGTTTGCTGCCTGTGTTCTCCTCTAGGATTTTGATGGATTCCTCTCTCACATTTAGGTCTTGCATCCATTTCGAGTGTATTTTTGTGTATGGTGTAAGAAAATGGTCCAGCTTTATTCTTCCACATGTGGCTGTCCAATTTTCCCAACACCATTTGTTGAAGAGACTGTCTTTTTTCCATTGGATATTCTTTCCTGCTTTGTCAAAGATTAGTTGACCATAGAGTTGAGAGGCCATTTCTGGATTCTCTAATGTGTTCCACTGATCTATGTGTCTGTTTTTGTTACAGTACTGTACTGTCTTGATGATTACAGCCTTGTAATAGAGCTTGAAGTCCAGAATTGTGATGCCACCAGTTTTGGCTTTCTTTTTCAACATTCCTTTGGCTATTCGGAGTCTTTTCTGGTTCCATACAAATTTTAGGATTGTTTGTTCCAGCTCTGTGAAAAAAGTTGATGGTATTTTGGTAGGGGTTGAATTGAGTATGTAGATTGCCCTAGGTAGCATAGACATTTTAGCAATTTTTGTTCTTCTGATCCAAGAGCATGGAACATTTTTCCATTTCTTTGTGTCCTCCTCAATTTCTTTCATGAACGTTCTATAGTTTTCTGAGTACATATCCTTTGCCTCTTTGGTTAGGCTTATTCATAGTTATCTCATGGTTTTGGGTGCAATTGTAAATGGGATCGACTCCTTAATTTCCCTTTCTTCTGTCTCATTGTTAGTGTATAAGAATGCCACTGATTGCTGTGTATCGATTTTATATCCTGCCACTTTGCTGAATTCCTGTATGAGTTCTAGGAGTTTTGGGGTGGAGTCTTTTAGGTTTTCCACATAGAATATCATATCATCTGCAAAGAGTGAGAGTTTGACTTCTTCTTTGTCAATTCAGATGCCTTCTATTTCTTTTTTTTGTCTGAGGCTGGGACTTCTAGTACTATGTTGAATAGCAGTGTGATAAGCAGCAACCTCTTCAACTTCGGCCACAGCAACTTCTTGCTAGATAATCTCCAAAGGCAAAGGCAACAAAGGCAAAAATGAACTATTGGGACTTCTGCCATAATTCATGCTATTCTCTATGACTGTTACCCAAATTTTCAAAATTGGTCTGTGCTTACAGTACTAGTTTGTTAGGGCTGTCAGGACAAAATACTACAGACTGGGTGGCTTAAACAACAGAAATATATTTCCTCACAATTCTGGAGGCTAGAAGTCTAAGATCGAGGTGTTGGTAAGATTGGTTTCATCTGAGGCCTCTCTCCTTTGCTTGTAGATGGCCATCCTCTCCCTGCCTCTTCACATGGTCTTTCCTCTGTGTGTGTCTGCATTCAAATTTCCTTGTCATATTGGAGTAGGTCCATCCTCACGACCTCATTTAACCTTAATTACCTCTTTAAATTCCCTGTTTCAAAATACAGTCACATTTTGGTGCTGGAGGTTAGGACTTCAACAGATGAATTTGGGGGACACAATTCAACCCATAACACTCACATGTAAGGACAAACACACTCATCCTGTGTGTTTCTCCTTTACTCTCACACTATTGCTACATAATACTGTTGTCACCAGATGTGTGGGTTTTCCCACATATCAGGCAATTCTCCCATACTGGTCGGTTTCCTAAATTCAATTCATTTTGGATACCATCCACCTGGAGTAATTGGTCAATTTCAGCTCTTGGCATCGTAGCAGCTCCCCAGCCCCATTCCCAGCCCCGTAGTCGCCAGATACACATGTGTTCTTAGAGCGGCTTGCACACAGCTTGCAGGAGCTAGGACGGAAAAAGATATTCCATGCAAATAGTTACCAAAAGAGAGCAGGATGGCTATACAAATATCAGACAAAATAGACTTTAAATCAAAAAAGTTTGAGTCAAGGAAGGATCCTGTATATTAAATGAAATTCAACAGAGCAAGCAGATATAACAATTAGAAACATTTACCTACCTAATGACAGACCAGCAAAACACATGAAGCAAACTGACAGAGTTGAAGGGAGAAGTAGACAGCTCAACAATGAGAGTTGGAGACTTCAATATCCCTCTCACAATAATGGATGAAACAACTAGACAACAGATAAGCAAGGGAAGAGAGGACTTAACACAATAAACCAAGTAGTTCTAACAGACAGGTACAGAACACTTCACCCAGCAACGATAGTGTGTGCATTCGTCTCAGGTGCACACAGGACATTTTCCAGGAAAGACCACGTGTTACACTACACTTAAGTCTCAGCAGATTTAAAAAGATAGACATCGTACCAAGTATCTTCTCCAACCACAATGGGATGCAGTTAGAGAAATCAACTAACAGAAGGAAAACTAGAAAATTCACAAAACTGTGGAAATTAAAGTACACACTTTTCAACAACCAATGAGTCAAGAAGGAATCACAAGGGAAAGTAGAAAATACTTAGAGGTGAATGAAAATGATAACATAACTATGCATCACATTGAAAGTAGTGCTAAGAGGGAAATTCATAGCTATAAATACTTATATTAAAAAACAAGAAAGATCTGAAATCAACAACCTAACTTACAGCTTAAGGAACTAGAGAAAAAAGAACATACCAAACCCAGAACTAGTAGGAAGAATGAAACAATAAAGACTAGAGGAGAGATAAATGAAATAGAAAATAAAAAAACAATGGAGAAAAATCCGTGAAACCAAAACTTGGTTCTCTTCCTGGTCAGGCAGGCCATCCTTCTCACGTGAAATTTTATGACCTGCTGTTTGATAGAAAGAGTAGGTCAGGGATGCTTGGGTGGCTCAGTTGGTTAAGTGTCTGCCTTTAGCTCAGGTCATGATCCTAGGGTCTTGGGATAGAGCCCTGCATTGAGCTCCTTGCCCAGCAGGGAGCCTGCTTCTCCCTTGGCCGGCTGCTTCCCCTGCTTGTGCTCTCTGTCTCTCTCTGATAAATAAATAAGTAAAATCTTAAAAAATAAAAAAGAGTAGGCCAGAGTGCTCTTTCTGCCTTTGTTGTTTTTCAGATGTCTTCAGCTCAAAATAAACAACATGCCAAAGCAGTATATTTGGGTGTGGCATATTCTAAAGCATTTCACCTTAATTTTTTTTTTTTATGCCAAAAGCAGATTTACTAAACATTCTCCTTGGTTGCAGGTATCAAATAAGACAAGAATTGAGGGGGAACTTTAGAGATTATTTAGGCTCTTCTTATCTTACCGATGTAAAAACTAAGAGCAATTAAACCATCAAATTTGTAAATAGTTATTTTCCACAAAGTATTTTATATGGTTAATATTTATTTGATTCATCCTTTTTTGTCTTCTTCTTTAGCTTTATTGGGGTGCAATTGACAAACAGACGTATTTATTTGAGTATAACTTGATGTTTCGATATATGCATGCATTGTGAAATGAGCACCACAGTCAAGATGGTTAACACGTCTATCACCCACATTGTTACCTTTTTGTGTGTGTGGTGAGACTACTTAAGATTTTCCTTCTCGGCCAATTTTGAAGTATACAAAACAGTATTATTAACTCTAGTCCCCATGCTGTGTATTAGATCTATGGTACTTATTCACCTTGTGTAACTGTAAGCTTATACTCTTTGACCAGCATCTCCCCATTTTCTCCACTCCCCAGTCCCTGTCAGTCACCATTCTACTCTGTGCTTCTATGATTACGAGTACCTAGATGATGCAGTATTTGTCTTTCTATGCTTAGCTTATTTCACTTGCCATTTGTCCTCCAGTTTCATCCAGGTTGTCATAAATGACAGGATTTCCTTCTTTTTAAAAAGGTGAATATTCTTTTATTATAATAATACTTTTTATTATATTATGTTAGTCACCATACAGTACATCCCTGGTTTTTGATGTAAAGTTCCATGATTCATTAGTTGCGTACAACACCCAGTGCACCATGCAATAGTGCCCTCCTTACTACCCATCACCAGCCTATCCCATTCCCCCACCCCCCTCCCCTGTGAAGCCCTCAGTTTGTTTCTCAGAGTCCATAGTCTCTCATGCTTCATTCCCCCTTCTGATTACCCCCCCTTTCTTTATCCCTTTCTTCTCCTACCGATCTTCCTAGTTCTTATGTTCCATAGATGAGAGAAACCATATAATTGTCTTTCTCTGCTTGACTTCCTCCTACATTGTTGGTGGGAATGCAAGTTGGTACAGCCACTCTGGAAAACAGTGTGGAGGTCCCCTAAAAAGGTAAAAATTGAGCTACCCTATGACCCAGCCATTGCACTACTGGGTATTTACCCCAAAGATACAGACGTAGTGAAGAGAAGGGCCATATGCACCCCAATGTTCATAGCAGCTTTGTCCACAATAGCTAAATCGTGGAAGGAGCCGAGATGCCCTTCAATAGATGACTGCATTAAGAAGATGTGGTCCATATATATAATGGAATATTACTCAGCTATCAAAAAGAATGATTTCTCAACATTTACTGCAACATGGACGGCACTGGAGGAGATAAAAAGGTGAATATTCTTATACATTTTACATTTTCTTTATGCAGCCACCCTTTGATGGACAATTCGATTATTTCCATATCTTGACCATCGTGAATCATACTGTAATGAACTGTAAATACTAATTTGAAGCAGAGTCAAAACCGGAACTCTGGGGTCCTGTCTGCCAGTGCTTACTAGACCAAAAGGAATAAAAAGGTGATGAGGAGAGAAGTAGCCTCATATATAAGGCAATTAGGCTTTGGGAAATCCTCTGACATGCTGGGAAGGCTGGTAGGACCCAGGCATTGTCATTTCTGAAAAACGTAGTTCTGATAGCCATTGGAGTTATAAACTACTACTTTATGGGAGATTACAAGTGCTTTTATTATCCAACTTTTAGAGGTAAGTAAAGTGCTTACCTCATTGGGTGGGCCCCTACTTCAGTATGACTGGTGTTCTTGTAACAAGAATGCCAAGTAAAGAGACAGTTACGCACACAGGGAGAATGCCATGTGAACATGAAGGCAGAGACGTGCTGATGTGTCCTCAAGCCAAGGAATGCCAGACTTCGGGTCAACCACCAGAAGCTAGGAGAGAGGAAAGGAACAGATTCGCTCTCCCAGCTCTCAGAAGGAACCCTCCCTACTCTGCCGAATTTGGACTTCGGCCTCCAGAACTGAGACAATGAATTCCTGTTGGTTAAGCCCCGCAGTTTGCGATGTTCTGTTAAGGCAGCCTGAGCAAATGAACTCTTTCCTAAAATAGCTAATTGCCTTGCTGCTAAATCTCCGTCTAATCCACCTAGTCTTCCACTGCCCTCAACTGGAGTCTTTTCTCCACTCCCCACCCAGGTCATGCTTTCTCTACCAAACTTTACTTTCTTATATTCCTGTAGTCTCTTTGGGCTGCTCTAACAAAAACACCATAAACTAGATGGCTTATTCACAGTGAACATTTATTTCTCGCAGTTCTGGAGGCTGGAAAGTCCAAGATCATGGTGCTGGCAGATTCGTTGTTTGATGAAGGCTCCCTCTCACAGTAACCCTACGACAGTTGGCTTTCTGGAGTCTCTTTTGTAGGGGTGCTAAGCCCAATCTCAAGGGCTTTGCTCTCATGACTTAATCAGTGTCCAAAGTCCCCACCTCTTAAAACCATTACTTGGGGGTTAGGGTTTAAAATATGAATTCTGGGGGGTGAGTGGGGAGACACGGACATTCAGACCATAATAATCCCTTTCTCTCTTTTCTACAAATCTGCATGCCACCTATTAGAGTTCCAGTTTCCCCTTCTCTATTGTAGAAAGGTATTTTTATTCCCATAGAATTTTTCTAATCAACATCAATTATTTTGCTAGAATATGAACTTCATACAAGTAGAGATTATTTATCTTTTCCCTCCTCTACTTTATTTTCAATCCCCAGAATAGTGTCAAAATCAAAGCTGGCACTCAATAAATATTTGTGGAATGAATAAATTTTGGTTCTTAATTTTTCTTAAGATTTTATTTATTTATTTGAGAGAGACAGACAGAGCATGAGCAGGGGGGATGAGGCAGAGGGAGAGGGAGAAGCAGACTCCCCGTTGAGCAGGGAACCCGATGCGGGACTAGATCCCCGGACCCTGAGACCATGACCTGAGCTGAAGGCAGATTCTTAACCGACTGAGCCACCCAGCCACCCCTGGTTCTTAATTTTTGATGGCTGGGAATAGTAAATGTTTCTTGGATTTTTCTTCTTTCCTTAATAAGATTCTAAATTCTTGGAGGATAGGAATGCTGCTTTATGTTTTCCTCATATTCATGAATTCACAACTATTGAATATCTACTTTAAGTCAGGTTAGTGTCTGCCCTAATGAAATTTATAATCTAATTTGAGACAAAACCTTTAAGACATCATCTCTTATGTGATAATATAATTACACAATTCTGATAAACACTTTGCCGGAAAGAGAAAGCTAGAAGCAAGAATAATTAAGGTACCTACCCCCCCTAGTGTTGGGATCAAGGAAAGTCTTCTTAAGATCTTAAATAGGGAGAAAGGAGGTGGGGAGAGAAACAGTGTCAAGCCAAAAGGAACATCAGGTGTGGAAGTTCTGACTAAAACTTGGGGGAGGGTTACCTGAACTGACAGAGAGAGAGAACTAAAATATATTTTGGAATCTCATTCTGAGTCAACTGTAAACAGACTCTTAATTACACAAATGTAAAGGAAATACTTAACACTTTGTTTTTAGTGAAACCTGAAAGAAAAACAGGAATGTAGATGTTTTAAACATAAGTCTTAATCAGTGCCATGTTTGTACTGTAAATAGTCATGTATAGCTTTGACTTAAAAATAAAAGTTATTTTACCAGCAAAAAATGGGTTTATTTGGAAATAGCAGAGGATTGCAATTTGGGACAAACAAGCTACAGCAAAAACAATAGGCAAGTCCAACAAACAAATAAGAGGAATGTGATTTCATGGAGAAGAAGGAGGATGTTGGAGGGGTTGTTTTGAGTGGAGGTCCATTGGAGAAAAGCAAGAGTTCAAGATGATGGTTTCTCATCTGGCTGAGTGGCTGCGGTAGCTGATTTCTTATGTAGAAGATGCAATGTTCATCTTTTCCTGTTGGGACCTATGACTATTGATTTTTTCCTGTTGACAGTTCTGTCGGGGTCTATAATTAATTGACAATTCTTGCTGTAATTGATGTTGAGTGTCACGGCATGAGAGCGCCCCCTTCTGGCCTCCTGACTCCATTTTAAGTGAGGTTTCCTTCATTAATTTTCCCTTGAATCATTACTACACTGGGACCCAGTTGCTTCTGTGGTGGGAAATGTTTCTTGACTTTATTTATACCTACAGCTCATGGTACAGCAAAGGAGGCTTAGCCTTGGGGAGGCAGATGTGGGTTTATTCAAGAATTGCTTGCAGGGGATCCAGAGTTTTTGCATCCATGCCAAGGACCCAGAGCCTTAATCTTCTACTAGAAGAGGCAGTAATGAGGAATAGGACTGGGTTTGGCACAACCCTATCTATGCTGGATTGTAGATATCTTACACATGGCTCTAAGACCAAATAAGCTAAAATATGCTGGTGCTTTCTTTCAAAATGACTACTCCAATAACATACTGGAAAATGGATTAGAAGGGGCAAAAGTGGATTCATTCTAGGTTATACTGTATTTATGGACTTTCTTAGTCAACTTCTTCACATGTGCTGAAACATTTTATTCTTCTTTATTTATCATAATATCTGGCTTATAAATAGTATGACCTCCATATTTGCTTACTGAATGAATGGACTTTTTCATTAAGAATTACTAAAAAAAAAGTCCATATAGAGAGAATGGAACAAGATATCCCTGGATCACCAGAATTTGGAAATAAGAACATCTTTTGAGAATGAAAATAATGTATACAATTATATGAAGGTATATAACTCATACATTTATTGCTCATCACCCTTTTAATTCTGAAGTAATTACCTATTCTAACTTCTCTCTCTCTTTTTTTTTGAGAGGGAGAGAGAGAGAGATGGACAGAGAGGGAAAGAGAGAAAGGGCAGAGGGAGAGAGAGAATTTTAAGTAGGCTTCACATTCAGCGCAGAGCCCAGAACAGAGCCCAACACGGGGCTCTATCTCACAACCCTGAGATCATGACCTGAGCTGAATTCAAGAGTTGGACACTTAACCGACTGAGCCACCCAGACCCACCTATTCTCACTTTTTTCAGAAAATGATTTAAGAGGATGAATGAAACTATGCATAATGAGTCATTTGTGGCAAGCAAAACAAAACATCAGGAAAACCTGGTAAATGTGTTGCAGAAGAGATGTGAGGAACACCCATGAAGGTGACTAGAGTAAGTTTCCCAGATGAGTGACCAGAATATGACTAACACGAAAGGAACGATGACTTCACTAACTATCGAGAAACCTATTTAAGGTAGGAAGATGAGAGTCCAAGTAGAATCGGGAAAAAGAGAGAAACCAGAGAGGTTGATTGAGTGGTTATCACATAGCATGGCCGGAGAAGCACTGGTAGGTGGCAACTCATCTTTTAGCCACACAGCAGCAATCCTGCTCCAGGTTTCTCTTGGCCATGGAGGAAAGAACCCTCCAAACTATACAGCTGTCTTGCTCTCATTTCTTTTGATTGTGAGTTTGGCCTTTCAGCCCTTTGATACAGGAAAGGAGGAGGTACTATTTTTTTTTTTAAGATTTTATTTATTTATGTGACAGAGAGACAGCCAGCGAGAGAGGGAACACAAGCAGGGAGTGGGAGAGGAAGAAGCAGGTTCCCAGCGGAGGAGCCTGATGTGGGACTCGATCCCGGAATGCCAGGATCACGCCCTGAGCCAAAGGCAGATGCTTAACGACTGCGCTACCCAGGCGCCCCAAAGGAGATACTATATTTTGAAGGTGTTCTGACTACTAGAAAAATATACACAGCACCGTATATATATGGCACTAGGCATTCTGATTCATAGCTCAGTCTCCTGTGAATTGATGTTATGGACTGGCCACAAGAGCTTGACTCAACCAAGTTTGAGATCTTAAAACCCAGGGCCATTTTGGCTATCTCAAATGGAGATGATCACACTGAGGTGGCGGTTGGTCTGCAGTTTTGATGTTCTGTCTCACTCTCTCTAACCCCATAGGAATTTTATAAGAACCTGCCTCATCAAGGTAGCTCGTTCCAGGCAATCTTGCAGAATCTCTGCTGTGGAGTCCTCTGCATTTGGCTTTAGGTGTGCTGGGGAGACCGGGTCATGGTATTTTCCAGACAGGAGTTGCAAAGAATTTGCCCCTGACATACTTTTGTAAAGGCAGGTCAGTAAGAAAGCTTGAGGCTGAGACTTTAGTCAACAGAGAGCAAGCTGATGTTTTCCTTAAGTCATTCAACATATACAGTGTAGGTGAACCATCTGGTTTTTAAGGTCTTTAATGACAGACTTATAGGCCAGGATTTTCCTGGTTCCAAAGAACATCTCCTCCAGATTTAAGGTCACCAGATTCAGAACCATATCACCATCTTCCTGGGGTGCTCCAACCAGAGAATTCTCAGATCTCTAGGATGTTTATGCTCTAATTTAAGAAACATTGAGTTAAGGAGTAGATGGCCACTACTTGCTCACAGAGGACTTACCGACCCCCCACGATTATGTCTGTGTTTCTTATGGTTCCAGGAACTCCATTTTGAGAAGCACTGAGGAAACGGTGGCCTTACCTTACTGTCTACTCACGGACAAGTTTGGGTTAAGCAGTTTTCTTTGCATTTATGTTGAGGTCCCACCCAAAACATTGTTAGTCATTTTCTAGTGAAAATAATCCCTGATGGATTTAATAAAGTAAGTAAAACAATAAAGTCTTCAGTTGTTAGAAGAACAAAAAGAATGGTGGAAATAATTGAAGCGTAGAAGTCATGCTGGAATGCGCTTGGCATCACTACCTATTTTAAACTCTGGCTTGATGAGGGTAGTGTTTTTCCTCCAACTTTGGCAGGGAGACACGAGGAGGAGACAAATAAAGAGTAATGGGTGAAGCATTATAAGTAACAGTGGTGCATTATAACAGTCATCATGGTAGTTGAAGAGATTTTATTTTCAACAGAGGCCAGAGTACATTGAAGCTACTAATTAGTCTGCAAGTTGTTTTCTTTTTAGTCGTTGCTGTCAGCTAGTTGCTCTCTGCTCAAAATGCAGAAGTGAACTTTAGCACCATGTATTACAGGGCGGTGACAGCAATCCATTAATTAAAGGCAACTCTTGTGACTTGGAAACATTTTTAACTTATGAACTTGCAGAATGAAAGACTCTAAGACTAACCCTGGGATAAATCTGACTGCTCTCCTTAACTATCAATCTACTTATTTTTATTCTGAGTAAAGGGAAGGTATGCATCTAAATAATATGTGAAATACCAGTTTCAGGTTATTACCACTTATCCAAATATATAATGCAGCGTTGCATTTGCTCTTTTAAAATTTTTATCTTTAAGAGTTTTTTTTATATTTTCCCTGAAATGTGAATATTTTAAGGACAAAAGACAGAAAATCAATCTCTGTGGACAAGTTTTCCAATCATGAATGAATTTTAGTGCATGATTGATTATATCATCAGAGAATGATAAATCGTGAAATCATGCCTGGAATCACCAAACCACCAAGACCTCTGTATAAGCAACTATGTGTGTGCACGTGTGTGCACATATGCTACAGTACCTCCATCAGAGAGACGAGGGTTTTACCCACGCTCAGGTAAGTTCAGAAGGCGAGACAGAGTATTAGCATCTGAGCAAAATGTTATTATCCAGAAATTTTGAATATGAAGTCAACTTTTAAAATCTGTTGAAGATTTTACTGGTTATTATAATAATGTAATGATTCTTCCAAAATTGGAGAAATATTTTGGGAATATTGGTAAATTATATAAAAGTGGATATTAGTGGGGATAAAGTGATTCCAGCTGCCTGAGGAAGATGACCTTCCCTAAGCGAGCAGTTTCTTAATGGAAACTTTTGTCAACATTTTATTATTTCCCCAATTTTATTCTCCTTTGTCGTCATCTCCCTCCCCTTCCCCAGAGATACCAAACTCTATAGCGGGGTCTTCTGTTTTAGTATTGTCCTAGGGACACAGGGCACTTGGTCTTCAAACTCCTTCTCTAATTTTGAATGAAGATCTCTAGTCTTTGAACAACAACAACAAAATTAAAAAGAGGGAAGAAAGGAAGAAAGAAAAGAAAAAGAAACTCATTTCTTCATAAGATCCAGCTCTTGGGAATACTGAAACTCTAAGGCTTTGGTAGTAATGGAATAATAAAAGTCCTGTGGAAGAAATTCTGACTAACTGGGCTAATACTGAGGTTTATCTACATTCAAATTTCAAATACCTACTGGAAGAGGCTAGGCAGGTAATGAAAATGAAGTCAGCTGGGGTTAAGAAAAATTTTGATAAGTACCTAGGTACAAAGTACAAGTCATTTTCCTCTTATTTCTATTCTATTATAAGAAATAAACACCAGTGCCATAATGATCACAAAAGACTATGAGAGGGATGAAGATGGAGAGGTTCTGTCCTATAGGAAGCAAGGTCAGTGTTGCCTGATTATAAGAGAGTCTGGAAATTCTAATTTTAGATTTTAATATGTGGGCAATCAATCCAAATTTCTTAAAAAACATTGAATGGATCCTTATAAAGTCCCTGTTGTTTCTGACAGCTGTTTACATAAAATCACTGAATAAATAGACTGGGGGAAGGGGGGCTCCGGCTTTCTGGTCAGAGGCTTCCCTTCTCCCTGTGTACATACTCCTGGAAGCTGCATTCTCGCTCTTTTGGGACATTCTGTTCAATTCAGCAAATGCGCATTGAGTATATCACTATATCCTAGCAGTTTGCTATGGCATGAAAAATTTTAACTACTGGTTCTGACTCCTACGTTTGGAGACTAGATAGATAGATAGACTGATAGGTTCAGCTATCAGGTCCTATGATAGTGGTTCCCAATCAGACCGTAGAGTAGAATCTGTGGTGTTTCTTTCTTTCTTTCTTTTCTTTCTTTCTTTCTTTCTTTCTTTCTTTCTTTCTTTCTTTCTTTCTTTCAAGATTTGTTTATTTATTATGAGAGAGAAAGAGAGAGAGAGAGAACACGAGCAGGAGGGACAGAGGGAGAGAGAAGCCCACGCAGACTCCAGGCTGAGCCTGGAGCCCCAGGCGGGGCTCAATCTCATGATCCCAAGATAATGACCTGAGTGGAAAACCAAGAGTCTGACTCTCAACCAACTGTGCCACCCAGGCACCCCTGTGGGGGTCACATTCTAGATCCAAGAGTTTGTTTCTCAGGCTATCCATAAAGAAATAGTTGAGTGTGTCAAAATCATCCTTGAAGAGTTCCCTAGGAATGCTCCATCATGGAAACCAACACACTACCTCTTACCATGTCAGTTCTCCTTCCGGTACTGGAATAGATTCATTGCTCCTTGGACTGAGCACAGATGAAGCAAACGCTTGGCTTTTAGGGCTAAGCAGTTGAAAATATGCACTCCAGTTTTTAACACTAGAATCATACCTGGCAAGAGAAATGTTCACACTTTGAGAGGCCCCCCTCCCCCCAGGAACTGACACCTTGAGAAGAAAAAGAAGATTTATAGTCTCCATCTCGAAATCCTACCTGAGTGGAATGGCCGCTGTTTTATTTTTGCTCTTTTCATTTTTTAGTCATATAATTTAATTCATAGAAGTTAAAATGAGGCATGAGGTATTAGGTATTAGAAAACTGCATCATAAATAATGTGTCTCCAACCACTATTATTTTATTGTTGGAGAAATACTTTTATTTAGGTCAGTGGTTTTCAAAATATAACCAGGGACTCCTGCAGGTCCCTGAGACCCTTTCATGGGTGCATGAAGTCACAACTGTTCTTATAGTAATAATTTATTTTTACTATTTTTATAGTAAGATATTATTTTTCCTTTTTTGCCCTCATTCTCACACATGTGTGGTTGATGGTATTTAAATTTAGTTTTTAATTTGAGTAGAGTTGATGCACAATGTTACGTTAGTTACAGATGTACAACACAGTGATTTGACACGTTTATACATTATGCTGTATTCACCACAAGTAGAGCTACCGTCTGTTACCATACAAGGCTATTGTAATATCACTGAATATATTCCTGTGCCGTGCCTTTTATTCCCACATGTACTCATTCAGAATCTGAAGGATGAGTTTTCTGGAGTTGTCTTTTAATCTGATTCGATTTAAATGCACCAATGGCTCTATTTTCAGTGATGTAAGGAGGGCACTGATAGTCCACAGCATGATACAGTAAGAGACGTGCAAAATATGGCCATTGGATATTCCTAATCAATATTAATAAAAGGCAAGATTCTGGGTAACCATATAGTTGCTATTTTATATCGTTTTAGTTAAACTAAGGAATATAATGAGATTGGCTATTTGTTCTTAACTGCGCTCCAATAGTAGGGAAAGAAAAGAGTGAGCTCAGGGTTTCAAATTCTTGGGTGGCACTTCTAAGAAATGAACTGAAAGCTTCTGTATGTGCCCTGAAACAAACCCGAATCTTCTGTAGCCATGGGCGATATTTCTGAAAAGCATGCCTAGAGTCTCATCCTCTGAGTGACTGAATTATAACACAAAAGTGATGGCATTGATTGGGAAGAAACAGGATTCTGAAAACTGACACGAGGATATCAGGGCAAATCTTGGCAGAGCTAGGGGACGTCAAACCCTTAAATTCTGCTGAGTCATCTTTGCCAGTGGAAGCAGCTTTCTAGTGTGCCTGAAGAACTTAGCCCTCCTTTGCCTGAAGAACCTTATGTAATGGCCTCCCCTGAGGCACTTGCCTTGAAAGACCATGATGATTCTCTTCAGGGCTTGCCTCCACCACTCTTGGCTTCTAGACCTGTAATGACACTCAAGTCCTAGCAGGACCTGAAAGGTGAAATACAAAGTAGGACCCATGGGGAGGTACTATGCTCCGGAAGAACTGCATGATTTAAAAATTTGTACAGGCAAAAAACATGCAGAATATGTGCGGACATAGATACTAAGGGTGTGAGAGCATGGTGGAAGGAATCTAAAGTTGGATCAGGTGAAGTCTATTGAGATGGCCCACTAAGCAGAAATTCCAGATTTGGTGTTTCAGCTCCAGGGGCCAAAAAGGAATCTAATGGTGTGACTCGTGGTCTGAAACATGTATCCAAAGGTGGTCTACACGAAAAAAGTTGAAAAGGCAGAACTACCTTGGTATACTGTAGAGGAGAGTATCCAAAGGCTTAGGGAGACTGGAATGTTAGGGTGGATTTATCATTTAAGGCCTGATCACTCATCCTAGGAAGTTCCAAAGACATAACCTCTTACTTCAACTGTGAGAAATAAATTTGTGAAAGGGAGCCCCAGCATCCTTGAAGAGCTCTGTGGTTGCTTTTCTCTGGAGGTCAGAGTTTACAGTGGGAGCAGCTGCCACGGAACTGAGGTCCTTAAACATAAGGGAGATAATGGGACTCAAGGAACACAGGGGCCAAGAGGCTGCACTTAACTGCCCCAGACAAGGTGAGCATGATGACTGTAATAGACAGTAGAGTCCGAGTAGTAATCAGAATAGTTTGACTCCAAGAAACCTCTGGTGTTGACCAGTTGATGAAAAGAAATAGACAGGCTGTGTACAATTCTCACTTGTATTCTGTATAAGTGGAAGACTTCTAGGTTTAATCAACAGAAGTTTACTTTGAATCACCAAACAGATAGTCGTGGTCCCTCAATTAATTTCCAAACTTGAGCCAGTTTATGGACCCAGAACCACTTGAAAGAAGAAGAGGCTGGTTCCCCTTGAAGACTGCCCAAAATGTTATACTGTTAATCTATCTCTTGGTCTTCCACCAAAAGACCTAAGGCCATTTATCAGGGTTACTCCGCATTGAAGAAAGGGAAATAATCAGACTTTCAGGGAATACTGGTGGCTATTTCTGAATTGACACTAACTCCTAGAGACCCAAAATGTCACTCTGGTTTATCAGTGAAAATAGAAGCTTATGGAGGTCAGGTGAAGGAGTTTTAGTGCAGGTCCACGGGGTGGGTGTTGGAGGGGATGTTGGGGGGCATGGGGAGGGGGAACTGTGATGTGATCAAAGACCCAGAGAAGAAGAAACCCTGCAGAAACCAGAAGAAGGTCAGAAAGGTTTTGTTGGAGGGTGATGGGAGTTAAATTCGGAGTGCCTCAGGAACTAGCCTAAGATATTTGGACTTTACTTTGCAACCATTAGGGTCACATTGCGGGCTTTGAACAACCGTGTGGCATGAAGTACAATTCTGTGCAGGTGGAGGAGTGGATAATGCGCAGGGAGTTACAGATGAATGAAAAGATTCCTGATAGGAAGCAGTTTATAGTTTACAGTAAAGCAAACACAGGAATCAAGGCAGGATAGGATGAAGGCCCAAGAAAGGTGTGAAGTCAGAGAAAGAGATCTCATACCAAGACTGGAGACAAGAATTGCAAAACTTGTCTGTTTAAATAAAACGCTTCAGCAATGTGCTTCACCCGCAGACTGCTCAGTTCTGTGCTACCTCTTACAGTAAAGCAATAGTCAGCATTTGGCTTCAAGGATGGCAGCGTACTTGCCGTAGGTATCCATTCATGAGAGTATTGACATTTGCTAAATTGTGTTAACCTAAACTCCTCTGTTCACATGACCCACAACTGTTGTCAAAGCAAGGGTAAGAAGAAGATGCAAAATCACATAACGAGTCCTCGAATAAGGGCTGCCAGCTCTTTGGAATCAGTTCTTTTTGCGTTGGCTCCCAGAGACTTACCTGGACCCTGCTAAGAACCTGCATTTTAACAAGAGCCCCAGGAATTTCTACCCAACACGGAAGTTCGAGAAGATGTGAATTAGACGCTAGCCCCTTTCCTTCATTCCCTAATACAACTTCACTTGGCCTCAGGTGTTGGCAAAGGGTCACGCATGGACTTGACAGTGGTTTTTCTCAAAGGATCTAATATTTTAGGACTGGGAAGCGTCTTAGAAACTATGTAAACAGAAGGGAACCATGTGATTTACCATTCAAACCAGGCTATTTTCGAGAGTGAAAGGAAGCATTACTAAAAATGTGCCAAGACAGAAGGTGAAAAACAGGATTGTTCTAAATGACCTCATGACTGAGCATTTTACTATCAGCTAAATTTTTAAAATATAATCTCAAATCCCAATAGCAACTTCTCCAAGTGGGTGTTATTATCTCAGTTTACAGAGATGATAAGTATAGTGGATTGAGCTGTAGCCTTCCCGAAGACGTGCTCAAATCCTAACCTGTGAATGTGACCTTATTTGGAAAAAAAGGTCTCTGCAGATTGAGTATAATTAAATGAAGGCTTTCCCTGGGATGAGGTCACCCTGGATGAGGATGGGTCCTAAGTCCAGGATGACAATGTCTTTATCAGAGAAGAGAAGGGAAGAGGAGACTTAGGAAGACTGAGACAATGATTGGAGTGGTGCTGCCATAAGCCAGCGAATGCTGGGAGCCGCCAGAAGCAAGAGGAAGCAAGAAAAGATTGTGTCATCCCCCCCTCCCCCCCCAAAGCCTTCGGAAGGAACTTGGCCCTGCAAACACCTCCACTTCAGACTTCTGGCCTCCAGAACTGAGAAAATAAAGTTTTGTTGTTTTAAGTCATTGAGTCTGTGGTCGTTTGTGAAGGCAGCCCTGGGAGCTAATAGAATAAGTGCAGGGGGTCCTAACCGCATGAAAGGAAGGAGGGTCCTGCTGACGTGTGATGGAAAGAGCCTCAAGGGCTGCAGGAGAGGGGCGAGGGGAGGTGAGTGAATGGAACATTGGGACCACCCACCCTCTCTCCCCTTCCCTCCCTCTCCCTCATCACTTGCAAGGGTGAGCCTATCTTGGCTCTTCTGTATTTTAGGCAAGAAAAAGATGACAGATTTGCACTTGCACCAACTTTCCTTCTGATCTCTGCCGAGAGCTTTGTTGTTAAACAAAGTAGTTTCAAACTCACAATCACATCTGACCCAAAAATGAGTCCATTTGACTGAGGAGAGAGCTGAAGCACAGGACTAAAAGCTCAAAATTAGAGTTGTCTGCACTGCAGTCAGCCTGAGACCACAATGCCATGTTATTACCATTCTACCGTTCCGCTGTGGGACAGTAATTCTTCCACAGTAGTGAAAAAACCAGAAACAACAAACCAAAACCAGTTCATGGAGTTTGACCATGAGCAACAGAAATGACTAGGGGTTGTGGGCACCCAGCACCCTGCCTGGCTGGGGAGAAAAAGCCATCCTGACGCTGAGTTGCGTGCACTGGGTGTTTGCTGGGTAAACTTTGGAACAATCATGCAACATTCCTTAGTCACTTTCCTTTGAGGCAACATAAGGAGAGAATTTTGCCTGAAGTACAAGTGTTAAATGAGTCAATATAACCTTTGAGGTTTTATGCTAAATATGCGTTCGTTTTCAGCAAGGACTTGGGACAGATTTTGGCAATCGTGTCTTCCTTGTTTTTGCAAACTGGCAGGACATACAGAGAAGCCAAAGCCCTGAAACTTCTTCATTCATGACTTGGTTCTTAGGACCAAGTCGTAATTGTTTTCTTTCTTAGCGGTGGGGGAGGGTTGTGGTACACACCTGGCAGGAGGTGCAGAGGACAAACGTTTATTTACGTTCTTTGCGTTGGGGCTTCTCTCCCCCTTTCTGCTCCCCATTTCCTCCACACCCTGGGCAGGGGCAGGTTTCTTTGAAGTGTTTGCTATCAACACTGCTTTAATTCAGTTTGCTTGCCCTCCCAGTTTTTCCAGCTTGAAATAATGCCGGAAAGAGACCTGTCTGTATGAGATTTTGGTCTCATTCGGTAAAGATCTGGAAGCCCTGGGCAGCCTGATTTTCTATCTCCTACTGTCTCGACATCCCGTCATCTGTTCATTCTTAAGAACAGATCAGGTCGCAAATAGCCATAGACGTTTTTGCCCTTCACTGTTCTAATAGGGGCTAGCAAGGCGCCAGCGCGGGGCGGGGGCGCCCGAATGCCCGGGAGGCGCGCGGCAGCTTGCTGAAGATTTGAGCCAACCTGGCATTTTCCTGCAGCTTCTGCAGGCTGAGTGTTGGGTAAACGGTAGGGCAAACTGTGGTTGGAATCTTCCCCCAGGAAGAGAGCGACCCTCAGCGGAAGGATTCCTGTGCCAGCGCGATGGCTGCTGAGTGGGGTAGGCGACTCTCGGAGAGAGCTTTCCCCTCTCCCGACGAGCAAGAGAGAGCCGCAGAGCGGCTCAGCGGAGAGAGGGGAAGGAGGCGTGGGAGACCTGGACGCGGCGCGAACGGCAGCTCAGCGGCGCTCTGTGCCTTTCCCTCTCCCCGAAAGCCCTTCCAAAGAGGTGGTTTTACAGCCATACAAACATGGTCTTCTCAAGCGTCCCGGATACGTCAGTAGTTCATTTTGGGGGTGAAGAAATGCTACCAGTTTGCAGAAAGCTCTGCTCCCTAAAGGACCTTGGCTGGGCAAGCTGGGGGAGGCGGGGCGCGGGGAAGAAGGGAGGCCGCCGGGGCGGGGGTGGGGGTGGGGGCTGCGGCGCTGGCGGTGCAGATCCCGCCTGGAAGCTCCCCGTTGGGTGGCGGGGGAGGTGGGGCGAGGGCAGGGTGCAGAAATAGGGCGCCGGGCGCGGGAGCGCAGCTTGCCCCAGCCCAGTGCTCGGCCCGGCGCCAGTTCCGCCCGCGGCGGGTGTGCAGTGGTGCGGTGCGCCCGCAGGGATCCGCGCTCCGGGAGGGCCTCCGGGAGGGCCTCGGTGAGTCAGCCGCTGAGTCGTCGCAGTCGCCACCCAGAGGAAATTAGGCACCAGGGTGGGGCGCGTTCCCGGCTGCGCTGCCTTGCCCGCGCCGCGGTGTCACCTCGCTCACCCCGGCTCCAGTCGTCCTGCCGGCGCGACCAGGTCTGCCCTCGCTGCGGTGGCTTCGGCGCTGGCCTGGGCCTCCAGCGGAGAAAGAGTTAACCGGCCGGGCCGGGAGGAGCCCGAAGGGGAAGGAAGGAAATTGCCGTCGTTCTGAAAGTTTTTTCCTTCCTTTCTTCTTTCCCGGCAGAGGTGAGTGCCGGGAGGCGGCGGCGCTGACTCTCCGGAGCCCGGCTCCGCGCCTCTGCTCCCGGAGCTGCAGCCCGACTGCCTAGGGGCAGGGACAGCTGTCGCGCTCGGACCTCCTCCGTGGACCCCTTCCGAGAGGGTGCGCCCAGCCATGGAGGGCGCAGAGCTGGCCGGGAAGATCCTTTCCACCTGGCTGACGCTGGTGCTCTGCCTCATCCTCCTGCCTTCGGTCTTCGGGGTGTCTTTGGGCATCTCCGAGGTCTACATGAAGATCTTGGTGAAAACTTTAGAGGTGAGTGCCGGGGGGATGCGGCGCCCCAACACCTTTGAGGGCTTTAGGGAGAGAGACCCCGGGGCAGTGGTGGCCGCGAGTAGATCTGCGGAGAGCCGGGTTGATGCGAGGGGACCATCTTGGAAGGTCAGCGGTCCCGAGGGGTGTGCGTTTCAGATTACCTCCCGCACTAGCGCGGAGACAGCATCTTGGCTCCTTCCGCAGAGTGGAGGGATCCGGGCTGTGACCACCGGACCACCTTGCTGTTCCCCAAGTTGATTGCAGAACCAGCCCCACCCACTGTTTTATTATTGTTATTATTATTATTACTGATTAGAGTAACAATGCATCCGTCTTTTACATTATCGATTTCTTTTTTTTTTTTTTAGATTTTATTTATTAATTTGACAGAGATAGACAGCCAGCGAGAGAGGGAACACAGCAGGGGAGTGGGAGAGGAAGAAGCAGGCTCCCAGCGGAGGAGCCTGATGTGGGACTCGATCCCGGAATGCCAGGCGCCCCATCTATTATCGATTTCTTTATACCCATTATGTAGTGCAGTTGTCCCTTCACTCTCCTTAGTTTTTATAGCCCCAGGTTTCAGAGGTCCTTTCGTGTACTAAGGCATGCTGTCCAGAGAGGCATCACGTTCTAGTTTATGCTCAAGATAAGAAACCAATTGCTGGGCGGCAGAGAGAAATCTGATAATATTTTAGTGGAGTCATGGAAATTTTATCTAACCAAAAGCACTTGAAATGTCATTGAAAACGTATATTCTTTGACCTCTGTTTTCCCTACACTCCTGCTTCCAAATTCTGCAAAGAAAGGTGTTAGCTGGGGGTGAGCCTGGTGGGGAGCAACAGCAGCTCACCCTTACACAGAGCTTAGATTACAGAGGGCTTTCCCCTTTGCTCTTTCATCGGATGCTCCCCAAAGCCTTGGAAGGTAGGGAGGGCCAGCGTCATCCCCTTTTTTTCAGGGGAGGAAACAGAGACTCAGAGAAGTTCAGTGGTTTGCTTGAATTAAGTGGAGCCTGGAGTCTTAACTGGGGAGAGGCCCTGTAGTCTAGTGGTCAGGACGACAGACTTGGGATACGGATTTGCTTAGATTTGGTTCCAAAATCAGTTCCGCTCCTCAATATGTGACCTTAGGGAAATCCCCTACTCCTTGTGCTTTATTTTCCGCATCTATAAAATAGGAATAACAATATAACACCTATTTCCCTAGGGTTGGTTTTGATTTTTTTTTTAAAGATTTTATTTATTTATTTGAGAGACAGAACGAGAGAGAGAGAGAGAGAGAGCTCTTGAGCATGAGCAGGGAGAGGGGCAGAGGGAGAAGCAGACTCCCTGAGCAGAGAGCTGGACCCTGGGGCTCAATCCCCAGGACCTGAGCCACCCAGGCGCCCCCACAGAGTTGTTTAAATGAGTTCATATGTCCAGCATTTTAGAAGGGTGCCTGTAGGTGTTAGGTGCTATGTCAGTGTTTGCTGCTACTTGTTAAACGAATAATGCCATTTAAACTCTAGCACCCTTTTTTCTCTAACTTCTACAGGACCTGCTAGTACGGGTTCTCATTTTTCTGCCCTTATCTTCAGTCCGCCCCCGGGACCTGGCTTTTTTCTCCCTCGGTGAGTGGGGTGGCTCTCAGATACACATCTCTAACCCGCTAATCTCCCACGTGGAGATTACCTGCTAATCTCTCACTTACTAACCTCCTGCAACTCTCTTCTCCCTGCTAATCTCCTGTTTTGCCCCAGATTTTTGTTGCACTTTCTTTTCATGGCGATTTTTCTGCCTTGTCTTTGAAGTTATATTTGAGTCTTTATCTTCAGCCCTCACGTTTTAAAAGTTCTGTTGTTTCTGCCTGGGAGATATTGCTGCAGTTTGTAACCTTTCCTGTTGACTTCACACTCTGAACTTGGTCACTCTGTGCTGTGAATTTCTTAGGCTGCCTCTTACTGCTAGATCTTTTACAAACACTCTCCCCATAGCAGACGATCTTCTTTGGCTGGTGTTCAGAACTCTTTCTCAGAACTCTGAAATGACTGAGTTGTTCCCCTGTACAGCAGAGTCTTTCGGAATTTATACCCCAAGTGAGACTGGAGTGAAGGTAAATCCCACACACTGGCTTCCAGCGGCTGACTCCTGTCTGTCTTGCTTTAATAATTCAAGGTACAACTGAAGAGATGTCAAGCAGAGAGAACCAGCTAGTAGCTGTCGGCTTGGCAAATACCTACTATACTTGGAAGGGATCTCTCCAGTTTAGGATCTGGTCTTCGGGTAGGTAGGGCCTGAATTTAATTTTTTGTCCATCTAGAGTTGAAGAGACTTTTAGAGATGTGCTGCTTGTTACTGAGAGATAGCCCACTTAGCTTGGCAACCAGGTAGATGACGGCCTAAGGAACTACCCCCTTTGCTGGGTCAGAGTGATGCTTGGCATATACGTAACTAGAATGGGGATTCACTTTGTGGACCGGCTCTGACCTGTAGCTGACTGGAGCGCCTGTGTTTGGGAGCAGGTGGGCTCCTCAGGAAGGAGCTGTGATCCCACAGTGATGTCTGCTTTAGGCGCAGAAGAGGGAAGTGGTGACCCACGGCTTCTTCTCGTCCTTCAGCCAGAAGAGCCTTTGATGCTTCCCCGACATTTCTGTTAGGCGGTTGGGTAGTACAGTGGATTGCTTTTCCTGACCCTTAAAAGTTGTGCTGGTTGTTCAGTACTAGGACATCTTTAGCTCTGGACAAATACCCTGCCTTTTTGTCGATTCTGTGCAAGGCCCAGTCGTTCTGCTCCTCATTATTCCTTAGCACTTAGTTTTCAATGGACTTGGTTGTTTCTTTCTCTAAGCCGGTGATTTTCCAGGGGTATATCATGATTTCTAAGGAGTATATACAGCATTATTACAACTTCCTATTAGGAAAATTGTTTTAGGACTTCGAACTATGAAAAGTAAAACTTTGGGGTGGGGACGTGTAGAGAGGATAGTGCGTTCGGATGGTAGGGTATACGAGTCGGAATCTCTGGAAGGGGTGTGTGTGTGAGTGAGGTTTTCGTGTTTATCCCAAACAGGAACATGGATTTAAGATTAAAAAATGCTGTTTTCAACCGCAGAAGTTAATGGGGGTGAGGGTGGCGAAGGATTGCTCTGAGCTGGCACAAGGCTCATGATTAGAGGGAACTAAAGATGGGAAGAGAATATAGGATGGGTAGAGTAGAAGGGAGGGCAGTGGTATGTAAATTATCTAATCTAACCAGATAACACAGGCAATGGACAGATAATGAATGTTAATGGACTATTTTTTTCTCCTCAGCTTTTGAAAAATAAGCTGGAAGCACGGACAGGTTCCTCTGAATTTCTGGCCCTGTGACCATGGGCAGGGCAGTTAAGTTTCAACGTGGGCGTAGAGGAGTACGCCTCAGAGTGTTACTGCGCAGGTCAGTGAGGAGAGGTCAAGGAAAGCAGTGATGCACAGGAGATGCTCCAATGTCAGTGGAGTCTGAACTGGAACACTCTTTGGTCTTGTTTTTTTTGTTTTTTGATTTTTTTTTTTGTCTTTGCTCCTTTGTGGCTAAGATTTTTTTTTTTTTTTAAAGATTTTATTTATTTATTCGACAGAGATAGAGACAGCCAGCGAGAGAGGGAACACAAGCAGGGGGAGTGGGAGAGGAAGAAGCAGGCTCATTGCAGAGGAGCCTGATGTGGGGCTCGATCCCAGATCGCCGTGATCACGCCCTGAGCCGAAGGCAGACGCTTAACCGCTGTGCCACCCAGGCGCCCCAAAGTCTGTGGCTAAGATTTAACTTACCTTGAGATCTTTAAGGAGTTAGCATACAACTCAGAGCAGACTATTCTTGTCTTTTATTTTAATTATTATTCTTTCCCTTTACACTTTCCTCCATCCACCAGTTAGTTTTTCATCTTTTTTAAAAGACATGTCATGGGGCGCCTGGGTGGCTCAGTCGTTGGGCATCTGCCTTCGGCTCGGGGCGTGATCCCAGGGTCCTGGGATCGACCCCCACATCAGGCTCCCTGCTCTGCTGGGAGCCTGCTTCTTCCTCTCCCACTCCCCCTGCTTATGTTCCCTCTCTGGCTGGCCGTCTCTCTCTCTCTGTCAAATAAATAAATAAAATCTTTAAAAAAAAAAAAAAAGAAAAGAAATAAAAGGCATGTCAATAAATGTCATGTCAGATGGTTATAACACCCTTTTAATATAATACTCAGGTGTTATTCCTGGTGTTGGAAATACAATAAACATGCTAGAAGGCCATGGCTGTTTACGACAGAAAGTATTAATAAAGAAAAGCTACCCAGGCAGTGTGCTTAATTCCACAACTCTCTGACAGAGGCTGTATTACTCCCATTGATAGGTTGGGGAATGGAGATTCAGAGAGGTAATTTGTCCAAATAGTGGCATACAGCTATTAGTGGTAGAATTGGGATTTTAATTTGAATCTAGAGCCTCAATTCTTACTCTGCCAAGATAACAGCTCTGTCAAGAAGCTGTTTTATTATGCTACAGATGGTGGCCTGCTGTTATTTGGCTAAACCTAGTATTTGAATTTTTATATAATTTTCATCCTCTCCTTTTCTTTTTTAAGTTAATTTTAAATGTTTTTTTAGAGTAAAAACTGAAAGTTGTAATTATCTAGGTGACAGTGTCACAGTTTTGCAAGATTTTGATCTAAGCTTTAAAACTCAGACCTAGGTGCGCCTGGGTGGCTCAGTCAGTTACGTGTCCAACTCTTGATCTCAGCTCAGCTCTTGATCTCGGGGCTGTGAGTTCAAGCGCAGTGTGAGTCTTGATCTCAGCTCAGGTCTTCATCTCAGGGTCATGATTTCAAGCCCTGAGCTGGGCTCCACACCCAGTTTTTATTAAAACGTTTTTATTAACAATAAATGTTTTTATTAAAAAAAATAAATGAATACATGAATAAAAAGGAAGATATTTTAAAATCAGACTTAACCCTTTTTGTGTGAGTGAATTAGAGACAGCTACTTTTGCTTCCCAAGAGGATTTTTAAAGTAAAGTAGAGTGAAAACCTGATGGGAAGTATCTTTCAGCTTTTCTTTGTAAGGGGAAGTGAGATCGGAGTAACAATGGGGGTTGTTAGAAGTCACCATCATATTTCAGGATCATCTTGTGGTCAGAACTGCATTTTTCGTGGTTCCTGGAGGCAGATGTTTTCTGAGATAACCTCTAGAAGAGGCTTAGAGCTTCTGAAGAGATATTCCCCACCTCTGTTTTTGGGCTTAACCTGATCAGTTGGCGTGGTAGAAGAGACATAGCTGTTTATTGGAAGATGCACTGGTGGTCTGGAAAAAAAGTAATTTTGGAAGCTAAATAAATAGTGGGGTGTGAGGAGGGAGGAGGAAGCCAACATTTTCTACTTTGTGGCCTGTTGTGCGGCGGTCATGGGATAGATTATCTTCTTTCATCTTTTGTCTTGGTACTGTCCCTGGTTTAGGGATGAGGTCTCAAGAGGTGAAAAATCTCTCCTCTGAGGTGAGCCCAGCCAGGAAGTTCAGAGCCACAGTTCATATGCGTACGTGTCTGGCTGCAAAGCTTCGGTGCTTTTCACCTTCCCTGGAGCAAGCCCACAGAAGAAAATGGTTCTCTAGTACAGATTTCCTTTGGCATTAAATGACTTCTCCTCTAACCTGACACTTTGCTAGTCTTGAACACCGTAACTGCATTTTGTAGGAGTTACCATTTCAGGAGAGGTTATGCATCCTGACGCTTGTCTGGTGACAGAACATGGAGCTCTTTGGAGCACATCACGCTATAGGAGGCATGCCCCTGTATCAGTTTGCTCGGGCTGCCATGACAAAATACCACAGACTGGGTGTCTTAGACAACAGAAATTTATTTTCTCACAATTCTGGAAGCTGGAAGTCCAAAATGAAGGTGTTGGCAGGTTTGGTTTCTTCTGGGGCCTCTCTCCTTGGCTTGCAGATGGCTGCCTTCTTGCCATGGCCTCATATGATCTTTCCTCTGTGTGTGCAAATCCCTGGTGTCTATGTGTGTTAAATTTCCTCTTCTTAGAAGGACACCAGTCGTGTTGGATTAAGGCCCACCCTAAAGGCCTTGTTTTAACCTTGTCACCTTTTTAAAAAGGCCCTGTCTCCAAATGCAGTCACATTCTGAGATGCTGGGGAGTTAGGGCTTCCACATATGAATTTTGGGGGGGAGACACAATTCAGCCCATAGCAGCCTCAAAATATCAATATTTTCCATCACACGAGCCTGGAGTAATTGTCCTAATCTAAGGTAACTGCCATTTATATAAAATATAAAATCACCTGGCCACAAGAAAAAAAGTGAGCTCCAAGATAACAAATGTTCGATTATGGACAAAATTTTATTTTAATTCTCTCTTTGGTCTAATTATAAATGACAATAGGTACTAAAGCTTGAAAGTGAAAAACTATGGAAATAAACCTTTACCTCTACTGAGAAGGGATGAGAGACATGTCTAGAGTTTGAGAATTCCTGCATTAAATCAGCAAAGAAGGAAAAAGGTGCAATCAGATTAAGATTGAGTCTTATTATCATTTGTCACTTGCCGCTTGAAGCTGGGAAGATTAAGTCTCTATTTATAGGCTGTTCTCTAAGCACAAATAGCATGTTCCTACTTGGCTCTTTGGGATGTTGTGCAGGGGGTCCTGACGTAGTCAGATCATGCCCTTCTCCTTGACCTTCAAGTATATGTTTTAGGTCATTTAGCCTGTGTCCTTCATTGTCTTACTTACTTGAATTTTTAAAAATCTGTTTAATTCCTTGTGAGCCTAGCAATACCTGTTTTTAGCCACTGCATTTTCGATTAATTCTTTTTGCTCCTTCAAGGGTGCTTAAGTCCTAATTATAATGATCCCAATGCCTTTTACCTCTAATTTCCCACTTCCTCTCCAGTCAGTCAGTTTCAACAATGTTACCTTCTGGAATTGTAATCATTGAAATACTATTTTAATCATTCCTTTTCTGAACTGGAAAGACAGCCATTGGGATTTTCTGGGATGCCGTCAACAAAGTTCACTTGTGGTTTTTGAACTCGGATGTTAATGGTAGATAATTTTGGAAATGCATAGAAAAAGTATAAGGAAGAAAATAACAAATCACACCTTGGTATCTCTCTTTACACTCCTATGTACATTGAAAACAAAAATGGGAATTGATTTTTCCTGTTCTCCTGTTCCTCATAATCATAACATTTTCCCTGTGCATTTCACTAGGGGCAAGTGACCAGGTGGCTACGTGGTGTCTTTAGTTAGCGATTTCACCCCTTCCTTTCCAGCTCCCCAAGTGTAGACTGCCTCCTTCTGCAAGCCTATTTCTGATGCAGGCAATTCGGTCTCTCTGAGTGTATCTGGCCTCTGAATGCTTTATTTGTTATGAAAACAGTAGTCATTCTTCAGGTCCTGTGTTTAGGTGTTTACCGGTGTTAATCTCATTTAATCCTCCTAACAACCCTATGGGATAGGAACTATTATCCTCATTTCACAGATGAGGAAACTAGGCCTAGAAGGATTAAGTAACTTGAACTCAGTCTTGATGCCATAACCTGTGCTTTCAAGGAGACCTTTATGGGGTCCCAGGTGTGTGTGAGGGGTTTCAATAGGGTCAGCACGATCTTGTCTTCAGTTTATTAGAGCATGATCAGTGACTAGTATAGGAGTGTACTTGAGCCTTGGAATACCATTACCTCCGCGGTTTACTAGGGTGTCTCTAATCAGAGAGTGCCGGGCTTAATGTTTCATTTCACTTGCACGTAAGTATACGGTTTGAGTACGTCACATCGTGTCCATGGAACCGTTTACATTAACAATGCTACTTGTTTTTAAACAGTGGGCCACGATACGAATTGAAAAAGGAGTCCCAAAGGAGTCGGGTCTTAAAAACTCAGCTTCTGTCGGTAAGTCTTCTTTTTCGTTTATGATGGTTATGATATCCAAATTGGATAAATTTACCTCTACCCAGTTTGAACTTGAAATATGCAGAAAGCAGTGCATTCTGTAGGCCTTGGATCATTCATAATTTCGTCCTTTATGCAAAATAGTAGCTGCCTGAATTTTGAATGAGTTTTCACTGTAAAGGTGGTAATAATGTGTGAGTTCGTCTATCTGTTCTTACAGGGCATTTCTGAAGGAATACATGTCAAGATGGTTGCCTGTAGTTTTAAAGATCTAGTTAATGGTTTAAGAAAATAATGCTAATTGGACTACCTTGGAGTTAAACCTATTTTCGAGGTTTTATTAGCAGCTTATTCTAACTTGTGGTTCTCAAAAATGATCCTCACGATAACCCTTTCCTACTAAAGACTGGTATTACGTGAAATACATAATTGCTCCCCTCCCGTGAAATAAGCTTGGGAATCACCACATGTGACACCTTGCTTTTGGAAAGTAATATTACGTAGTAACAAAGGCTCGGAAAAGTCCTACAGTAAAGACACTTGTTAATTTTTGTTAGAAGTGAATTAAGTCAACTGAGCTCATTAGTGCTTTTGCTTATCAGTGCTTTGCCGTTGTTCCAATAGACCCTTTTACTTCGGGAAAGAATTTTAAGAATTGTTCAAGACACAGGGTTCATAGGAAAGTAGAATTCTTTGGAGGGACGGCTATGAAATTAGGAATAAATAAGTCACTTGACTTAATTAAAAGACTGAACCTTTATGTGTTTTTCAAAAATGTAGAAACAATTTTGTGTCCATCTAATTTAGGGTTAAAGATAATCAAAATGTCACACACCTCACTAGGAGGAATTTATCTTCTGGAGGCTTGTCTACGAGAAATTGTAGAAACTGTATACCACAATGCATTTTGGAAATGAAGTATTTGAGTGAAAACATCTGCTCATGTTGTGTAATTGGATTGTTATGTTCAAATGATTGAAACGACTAGTTGATCTTTATGATATCTACTTAAACACCAAGTATTATCACCAGTAACATTTTACCAAGATTGGATATTTCTGGCTATACGCAGTCTTCTTTTTGTTGTCAGATACCTTCTCTTGGACATAGCAGATCTACTAATTTCTAATTTTTCTGGGTACATTTTTGAATGTGTATCCTTATGATTTAAGGAGACAACAAACTTTATGGCTGGTTTTCTTGTAGTTGGTGAGACTTTGGGCCGTCACTGATCTTGAGTGAAATTCTATGGGACCCTGTAGATTGGAGTGGTGGTGGCACACATCTTAGGCCATGACTTTAAAAGGGCACAGGGCGTTTCAATTTGGTAGGTTAAGAGGATTAAAAATCACTGGATGAGGGTGTCCTTAGCATTGGTTTGGATTTTTTAGCCTGTACTGAAGTGAATATTGCCACTTGTCGGATTTTTTTTTTTTTTCCATGCATCTGTCTTCTCCATGGTACCTCCAGGGAAAAGTGGAAGTGAACAAGAGGAGAAAATATAAATCATAATGGTTTAGAGTAGGGCTATAGGATGCCAAATTTATCTTCTTTCATTCAGAGTAGCTGCCCTTCCTTTTAGCCATGAAATTGGCAATGACTGTTGCAGTAACTGAGCATTGATTGGCTACCTGTAAGTTTGATGCGATAGCCACAGATGATGAAGATACGGGTCCTGTGAGGAGACAGGTATCCGACAGGTCGCTGTGATAAATGCTCAACGTAGGTGCGTAAGCCAAGGACAACGTGGGATCCAATTTAGTCTCTGATACATGCTGCCTTCATCTGTGTTAATCCCACAGCTCTGCATGGCATGCGCCTCCACGCCCATCCTGATGTCCATCCTGCCTGGGTGGCCCTGTTATGGGGTGTGTGCCTTGTGGATACACCCTGGTGTTTGGAGTCTGCAGAGAGGGATAGCTTCCTCCTCGACAGACTGGCCGGGGGTGATGCAACCCACAAACACACTGAGCGCCGTGTGCCCGGCTGCTGCAATCTTCTGCCTCTGGAGCCTCCTGTCTCTGGACGGCTGCCAGCAAGAGCCCCAGTCAGCGCTGAGCCGGTCAAAGTAGAGGCAAGGGTCACCGGCAGGCCAAGGGCCCCAGCAGTGCAGGTGTGATCTGGACGTGTGTGAGCGCTACAGTGCTGACGACAGGTTCGGGAAACTGAGAGGGAGAGGTTGGCTAAACAGGGAAAATAGTTATGTTTATTTTCTGCACCAAAAATTTCTTCTGCTGCTGCTTTATTTGATGAAGCATATTTTTGGAAGCACTTTTTGAGTCTCTCTCTCTCTAGTTAAACCCCTCTTGCGTTATATTTCTCTTGTGCTTTTATTAATAAGCCGACTGAAAGCCGACCTAGGGAAAAACCTTTGTGGTTCAATCGCTCTCTCCTGTCTTTAGCCGTCTTCCGCTGGGTCTTCCAATAAAAACGGTCTCCTTTATTGACTGAGCTTCAGATCGGGTCAGGAGCAGCATCTCTTTAAGAAGCCCTGTTATTGCCCCTTCTTCCAGTTTTAAGGACGTTTCCTCACTGTTACTACAACATCGAAGATAAATCTTTCTCTCCCCTCTTTAAGTAACTGTGTTGTACTGAACAGTCGACTTCAGTAGAGAATGCAATTACCCTCTACCCTAGTTTGTTTCCTGAGGGCTGATGTGTTTCCCTACTCCAGCCATGGGACAAGTGCATCTCCTCGGACCCAGGAACATGGTCTGATTGAGATTTTATCAGCTTTTATCTTACTCTGTTGTAAATAGTGCAAGGCCCCATTGACTATTTAGAGCCACCCACATCATCCTTGGGTACTTAACTGATTTCGAGGATTTATTGTGCAATAGACTTCAATTAGTTAGTAATTAGGATTGTACTTGTAATGAATGTAATTCATCACGCCATTTTCAGAACTGGAGATTAATTCCACTATAAATTGCGTTATATTACTAGGACATTTTGAATGCTTACCAAGCAAAAGTCAACAGGCAGGAAGAAAGGCCCGATTTGCCCTTGTCCTGGAGGTGTCACAAACAATACAGATAAATAGAGGCCGCGGCTCAGCCATTTTGGCACTGTCCTCTAGAATGTGCCGCTGGCCTGACTCAGCGATGTCTGCACGGCCATGTATGCCACCTCCTCAGGTCCTCCCCTTTGCCCTACTCCAGCAGTCACCACACATAGGGTTTGGGGGTCACGTGGCCTATTGTTAATTAAGCCCCCGTGCTAAATTCTCTCCTGCCCTGTATGTCTCACCCCCAGATCCCATCTCTCCTCCACCCAAACACACACAAGAGACAAAATGCTACAGTGAAACTTCTGATGTTGTACCTCTTCAGAGAGAATTCAGGCTGCCTCACATTTCCCTCTGATTTTACTTTTGGAATTCTTTCTGTAAGACTTGATGAACCATGTTGATACTGGTACAACATTGGTTGTGTCGATATTAAATCTCTTGCATTTATAGAAAATGTGGGATAACATTTTGTGACAGAAATTTGTGTCATTTTTAATACTGATTTTGTTTTGGGCAGGCTGGTTTTTTTTTTTTTTTTTTTTTAAGATTTTATTTATTTGAGAGAGAGTGCAAGAGAGAGCAGGGGTGGGGGGGGCAGAGGGAGAGGAAGAAGTAGACTCAGGGAGCCCGATGTGGGGCTCTATCCCAGGACCCCAGTATGATGACCTGAGCTGAAGGCAGCTGCTTAAACTACTGAGCCACCCAGGCGCCCCACTGGGCAGGCAAGGGGGTGGGGAGTGGAGGGTAAGGGGGTTAGAGAGTCTGTTTAAATCAACAAAGTTGATTTAGTAGTATTGTCTTGGTGTAAGCTCCCTGAATACAAGTCAGTATCTGCTGTCCTCAGGGATATGGAGTATAATGCATTTAATGAGGTTATCTTGCTGATAAAATACTGGCACTTGTCTAGCTACTTGTAGAGAGAAAAATAATCCAGTTATGGGATATGGAAGGATTTCGAGTGAGATTTTCCTTATCACTGCCAAATGTCTACTGCTTTTATTAGTCTGCCCCTGTAAATCGTGTGCCTGATGGTGGTGATGATGGTGATGACAATTGTCAAACATACACAAAAGCAGAGAAATAGTATAATGAACCTGATATAGGCAATATTTGTCGAGATTTTGCCACGCTTGATTCATCTGTGCCTTCTTATTTTTTGCTAAAATAGTCAATGCAATATAAGATTTCATATCTTTTATGCATTTTTTAGAAAAAGATTTTAAAAAATAGCCACGGTGCTATTAAGTTAACTCAAACTTAATTTTTTAATATCACCTAATACACAGTCCGTATATAAATTCCCCTAACAGTTTAAAAATGTTTTTAAAATTTGTTTGAACCAAGATTCAGTCATGGTCTACAGATACGTTTATTTATTTATTGATACTGCTTTATTGGACATATGGAGTACAGTTTTCGTTCCTGGAACAAAAATTACTTAATAGCAGATGATTCTGAAAAAATTCACTAGCATACCCTACATTTTTATCCTCACAGCTTACTATAGCTCTGTGTAAGACAAAGTTTTGATCCTTGGGCTTTTCTTTGTTTGTTTGTAAACCCTAGAATTAGTCATCTGTATTTCTAAGTGCAATATTCCATGATATTTATTACATGAAATTTATTACATGAAATTTTTATATTACATGAAATTTAGTCTATAATCCCTCACTTCCACTTCTCCTAAAATAGCAAACCTATCCAAACTCTCAGCATGTATGTGTTAGGAGACTTGCTACAAGTGGATACAAATAGTGAACATGTGGGGACAACGCAGTCACTCATCCAGAGGAAAATTAATATATGAGCTGGTCTAAATGAATTAACTGGATTTACATGAAGAGGACAAAGTACACAAATCTTAATGTTGAGTGAAAAGAAAATGTATAGTATAAAAACATTTATTTAAAATTACTACTAGAAGCAGATACTATGTAATTATGTTGATAGATGTAGAGGAGTATAAAATATATGTGGAAATGATATATACCACATGTTAGTGGTTATCTTCTAGGAAGGAGGAGAAAGGATGGGGATACGGGCTTTAACTGCATCTCCAGTTTTTTTTCTTTAAAGAACATCTGAGGCAAATATGACAATGGGTATCTTTTGTCTTTGTTGAACTCATATTTTTTGGATAAACTTATATTTTAAGCATAAAAATTAAAAAAAACTGAACTAAATAAAATATCAAGAATTGCTCAGCTAAAGTCTCTAGTCTGATGTATAGAACTAGTTTTATATGAATAGAAAATAAAATACTTGTCTCAAGGGTGTGACTGATGGTTACCCGCTCCAAAACACATCCCCGTGGAGTCTGACCAGTGCCTGCAATTGAAACGTAAACCTATGGAACAAGAGTTGTTAATCAAGATGTCTTACCTGTTAGAGGTGGGATTCTCAGCCTCAGCACTACGGACATTTCGGGTTGAATAATCCGTTTTCATGGAGAGTGGTCATATGTGTTGTAAGACATTTAGCAGTACCCACTAGATGATAGTAGCGCACTCCTAATGTGACAGCCAACAGTGTCTCCACCCATTGCCAACTGTCCCCTGGGGGCAAAAGCCTTTCTCTACTCCTAACCTTGTCTACTCCTTTGCGAACCACTGCTCTTAGAGAATAATGCGTTCATCTCTTGGTATCCAGTATCGTTAGCATAATTTTTCTTAGTTTTCTAATAAATAGGCCCCTGAGGGAGAGAACTTGATTTCCAGTCTTTGGTGGCTGATGTGGGGAAGGATGGAATGTGATTAAGTCTTGTGAACAACAGGGTTATCAGACAACACTGGATGGTGGGAGAGAAGGCATGTTCTTTAAGGAAAGGTGGAGGTGAGACAAGGGAATCTTCCTTCAAACTTTGCCTCATAATCTGATGAGAGTATACTATTTTGGAGGGAGCTTTACTTTAGACTGGATTGGAGACTTGTGTGTAACTATGTACTCTAATCTCGGAAAGGAGATGACTTAGCATTTTTTTCTGGCCAACAGTGAGTAAGCAGGAAGGAGTGGTTCTGGCAGGAAAGGAGGTAAAAGGTCAGATCAGACAAATCGTCTTTATTGCATTGCGAAGTAATGGTGGAAAGGGCGTGATAGAAGCCCCAAATCACAGAAAGGAAGGCTCCCATCTTAAGAAATCAGTGAGGAAGCTCATAAAACATACTATTATTTTTCAGATCATTTTTCTTGTCGCATTGCAGTAACAAAGCAGGTGACATGCCTTGTGCCCTATCCCTATTTCTACGAAATTAGTTTTGCTTTTAAATATAAGTGATAAAAGCAGGTTTTAGACGGTTCTGTCCCCAGGACTATTGAGTTGGTGACGATCTTGTTGGTGTTCAGCTCTCTCAGTCCTAAACTCCTCATCAGATGAGGAGAGAACCCGCATCTCAGAATTGTGGAGGTTTGAAAAAGCCAGATGAGAGTGGAGACTTGGGGATTCTTTGAGAGTGAGAAGATTACCGGATTAGGTGATAGGAGAGTCGATTTGAGAATGCATTCTCTTTTAGAGAAGTTCTCCATACCATTGGGAGGAGCCGACGTCTCATCAGGTACCCATGAAACCCAAAATCCATCTTGTCAGTTTAGAAGTGTTCCCCAAACCAGCGTCCTCACCTGACACACCCCTCTGGCCACCCTACCCCTCAGAGAAAACCCCAGTCAAAAGAACAAAGCTTCTCCATTTTGTTTCTATTTTATAGACAAAAACCGGTCAATAATAATAATCACCACCGTTTATTAAACAATGGTTCCATTGTGCAAAATTATTTACATGAGGAAGGTCTTGTTAATTCTCACTTAATGGATGAGAAAACTATAGGCGAAGGAGGTCAAGTAACTTGCTTCGGATCTTGTAAGTAGTGGAAGGTAGACTGAAAAGAAATCCCAATCCAATTTGTCTTTCCTATTCAAAATCCCTTGCCGCCACTCCCTGCCTAACTTATCCCTTCCTTCTCTGCTCCTCGGGTCAATCTGTGTCTTCTCAATTCTCCCTTTGAAGGTTGAGGTGTAACTCTTCCACAAATGGGAACTCCTCTGCTGAATGTGGGCTTTGTCACGTACTAGGAAACTCATAACATTTCAATTTCAAATCATCAACAGAACTTTTAAAGAAATGACTCTATGAGAATATTTAGAATTATAATAAAAGATACCCTACATCAATGCCACACATTAAGGCTGACATTTTAATTGATATGATGGCTCATTTGACAATGAAGTTTTACAGATGTTTCTCTGTTGTGGGATTTCTTGTTTAATCAAATTAGTCATGTCCAAGTCAACAAAGTTTAATGTGGGCTGTCATCCAAGAAATGGGTCAACAGTATAGTGAACGAGATGTTAAAATGTTAAAATGTGAGTTGTTAGGGCGCCTGGGTGGCTCAGTGGGTTAAGTGTCTGCCATTAGCTCAGTTCATGATCTCAGGGTCCTGGGATAGAGCCCCAAGTCAGTCTTCGTGCTCAGAGGAGAGCTTGCTTCACCCTCTCCCGATGCCCCTACCCCCTCCACTCATGTTCTGTCTCGCTGGCTCTGCGCTCTCTGTCTCAAATAAATTTTAAAAAACTAAAAAAATTGTTAGTTGTTAAAATGAAACTCTGCCTGTTAATTCTAAATGCCTATTAGTTCCTCTGCAGTGTTGACTGACAATGGATTACAATGTCCATACTTCCGCTCTGTTTATGCTTCAAAATAGGTATAAACACATGGTTAATTTCATGATTAGTGTTTATATCTGGGGTTAAAAATCTTCCTCTTTTATAATCAACATTGCTTATTTTGTAAGTTTCTGGGGAACTACTGGGGCATATAATGATGAAAAAGGGAGCTGATGTTCTCATTTGCTTTTCTCAGGAGAACAAGTACACCTCCAGTACTTCTACTCTTGGTAACTGAGAGACACTAACAGAAAATAACTCAGAATTTTAAAAGGGGCAAATTATTTTATTACAGATACATAAACCCTATAGAAAACAGGAAAATTGAACGTACCTTTATTTCAGTAAAGCTTTTGATTGTATCCTATTCCAAATAACAGGTCGACAAATCCACTCTATCTGTTATCCCCCCACAACCCTGGCAGGAATCACTGGGTGATGAGTCCTTGCCTCCGAACCACGATGTAGCGTCCTTAACACAAACCCGCAGACAGCTTCTCACTCCTGACTGCTTTGGACTTGCTCTCCCTGATGAAACCTTGTCACCGCTCTTGATCTGGAGAATAGATGAAGTTTCTCACCTGTGTACCGAAGGACCACTAACTAAAAGGGGGAGAATCCTTTGAGTGATTGGGTTTTGGCGTAGATTTGGTTGTATCATTTGGGGTTGTGTTGATGACTGACGGAATTGAAGTGCCCTGTCACTGACTGAATGCCCTTAGCTGGGTTTTAAATAACCAAGAAACGGAATGGAATTTAAAGTAATCTTGATTGTTTTGATGAATGAGCCATCAGAGAGAGGGGTGACATTCGAGATCCTTTACGCAAGGAGGATGCTCTGCAATGGGCTAGCCAGCCTTGGTTACACGGTTGGAGAAGGCTTCGGCTTCAGAAGGCAGAGTTTAGACTCTCAGGCATGGAAGGCCGGGGAGAGCGCAGAACCTAAAATGCCGCTGTAGTTCGTGGCAGCACGAGCGTGATGAACGTCACTGAGCTCCACAGTGACGAGCCCTGGCGATCACTGACCCTGGGCCGCTGGCGATCACTGACCCTGGTCCCGGCCTGAACTATGCTTACCGGGTGTTATCTGTGTACCTACGTCATATGCTGAACTATGCCCTCAGGCAACCCTTGGCCTACTTAGGAGATAGCGCCAGTCTCCACGCATCCCGGGGACAACCTGAAGCCAGCTGGTGCCGATGGTATGGAATGTCACAAAAATAAATACAATTAACTTGAGCAAGAAAATTCATCAGCGCAGCATGAAAAGAGATCATTGTGGATGGGGGACTGCGGAGAGGGTGTTTTGGTGGACGTGTTAGTGTTGAACCGGTCATGTAGAGGTGGCTTGGGTTTAACTGAGGTGACAGGGCTTTCTAAACTCGGGGCATGAGGGAATAGCTTGCATAGCAGTGGGAGTGAGCTTAGTGCGTGGAAGGGGACAGACATAGAAATAAACTTGGCTAAGAGGGCGACATTGGATATGAAGGGCTCAAATGCAAAGTAGTTTAGATGTGATGTCAAGGCACAGAGAATCCCAGGTTTTTGGTTTATACTAAGGATCGTAAAAAGGAAATTCTGAAGCCGGGAAAAAGGATGACTGTAGTGGCCAACCAGACCTGCGAAGGTTGATGAGGAAATGTGGGAAAAAAACTGAGGGATGATTCATACGACAGTTGGTTAATTATTAGGAGGAAGAAGCACCCTCTTTCTCTCCATATCCATAAAAGACGGAGCAAAAAGACTGGCTTACATTAAAGGAAAATGTTATATGTAAGAAAGAGCTTCTTAGCAAAAAATGATCATGAAACTGGACCAGGCTACTAAGTAGATTACACAAAGTTTTACACATAGAATGGACAGTTGAGAATTTGGGGAGCAGCATGAATTATGTAATAAAACTCTTTTCACTTGTTAGCAGTGCCTTGTCATCTTGGTTGTAATAAAATCAGTATACAAATTTTAAGTTTTTCAGTTTTTAATCTTTCAGTAGTATTTGTCTCTGTAACATGGGTGTATCTGTTTGTGGGTCACTGACTCCATTAGCAGAGAAGGCAAGAAGGCTCTTCATCAATTCTTTGTTCTGCCAGCGAGTAGCAGCAACCCTTCAAGCCCTCTCCCCCTTTTCTCCTCTCTCTCGGAGGGTTTATAACAGCACTTCCCAATCTTCTCTGTTTTCGCGTGGAAGTTCTTAGGGCAGCATAAGTTTTTGAACAAAGAAGAAGGTGAGGGGCCAGGGTGCCAAAGCATGCTTGGTACGCAGAAGTCTGGGGAGACGGGGAGCAGATAGTGGTAGTTCATTGGGTCTGTTGAGGAGTGGCTCTTGGGGCTCAGGGAGAGGAGACAGCCTGCTGGACTTGTGATTGGAGAGTCCTTTTCTTAGGGCGACAGTATTACGTCTGTACCATGGATTAACATGTAATGTGAATATGTGGCCTAGTGATGTCTGGATGCCCTGGGGATGTGCAAAACCCTTAGGACCTTCTCTTGGTGTGCCCGCCTCAGTATGTTGGGAGCTCTCCTCTGTACCTCCTTCACTAACTTTTCTAGGTCAGGTGACTGGTTTTCCTGCTTCCCTTCCTCAGAGTTCTGTTGCCCTCAAAGCTTGGGTTGGCTAGGGAAGGACATTAATTCCCTGGAGTCCTATTTTGTTTTCTAAAGTTTCCTCGGGGAATAAAACCCATAGAGCCCTGATGTCTCCTTGTAACCTCTGGGGACACCTGGTGAGCAAAAGGAACGACTAGGGCGTGGTCTGCTTTTCTGTTAGGGTCGCAGAGCCTTCACCCCGTCTCGCCTCAGTGTTTCTGGAATTGATGGGCCATGCCTCTGTGCTTCCCTGGTGTTGCGTGCTGGGCAGCCCGCACTTGCTCACTTCACTGGGAAACAGAGTGGACCTGAAAGCCCGAGGATGTAGGAGACGGTGTGGACAAACTTTGGGGGTGGGATAGTTTGGCCCTTTTACCTTTGAATATCTGGAAAAATGCACTGTATTCATTGTCCAGCAACTTGAAGGAGCATTGACTTTGACCTTTACAAAAAGCTGAAGTACTTTGGAGACAGTGCGTATGCATCCCAAGTGACACTCTTCAGGTTATTAGAGAAAACAGCATTATGATTTCTGGTTTCCCTTTGCAACCAGAGAAATTCTCTTCGCTGACACAGAAGGAACTTGATCACAAATCCCAGAGACCATCCCTTCAGGGACAAAACAAAACAACAACAAGAGAAAGAGGAGATTAAGACTGGACAGAGAGTACAGGCTTTGGCTATGAGTAATTAGTAACATTCACCTGCTCGGTAGATTGTGTGGAGTACTTAAAGTCTTTGCAAAGAGTAAGTGTATATTCCTTTTTCCCAAGAGTGGTAAGCTTTTTGCTTAAGTTGGTATCTGTTAGTTATCATGCATATGTATCACTTCCTCTTCCTGCCTCTGCAATGACCTTGGTACAAATCTACTCAAATAAATGAACATCCTCATTTTCAATGACTCATATGTTCACGACAGTGAGTTTATCTTCCCGTCATTGGCCAATCCACATGACTTCTCCACAACAGATGTCAAGTGTGTGATGCCAGTAGGCATGATGAAATCCCAGCGTGTGAGGGTGTGCAGCCTCTGATGCTCATCTGACGTTCCATACAACGAGCCCGTGCCTAAGATCTCCAGTCAGTAGAAAAGCATGTGCATTGGGGTATCTATTCAAGGAGAGAGAAAGGCATTTTGTAATTAACAAAAAGAACTAACATCCTTTTTTTCTTAAGGGAAGCCATTGCCTTGCCGTCCCACCTTTACCTCCATAGGATAAGCCACCCCTTGTGTCCTTTAGTACAAGCTTGTTTTAGAAACTTAGAAATGACATTTCATAAGTTTGATGTAACTTCGTCTTTTTTTGGTCTTTACTTATAAACAGTTAAGACAATGCCTGCATCATGTGGTGGATGGAGTTGGTGGTTCATGAGCTCAAAGAAAACAAAAAAAGGGGAAAATGACATTCTGCAGATATGAAGAATTTTGAATGATTTTAGGAATAAGGGTATCAGGTGGAAGAAATTGTAACCAAGAGCAGGAGGGTAAGAGAGCCCAGGAAACATTAGGGGCCCAAAGACACCTTTAGTTTGGCTGGAGCTAGAATGAGTGAGAATGAGTTGGAGGTGGAGTTGAGATTGGATAGATATTTAGGTTTAAGTCCTAATAGGCCTTAAATGCCAGGCTAAGAAGTTACTTCCTTAGGTGAGGGGATCTCAAAATTTTGGGAAGATGAATCTGGTAACTTTGCAGAAGTGGGATTAGACAGGAAGAAGGAGAGGAAAGTGGAAAAAGGAGAGATGGTAGATGGCAAACCATTCTGGAAGGTAATGGGACCTTGATTTGCAAATATGGAACCACCCTTGCATCCCAGGCAGAAATCCCACTTGATCCTGGTGAATGAATTTTTTTTTTTTTTTGAATGTATTGTTGGATTCTGTTGAGGATTTTTGCCTCTGTGTTCATCGGAGATACTGGCCTGTAGTTCTCTATTTTTGTGGTGTCTTTATGTGGTTTTGGTATCAGGGTGATGCTGGCCTCATAGAATGAATTCAGTAGTTTTCCTTCCTCTTCTGTGTTTTGGAATAGTTTGAGAAGAATAGGTATTAACTCTTCTTTAAATGTTTGGTAGCTGTCTGTCCTGGACTTCTATTGGTTGGGAGATTTTTGAATACTGATTCAACTTCATTGTTGGTAATTGGTCTGTTCCAGTTTTCTATTTCTTCCTATTTCAGTTTTGGTAGTTTATATGTTTCTAGGAGTCTATCCATTTCTTCTAGGTTGTTCTATTTGTTGGTATATAATTCGTCATAATATTCTCTTGCAATCTTTTGTATTTCTGTGGTGTCGGTTTTATTTTTCCTCTTTCATTTGTGATTTTATTTAAGTCCCCCCCTTTTTTAATGAGTCTGGCTAGATGTTTATCAATTTTTAAAAAAGATTTATTTATTTACTTGAGAGAGAGAGAGAGAGCAAGCAGGGGAGAGGCAAAGGGAGAGGGAGAGAGAGAATCTCAAGCAGGCTCCACGTCCAGTGCAGAGCCTGACACAGGGCTCCATCTCATGACCTGAGGTCATGACCTGAGCTGAAATCACGAGTTGGATGCTCAACCGAATGAGCCACCCAGGTGCCCCTAGATGTTTATCAATTTTGTTGATCTTTTCAGAGAACCAGCTTCTAGTTTCATTGATCTGTTCTACTGTTTTGTTTTGTTTTTTTTTAGTTTCAATTTAATTTCATTTAAATGAAAATAATCTTTATAATTTCCTTCCTTCTGCTGGTTTTGAATTCTGGTTGTTCTTTTTCTAGCTCCTTTAGGTGCAAGGTTAGCTTGTGTATTTGAGATTTTTCTTGCTTCTTGAGGTAGGCCCGTCTTGCTATAAACTTCCCTCTTAGAACCACTTTGCTGCATCCCAAAGGTTTTGGACTGTTGTGTTTTCATTTTCATTTGTTTCCATGTACTGTTTTATTTCTTCTTTGATTCTGTGGTTGACCCATTCATTGTTCAGTAGCATGTTACTTAACCTCCATGTATTTGTGGTCTTTCCAGATTTTTTTCTTTTGGCTGACTTCCAGTTTAATAACGTTGTGGTCAGAAAAGGTGCATAGTATTACTTCATTCTTTTTATATTTGTTGAGGCCTGTTTTGTGACCTAATATATGACCTGTTCTGGAGAATGTTCCATGTGCACTTGAGAAGAATGCCTATTCTGCTGTATTAGGATGGAATGTTCTGAATATATCTGTTAAATCCATCCAGTCCAGTGTGTCATTCAAGGCCATTGTTTCCTTTTTGATTTTCTGTTTGGATGATCTGGCCAATGACATAAGTGGGGTGTTCAAGTCCCCTACTATTATTGTATAACTATCGATTAGGTCCTTTATGTTTGTTTTTAACTGTTTTATGTATTGGGGTACTCCCATGTTGGGTACATAAATATTGACAATTGTTACATCTTCTTGTTGGATTGTCTCCTTTATTATCCCGTACTGTCCTTTTTTGTCTCTTGTTACGGTCTTTCTTTTAAATATGAATATCGCTACCTGGGCTTTCTTTTGACACCATTTGCACGATAAGTCTTTCTACAGGTCCTGGGGCTTCGCACAAGAGCACTGGGTTGGTGGAGAGGTGGAATGTCTTGGCCCCCACATAAAGCGTGAGCTTTTTTTTTTTTTTTTTTTAATAATGATTTTTTATTATATTATGTTAGTCACCATACAGTACATCCCCGGTTTTCAATGTAAGGCTCGATGATTCATTAGTTGTGTATAACACCCAGTGCACCATGCAATATGTGCCCTCCTTACTACCCATCACCGGTCTATCCCATTCCCCCACCCCCCTCCCCTCTGTAGCCCTCAGTTTGTTTCTCATAGTCCATAGTCTCTCATGTTTCATTCCCCCTTCTGGTTACCCCCCCTTTCTTTATCCCTTTCTTCCCCTACTGATCATTCTAGTTCTTATGTTCCATAGATGAGAGAAATCATATGATAGTTGTCTTTCTCTGTTTGACTTATTTCACTAAGCATTATCTCCTCCAGTGCCGTCCATGTTGTAGCAAATGTTGAGAACTCATTCTTTCTGATTGCTGAGTAATATTCCATTGTATATATGGACCACAACTTCTTAATCCAGTCATCTGTTGAAGGGCATCTCGGCTCCTTCCATGATTTAGCTATTGTGGACATTGCTGCTATGAACATTGGGGTGCATATGGCCCTTCTCTTCACTACGTCTGTATCTTTGGGGTAAACACCCAGTAGTGCAATGGCTGGATCATAGGGTAAAAGCGTGAGCCTTGGGCAAGAAGTCAGGCTATAGGTGCACATTTGGGAGTTTGGGAGTGGATTTAGTGAACTCACAGAGTGAAAGACATTTAGAAACACTAGAGAAAAATTCGTAGGAAAGGGACAGGAAAAGATAAACGAATGAGACAAGAATCAACCAGGGAAGAAAATAAGAGCAGAGGGAATGGAAACTGAGGGAAGAGAGAGTTCTAACTTTATATTTTCTCTCTCCTCGTTCCTCTGCCCACTGATACTCTTTTCTGCTGTATTTTTCTCCCAAGAAAAATAGATGTCGTCTACCAATTCCTTTTCAGAAATAAAACCTTTGAATACCTTCTCTGTAAACTGTGCTTTTCCCTGAGTGTATATACATGCGAGGTAGGGGATTATCAAGGACCTCTAAAGCTAATGTAGAAATTAAGTATTTTGGGGTAAGATTTGAAATGGAAGGGTGACACTGGTTATGTGAAAAGCGGTCATGGTCAAGTTTCTCTTTGTTTCTCGTTACAATGTTGAGGACACACTGAGCCATCAGACTGATGGGATTCTGGGAGAGCTAGCAGATGAACACACAGGGTATGTGTCTGCAAGTTCTTGTGTCAGTGTTTTAAATTTGGGTTTATACATCTTTAAAAAGTATTTTAATTTTTTTGCATAAGTAATACATTCACATGGTACAAAAATCATAGTAATTTAAAAACATGTGGTTTGATAAGTATAGCTTCCACCCATTGCTGACTTCCTCTACGCCCTGTTAGTTTCTTATGGATTGTTGCAGTGTTTCTTCATATGCTATTGGAAACATCTATTATAATACAAATGTTTATGATTTTTTGACTTACTAACACCTAAGACGACATACAGTAAACACTATTCTGAGCCTTGTGTTTTTAACCTATATCCTGTTGTCCTTTCCATTTATTACTTAGAAAGTTTCTTCTTTTTTAACAAGAAATTTCATTATATGAGTACAAATGGTTCTTTTTAACTGTAGTTCTAGACCTTTTGCTGTTAAAGTATGCTGCAGGGGCACGTGGGTGGCTCAGTCGGTTAAGCGTCTGTCTGCCTTTGGCTCAGGTCATGATCCCAGGGTCCTGGGACATTGGGCTCCCTGCTCAGAGGGGAGTCTCTTCCCTCTCCCCCTGCCCCTTCCCCTGCTTGTGCTCTCTCTCAAATAAATAAATAAAATCTTTAAAAAAGGAAAGAAATATACCCCCCCCCAAAAAAGTCATTTGAGTTACAAAAGTAAACTTCAGGGGTACCTGGGTGGCTCAGTCAGTTAAGTGTCTGCCTTCTGCTCAGGTCATGATCTCAGGGTCCTGGGATCAAGCCCCACATTGGGCTCTCTGCTCAACGAGGAGCCTGCTTCTCCCTCTCCCTCTGCCAGCCGCTCCCCATGCTTGTGCTCTCTCTCTCCCTGACAAATCAAATCTTTAAAAAATATATGCTGCAGTATTACATCTGTCACATGAATTAACATGTAACATCAATCTGTGTCACGAATGGATTGTTCTGTGAAAGAGCATTTGTAATTTTGGTTGATGTTGCCAAATTGCCCTTCATTAATGGTTTGCACTATTTGTACTTTCACTAGAAGTGTATGCCTACTGTCTGTTCCCCAAAGCTTCACCGCAGGTGTAAATCTGTCCAACTTTTGGATTTGTGCCAATCTGGTTGGTGAGAAGTAGAAACTCAGGAGAGTCTTAATTTGCATTCCTGTTATAAAGAGTGATTTTGTACATGTTTAAGGGACATTTGTATTCTTTTTCCTGGGAACCATCATCTACTCATTTCTTTTTGGTTATTTTTGTTTCTCAGATTTCTTTCTTTTTTGTTTTTTTTAGATTTTATTTATTTATTTGAGAGAGAGTGTTGCAGAGAGAGAGCGAGAGAGCAGAAGTGGGGGTGGGGGAGGGGCAGAGGGAGAGGGAGAAGCAGACTCCCTGCTGAGCAGGGAGCCCGACTTGGGACTCGATCCCAGGACCCGGAGATCATGACCTGAGCCAAAGGCAGATGCTTAACCTACTGAGCCACCCAGGAGCCCCGTGTTTCTCCTACCTTTCTGTTTCAATTTGATTTCTAGGACCTTCTCATATATAAGGTGATAAACTTTTGTCTGTGAGGAGATACAAATATTTCTTTCAGTTTGTGATTTGTATTTTTTTCTTTGCTTATCATACTTCTTGCTATGCAGATATTTTTCATTTCTATGTAGTCAAATTTATGAGTATTTTCTTTTTATAGCATCTGGATTTTGAGTTTTTTAGTAGAAAGATTTTCCTGCTGCCAAATTTTAAGGGAATTCTCCAATGTCTTCTTTGATTAGTTTCGTGGGGTTTTTTAAATACTTAAATCTTTGATTCTTTTATTCTGGTGTATTTGTCCAGATGGCTATCCAGTTGTGGAAAAACCCAGTTGAACAGTTCATCTCTACCCACCTGATCTGTAGTGCATCCTTAATTTCCTGCATTTCTTTGGATCTATTTCTGTACTTTCTATTTTGTTCCGTATTTTTATGTGATCTTCTTATGTACCATTATATTGTTTTAATTATTGTTTAATAATTTAGTAAATTTAATAGATTGTTTTATTTATTTATTTATTTTTTTCCTAAATTTTCTTTTTTTTTTTTTTTTTAAGATTTTATTTATTTATTTGACAGAGAGAGAGACAGGCAGCGAGAGAGGGAACACAAGCAAGGGGAGTGGGAGAGGAAGAAGCAGGCTCCCAGCAGAGGAGCCTGAGGTGGGGCTCGATCCCATAACACCGGGATCACGCCCTGAGCCGAAGGCAGACGCTTAACCGCTGTGCCACCCAGGCGCCCCTAATAGATTGTTTTAATGTCCAGTAGGGATTATTGTCCTCATTGCTTTTCCTTCACAGAACCTTCCTGCTTATTTTTCTGTATGATCTTGAGACACAGCTTGTCCATGATCTAGAGGAAATGCAACTGATTTTTATGGGACTTGTATGAAATGTATACATTTTCTTAGGGCAGCTTCACATTATCTTTGTTGAGTAAGATTCTACAAGGACATTATGTCTCCATTTGTTTAGGTATTCTTCTATATCTCTCAGGGACGTTTTTAAGTTTTTCTCAGATAGGTTTTGCATTTCCTCTTAAATTTATATTTCTGGTTGCTATTGTAAATGGAGTGGCTTCTTTCATCCTATCTTCTAACTGACTGTTGTTTGTATATTGAAAAGCTTTTGATTTTATTTTTTTATTCATTCATTCCAAATTTTTATTTAAATTCTAATGTACAGTGCAATATTAGTTTCAGGTGTAGAATTTAGAGATTCATCACTTACATACGATACCCAATCCTCATCACTACAAGTGTCCTCCTTAATCCCCATCACCTATTTAGCCCATCCCCCCCACCTCCTTTCTAGTAACCATCCATTTGTTCTCTGTATTAAGAGTCTGTTTCTGGGGGCGCCTGGGTGGCACAGCGGTTAAGCGTCTGCCTTCGGCTCAGGGCATGGTCCTGGCGTTATCGGATCGAGCCCCACATCAGGCTCCTCCACTATGAGCCTGCTTCTTCCTCTCCCATTCCCCCTGCTTGTGTTCCCTCTCTCGCTGGCTGTCTCTGTCTCTGTCGAATAAATAAAGAAAATCTTAAAAAAAAAAAAAAGAGTCTGTTTCTTGGTTTGCCTCTCATTTAACCCCCTATGTTCATTTGTTTTGTTTCTTAAATTCCACACGAGTGGTATCATATAATATTTGTCTTTCTCTAGCTGACTTATTTCACTTAGCATAATGCTCTCCAGCTCTGTCCATGTCCTTGCAAATGGCAATATTTCATCCTTTTTTATGGCTGAGTAATAGTCCATTGTATATATGTGCACATCTTCTTTATCCATTCATCAGTCGATGGACATTTGAGCACTCTCCATAGTTTGGCTATTGTTGATAATGCTGTTATAAACATTGGGGTGCATGTACCCATTCAAATCTGTATTTTTGTATCCTTTGGGTAAATACCTAGTAGTGCAATTGTTGGGTCATAAGGTAGTTCTATTTTTAACTTTTTGAGGAACCTCCATACTTTTCTCCAGAGTGGCTATACCAATTTACATTCCCACCAACAGTGTAAGAAGGTTCCCCTTTCTCCGTGTCCTCGCCAACATCTGTTGTTTCCTGAGTTGTTTATTTTAGCCATTCTGACAGGTGTGAGGTGGTATCTCATCCTGGTTTTGATTTGTTTTTTATTTCCCTGATGATGAGTGACGTTGAACATCGTTTCATGTGTCTATTAGCCATCTGGATGTCTTCTTTGGAAAAATGTCTCTTCATGTCTTCTGCCCATTTCTTTACTGGATTATTTGTTTTTGGGGTGTTGAGTTTGATAAGTTCTTTATAGATTTTGGATGGTAACTCTGTACCAGATATGTCATTTGCAAATACCTTCTCCCATTCCATAGGCTACCTTTTAGTTTTATTTTGTTTTTTAAGATTTTTATTTATTTGACAGAGAGAGTGCACAAGCAGGGGGAGTGACAGAGGGAAAGACAGAAACAGGTTACCCGCTGAGCAGGGAGCCCAGTGTAGGGCTCTATCCCAGGACCCTGGGCCCATGAGCCCCGCTGAAGGCAGACACCCAATTAACTGAGCCACCCAGGCACCTCCTACCTTTTAGTTTTATTGATTGTTTCCTTTGCTGTGCAGAAGCTTTTTATCTTGATGAAGTCCCAATAGTTCATTTTTGTATTTCTGTGGTGTTTGTTGTTATTTCTCTCTCTTGTTTGTGATTTTATTTGGGTCCTTCCTCTTTTCTTTTCAATTAGTCTGGCTAGGGGTTTATCAATTTTATTAATTTTTTTAAAGAACCAGCTCCTGATTTCATTGATCTGTTCTACTGGGGTTTTTTTTTAGTTTCTATATCATTTATCTCTGCTCTAATCATTATTATTTCTCTTCTTCCGCAGGCTTTAGGCTTCTTTTGTTGTTCTTTTTCTAGCTCCTTTAGGTGTAAGGTTAGCTTGTGTATTTGAGATTTTTCTTGCTTCTTGAGGTAGACGCGTCTTACTATATACTTCCCTCTTAGGACAGCCTTTGCTGCATTCCAAAGGTTCTGGACTGTCGTGTTTTCATTTTCATTTGCTTCCATGTATTTTTTAATTTCTTCTTTAATTTCCTGGTTAACCTGTTCATTCTTTAGTAGGATGTTCTTTAACCTCCATATATTTATGGTCTTTCCAAACTTTTCTTGTGGTTGACTTCTAGTTTCATAGCATTGTGGTTAGAAAATATGCATGGCATGGGGCGCGGGGGTGGCTCAGTCGTTAAGCGTCTGCCTTTGGCTCAGGGCATGATCCCGGAGTTCTGGGATTGAGCCCCACGTCAGGCTCTTCTGCTGGGAGCCTGCTTCTTCCTCTCCCACTCCCCCTGCTTGTGTTCCCTCTCTCACTGGCTGTCTCTCTCTGTGTCAAATAAATAAATAAAATCTAAAAAAAAAAAAGAAAAAGAAAAAGGAAATATGCATGGCATGATCTCAATCTTTTTGTACTTGTTGAGGCCTGATTTGTGACCCAGTATGTGGTCTGTTCTGGAGAATGTTTCATGCACGCTTGAAAAGAATGTGTATTCTGCCTTTTAGGATGGAATGTTCTGAATATATCTGTTAGGTCCATCTGGTCCAGTGTGTCATTCAAGGCCGGAAGGTTTTTGATTTTAGTAAGGTAGAAGAAGGATATAAAAGTAAGAATGCTTATACCATAGGTATTCAGATTTCTTTTTTCTTTTTCTTTTTCCAGGTAAGTAATCATTTTAGCTTCGAATAGTGATGGTTTAATGACTTCTTACTCAACTTAGTTTATATTTTATTTCTTTTCCAGTTTATACTTCATTTCTTTCACTTGTCTAATTGCGCTGGCTGCTACTGCAGTCCAGTGCTGGATAGCGGTGATGCTAGTTGCCATTCTGGTTGGGTACAGGCTGTAGGGACTTCAGTGTCTCTCTGGTAAACACCATAGTGCCTTTGATCTAGCTCTCCACCTTATGTTACATACTTGTCGATTCTTGTTCTTTTAAATCAAGAATGATTTTTCATGTTTTCTTCAGCATCATTGGTGATGAATATATGTTTTCCCCCTTAGGTGTATGTTGGTGAATTTCATTAATAGCTTCGTAGTTGAGTCACCTTTGCATTTATGCATTAAACATTGCCTGGTCATAATGTGGTGCTGGAAACTGTCTGCCAAAATTGAGGTTAGGCTTTTTGCAATTGATCCTTGAGATGAGGGTATTAGCTACCTACTTATTTCCTCCTTCCCTTCCTCCCTTCCTTCTTAGATTTAAAGTTTTGATAGAATTTCTTAAAACTGTATGGGTCTGGTGCTTATTGGGGGGCGGGTAAAGTTATTTTACTTCCACACATTATTTTATTTGTACAAATGATTCTCTTTAGAGCATTCATCTCTTGGTGTTAGTATTAGCAGAGGTTTTTTTTTTTTTTTTTTTTGGGGGGTTTTTTAGTAGAAAATTAATTGGTGGGGTATATAGGTGCTTAAGGCAAACTTTATCCTTTTTATGTAATAAAATGCAATTAAATAAAAAAGTTGAATGTCACTCTTTAGTGTGCCAACTGGGGCAACATTGCCGGGGGAGCATGCGTAGTTTCATAATTAATGCTTTTTTTTTTTTTTTTTAAACAAGGCAATCATGATCGAATACCTCTTAGGAAACCAAAGGAGATGCTAAGCCAGCATTTATTTTGAGCACATTTCATACGTATGACAAGTCATGACAGTTGTGCTGATTTTGTTCCCTTTTCTTTTTACGGACCTATTATATGGCATATGATAATCTAGTTTTTCTAAAGCAGTTTTGCTGCTATAGGGACACATATGAAACTTTTATGTAGTGAGTTTTTTTTTTTCATTTTGCTTGTATTCACATTTTTTAATTTTTCTCTTCAATCTTCCACTTTCAAAATCAAAGAAACTTCAAACCTTAAAACAACAACCAAAAGATGACCTAGCCAACAGCAACCCCTCTAAGGAGTATATTGGTGATTTGATCATCAAATAGATAATATATTATCAATAATACATGTAAATAAGCAGAAAGATGTTAATGTGTGTCTGTGAACTCCCAATGTTCTAATATTTATTGGTAATAACTTGGTTCTCTCACCTCAAGTATTTCTCCTTTTTTTTTTAATTAAAAAAAAATTTTTTTTAAAAAGAGTTTATTTACTTATTTAAGAGAGACAGAGAGCACAAAAGCAGGGAGGAGAGGGAGAAGCAGGCTCCCTGTGAGCGGAGAACCCGACACGGGGCTGGATCCCGGGACCCTGAGATCATGATCTGAGCCAAAGGCAGACGCTTAACCAACTGAGCCACCCAGGAGTCCCAAATATTTCTCCTTCTAAATCAATTTAATTTACAAGGTGAATGGTTTATCATGGATCTGTTGCTTGTAGCAACGAAATGACAATGTGATTCAGAGGTGAGGCCAAATGCAAGTTTTGTGGGTGCCTGAAGTTATGCAATTTGGAGAGCCTCTTTAGGTAAAAGAATATACAAAATTCTAAACTAGAAGACAGCTGCTAGTGGTGTGGGACCTTGGAAAGAGCCGTGCAGGTGAAGAGACCGAAGATGAACATTATTGGCTTCATGGTCAATCTGTCTTTGGCTCAGCGACCTTGAACTCAAACCTAGAGTCATGGCTGAGGGTATAACAGGCTGTCGGGACCAAAAGAGATAGCAGCTATTTCCTAAAAACCTTGGCTGGGTGACAGCCCAGGTTAATGAGGAGGTTGCAGGTTTTAGAGTATATCTAACAGCAACAACTTTAAAACATCAAGGGTCGGGACGCCTGGGCGGCTCAGTCCATTAAGCGTCTGCCTTCAGCTCAGGTCATGAGCTCAGGGTCCTGGGATCGAGTCCCACATCAGGCTCCCTGCTCAGTGGGGAGTCTGCTTCTCCCTCTGCCTGCTGCTGCTCCCCCTGCTTTGCTCTCTCTCTAACAAATAAATAAATAAAATCTTAAAAAATAAAAATAAATAAAAAATAAATAAAACATCAAAAGTGATTATCCTTTCTAAACCTTGACTGGCCTGCAAGATACAGGGGGCAGCTGATTGTGCCTCGGGGAGGTGTTGAAGAGCAAGGATACTGGCAGGACACATGTGTGCCGAAGTCACAGAGTTCTAAGTTGGACAGAAGAGCCTCCTCGGACAGCTCAGACCTGGCTGACTACAGAACTGGGGGAGGAGCATCAAGTGGGCTGCTGCCCAGGGGCTGGTGTTTGTTGGGCTTATCATGAGAAGGCACAGAGACCTAATCAAATGTGTTCCTGGCTCTCAAAGATTCCTGCCCTAGTTTAAAAAAAAAAAAAAGTGACATGGGTTACAATTATCTGGGAAGGACGAGGAAGTGTAAGTCAGTTAGTGACAAGTGCATATCCAGATTAATGATAGATGGGGGCCACATACAGGTTTTCCTACATCAAAGTTCCATTCCTTCCCTCAAATGCAGGAGAGACACTAGTGAGAACTGTTACTCGGGGCTTTCTGTTTAGCAAGGTGAACTGGAGCTGATGTGGAGTCGATGGGGAAGGTCTTATATATTCGGGGCTTGTCAAAGGGCAGGTGTTGGACAGAGTGATGTGGAATTTGAAGCTTTAGGATGTGAGGAAGCAATTAGTTTTGGAGTCACAGAGTTGGTTTCAAATCCTGGTTCTCTTCCTTATTGTCTCTGTGGCTCCAGGCAAGTTACTCAACCCTACTGAGCCTTAGTTTCCTCATCTGTAAAATGGGGGTAATAGACGAAACCTCATAGGATTCTGGGGATTATGTAAGTATAGGTGTCAAGGGTTTAGCACGGTCTGGCATCAGAAAACATTCAATAAATGTCAGTTGTCTTCTAGTTTAGAATGGGAAATTTAAAAATACGGGAAAAAAAGGTATGATTTCCTAGAACCTCTAATTGGGATTATAGCTACAAATTATGGCAACTCTTAAATATGACATTTTTCTGATTTTTAAAAAATGGAGGCACAATTAACATATATTAAAATGCGCAAATATCGAATGTTCAGCTAGAGGTATTTTTGGGTATTTATAGACCTGTCGAAGAACCTGTTATAGCCCCCCTAAGGACACAGCCCAGATCCAAAAGCTCTCTCAAGCCCCTGCCCAGATGCTCACCCCTCGGACCTTGCTGTAACCTCTCTTCTGATTTCTGTCATCCGTTAGTCTTTTCTATTTTTGAAATTCACATAAATGAATAATACGGTATGTGCTCTTTTGTACCTATTTTTTCACAAAGTATCATATTTATGAGGTTTCTCCATGCTTCACGACTCAGTAATTTTTTTAATTGTTATGGAATTCCTTTATTGAAATACACCATTTGTTTATTTGTTGTCATGTTGATTGACATTTGGGTTGTTTCCAGTTTTTAGCCATTGGGAATAGAGCTGCCATGACCATTGTCATGAACCTATTTGCTTGTTTTGCTAGAGGACATACCTCTAGGGAAACTGAAAGCCATAGGGTAAGCAAGTGTGTGCTTAACTGTATTAGAAACTGCTACCTGGTTTTCCAGAATGGGTTGTACACTCAGAGCAGTGTGCGAGTTCTGTCCAGCTGCTGCCAAGCCTCTTCAACACTTGGCATTTGGGGCCTTTTTACTGATAGGCATTTGGGTGGGTACATAGTAGCATCTCATTGCAGTTTTAAAAAAAAATAGCACTTTAAGTGCTTTTCTCTCACGATGTAATATAATACATACACTTTATCGAAAAAGGAGACATTGTAGATGTATAAACAAGAACGTTAAAAATCACCCATATGAAATCTTGTTTCGCAGGAAAGACCTAATATTTTTTTCTGAGTGTCATTAGGTTAGAAGTGTTTTTGAACTTATGTGTTTAACTATAAGGAAAAGCATTGTGTTTATCTCCTTGAAACTACCCCGTGCTTAAGAACTAATATTTTGATGTATTTCCTTACAGTTTTTTTTTTTTTTTATCCATTCATGTGTATTTTTAAAAATGTAGTTGACATTTTAGTTCAGTGGATCTGGGACTGGGCCCTGACAGCTGTATTTTTATAGGTTCCAAAGATATTTCTGATGTGCAGCCGTGCCTGAGAGCTGTTGAGTTCAGCTCCTTTTTTTCTCTCTTTTATAATTAGTGCCTGGCTCTCTCTCTGCAGTGGCTGACTGACTGATTAAATGAATGAATGCTTTTGATTTAGATGAGGAAATTGATTTCCAGCTAAATTGACTTTTCAAATGAGTTTCTGAAATAGATTTTTTAAAAATATAGCATTCATTTTTAAGAAATAAAGATAATAGTACAATTTATCTCTTTATACCTATCACCCAAATTCAACAAGAATTTACGTCATCTATCCTTTTTTTTTCAGTCTTTCCTTTGTGGAGTGTTTTTTTATTAAAATTTTCATTACAGACGCAGTATGTGAGCATTGTAGAAAATTAGAGAATACAGATAAGCGATCAGAAACACCGTATTCTCACCTTAATGTGTATCCTTTTATGGAAGCATTTTAAAACGAATCCTGGATAGTATGCCATTTACCTTCAAGTACCTCCGTGTATGCATCTCAAAAAACTGACTTGTTTTAAACATAACCCTGACGACATTGTTACACTTAACTAAGTTAATAACAATAAACTGGATTTTTATTTTATTTTATTTAAAGATTTTATTTATTCATTTGACAGAGATAGAGACAGCCAGCGAGAGAGGGAACACAAGCAAGGGGAGTGGGAGAGGAAGAAGCAGGCTCCCAGCGAAGGGGCCCGATGGGGGACTCGATCCCACGACTCCGGGATCACACCCTGAGCCAAAGGCAGACGCTTAAGGACTGCGCCACGCAGGTGCCCCAATAAACTGGATTTTTAAAAAGTACTTAGGAAGGAGAGCAGTGGTAATCAGGAACACAAAGGATTCACTGAGAAATAAGCATTGTCAAACTGCCTAATTTGCATGCTAGAAATTATGACCTGACTAATGGCCCCGGGAATTTTTTGCACATGGTATATCTAGAGCTTAGCCTTGCAGCATGACAGCCCAATTTTTGTGAAAAAGGGGACAAAAAGAGGGCTGGAAAGCTGTGCAGTTAGGTGACTATGTAGTTGATGCCCTGATGGATGTATTCATCTGTGTGGTGATTGACGGACAAGAACAAGGACAGAGACTGCTGGTCTGACCTATCCAGGCCCTTGGTTGTACGAATAGTGTAAAAACCTTTCAGTCTTTACCTCCATCTAAGTGGTGGCTTGAATGTTCCTCTGGAGCCTGACAGTGAATATTTCTGTTCTTTAAAGCCAGCAGCCCTGGTCCACCCCACCCCACCCCTAGCCCCACCCCCAGCCACGTGCGGTTAATCTTTACAACTACTTTACCTTGGTCTCTTCTTTAATCACATTGATCAGGAAGGATATCGGGGCATGGTTGGGGTTGAATGTAGGCCGGGCTTTCTTGCCACGGACCAGACCCCCTCAGAGGAGCTCCTCACACCAGGAAAAGCCTTCGCTACCAGTGGTTGGTGCCCCCACAGGTAAACTCCTCCCTGCCCACTTGCTTAGGGGGATATGAACTTTTTTTTTTAATGTAATGGAAGAAGTATTTAGTTAATCCTATAGTGGATAAATCACAGAAACGGGATTCACAGATCCTGCCTCCTTCAGTTCTTTTTTTTTTTTTTTTTAATCATGTGGTAAGGACACTGAACATGAGCTTTATCCTTTTAACAAATTTTTAAGTACTTAGTACAATATCGTTAAGTATAGGAATATTGTACAGCACATCACAAGTAAAATAGTTTTTAAATTGAAACTTAACATACACAGGCAAGATCGTAAAATTATAAATGTACAACTGAATGATTTTCCCAAAGTGAGTACTCATGTACCTCTCGTTTTGATCAAGAAACAGAACATTACCAGTACCCCTGAAAGTTCTCATGTATCCTCGAAGGCACTACAGAACAAGGTAGTGTATTTTTGTTAATTCCAAACCAGATTTAATTTAAAAATTTCCAGTAGAAACAGAGCTACAGGGGGTTTCTACTACATGTATTATTACTATATGATCACCTATGTTTCTGTGTTAGTTGGGCTTATGATTGGATAGGATTCTAGCTGAAACAGACTAATTCAATCAAAGTTTCCAGGAGAGAGTATGTTTTGAACTCCGAGCTTCTGACTTTTGGAATATAGCCCACTGGCAGGTTAAGGACCAGCTCCTCTATATAAAGCCTATTGTATGCACTTTTGGTCTGTAGAGGCCCCTGATTTTCCCCAACAGCTGACCTAGAAAGCATGCTTTCCATCTGCAGGATGGCTAAACTACTGTGATTTATCATTGGGCAGTCATTCCAAGAGTTCACTCAGCTAATGTCGAGTTAATTATATTTGAGATGATTTTAACTTCAGCCTCTATTTCTTTTAACAGGCTTTTCATAGCTGGTATTATTTATGTACCATGACTTGCTAAAGACATAGGGCACAGGGCAGCTTGTGCAATTAATCTCTCCTATTAGAAAGAGAGAGTTTTTCTCGTTGTATTTTCATCCAAGCATGGACCTTGTCGGGTTCGTCAGAGCATTCCGTATAAGGACAAAGGTCAAATGTTTATGGCTTTACTGAAGTCTTGAAGCTGACTTATGAAACAAAAGGAAATGTTTCCTGGAGTCAGGGTTTTATCAAGGTAAGAAACGAGGATCGCTCTGAAGGATCAGCACTAATTTGTTCGTGATAAAACTAGGTTTCCTTAATGACGATAAAAACTGATATCAAAATTGTGTCTGTGCCCGTTAAATCTGATATGTATTTATATCTATATTTTGAAGACTTTTAGTGTACTTATGAACAGTTCTTGGTGCCGAAAGAAATATTTCTGGGACGCCTGGGTTGCTCAGTTGGTTAAGCATCTGCCTCCAGCTCAGGTCTCTTGATCCCAGGGTCCTGGGATCGAGTCCTGTATCGGTCTCCTTCCTCAGTGGGGAGCCTGCTTCTCCCTCTGCCTGCTGCTCCCCCTGCTTGTGCTCTCTCTCCGACAAATAAATAAATAACATCTTAAAAAAAAACAACCGGCACCTGGGTTGACTCAGTCAACCAAGTATCTGCTTTCGGCTCAGGGCATGATCTCAGGGTCCTGGGATCGAGCCCTGCATCGGGCTTCCTGCTCAGTGGAGAGTCTGCTTCGCCCTCCCCCCCACTCAGCTCTCGCTCGCTCTCTCTCAAATAACTCACAAAATCTTTTTAATAATAAAATCTTAAAAAAAGAACAATATTTCCTCTTTTTCTTTCTAGCCTGTACTTTGATGCCTGATGCATAGTGAGTGTCCCCTATATGTTGACTGGATTAAATATTTGTTTTTCTCTCAGAAGGTATATGTAGGGTAAATTGAATCAGTAATTCTGACCCTCAATAGTCAGTATAACTAGGGAAGGAAGTAATATGTATTCAGGAGTGCTTCTTTTGACATTGAATTTTACAGTAATACCCATTTGCGGATTTTGTATGCCTTATGAAAGAGCTTCTAAGCTGGTACCTGGTCTCTGACAATATAGATTTTCATCTTAGGAACAATAACCAGTTCCATGTAACTTTTTTGTTGTTATTGTTATAGCATATGTGTAGCCACTCCTTAGTTTAATAAATAAAACTTCAGGGGCGCCTGGGTGGCACAGCGGTTAAGCGTCTGCCTTCAGCTCAGGGCGTGATCCCGGCGTTATGGGATCGAGCCCCACATCAGGCTCCTCTGCTATGAGCCTGCTTCTTCCTCTCCCACTCCCCCTGCTTGTGTTCCCTCTCTTGCTGGCTGTCTCTATCCTGTCGAATAAATAAATAAAATCTTAATAAATAAATAAATAAATAAATAAATAAATAAATAAAACTTCATAGAAACAATCAAATTCTTCTGGTATCGTTCCCTGATTCCATTACCCTGTCAACGCCTGAAACTACTACTCTGATTTTCATGTTTATTGTTTATGTGCGTATTTTCATACTCCCCCCATACATGTATGTATCTTAAACAACACGTAGTATTTGTTGTTTTGCATTATTCAAGCTCTATAAAAATACCGTCTTCCACATATCATTCTGAGTTGTTTGTTCATGACGATGTTTGCAAATTAACTAAGTTGATGAATGTTCCAGTTAATTTCTTCTAGCTCTTGTGTAGTATGCACTGTATTTGTCCGTCTCTTTTTTATAGGAGCTTCCTTTGGTTATTTATTTATTTTTATTGAGGTATAATTACCACGTATTAGTTTTAAGTGTACAACGTAATGATATTGGTGTATATTGCTGTATATCCATCTATCATTAATATAATGTACCTTTAGATTGCTGTTGCAGACAATGTGGCAAAATGTTCTCATATGTATTTTGCACAATTTTATACGAATTTCTAGGGTATAACAGAAAAGCTCTTTTTTAAGGTGGAATGGAAATAGTAAATGTGGAAGGAGTGAGAAAATACCATTTTAAGAGACACATAATGAGGCGCCTGGGTGGCTCAGTCGGTCAAGCATCTACCTTCGGCTCAGGTCATGATCTTGAGGTCCTGGGAGCGAGCCCCGCATTGGGCTCTCTGCTCAGTGGGGAGCCTGCTTCTTTCTCTCTCTCGGCTACCCCCCCTGCTCCTGCTCTCTCTCTCTCAAATGAATAAATAAAATCTTAAAAAAAAAAAAAGACACATAGTGCCAATGTATTCGGGCAAGAATCAGCAAAGCTGCTAATACCATTGGGTGAAACTTTGAGGAGCAGGATATTTCCATAGTTTCAAAGTATCTCTCCTTTATAGACACTGACAGATAATAATTCCCCACTTACTAATCAAAAAGAGAAAAACGGTAACTTTACAGTGGAGAAATCTGGTAATAACTACCTTAAATCAAGCAATCAAAGTTAAGCATCATCAATCATGGGACAGATCACATGTCCCTATATGATGCTCTGAGAAGGACACATCGTTCACGTAGTACTCCTGCCCAAAGTGGACAACCCGCATCTAATCACGAGGGGACATCAGACTGATCCAAATTAAGAGACAGTCTATGAAATAAATGGCTTGTACTCTTTAAAAATGTCAGTGTCTTTTTTCCCTTATTTATTTTTTTAATTTAAATTCAGTTAATTAACACACAATGTATTATTGGTTTAAAAAGTCAATGTCTTAAAAAACAAAGAAAGGCTGAGGAACTTTGTCATGTAATTAGGAGACTACAGAGATTACATATAAATATAATGTATGACATATAAATGTAATGTATGATCCTTAGATATTATTGGGACCATTGTCAAAATTTGAATATGGTCTGTACATTCGATACTAGTTTTGCAGTAACGTCCACTTTCCTGATTTTGACAATTTCATTGTGATTAAATAAAACCTCATGTCTTGAGGAAATCAGTGCTGAAATATTTAGGGGCAAAGGGCGTGATGTCTGCAATTTATTCTCAAGTGGTTCAGAAAAAAAAGTATCATTTTATACATCTAAGGATAGAACAATAAAGCAAATGTGACAAAATATTGGCAATTCATGAAGCTGGGTAAAGTGAACTCTCTTTGCAACTTTTCTGTATATTTGAAATTACTGAACAAAAGTTTTCCTGAGGTATACCTGGAAGTAGAATTGCTAGGTCTCTGGCTATGAATATCTTTACATTTACTAGATGGTTCCAAATTGTTTTCCAGGAAACTCTTGAAATGACTCAATTTAAAGTTTGTATCCGTCTTTATGGGTATGAAATAGTATCTCATTGTCGTTTTTGTTTGTATTTCTCTGCTGATAGTGGAGTCGAACATCTTTTAAAATGTGTACTCATTAAGTCTTACTCTTTTTCTGAATTGTTTGCCATATGTATTTTTTTCTTTTTCTTTTTTTTTTTGTGTATATCTTAATATATTCTGGAAATTAATCCTTTGTCAATTGGAGCCATTGCAGTCACCCACATACCTTTGAAAGAGGCTTAACAAAAATATAAAATTGAGTTCTATTTTATTTGAGTTACGCAGAATTAAGTAGGTCAGGGGGCAGAGAGAATATTGCACATCGAGTGGGTGGGGGCTGGGGGCTGGCCCCTGATTACAGATCCCTTCTCTCCTGGCTCAGTTAAATAATGAGGCAACTTGAACTTACATTCTTATCTCTCACCCCTCCGAAAAAGTATTTTTAGAAGGGCTGTCCACTGTCTCCAGTGTGTTTCATTCTGAGATTTGCTGAGTAATTTGTTTTTCCCTCCCCTTCTAGACTTAAAAAAACCCACAAAACCCTATATATTGCTAAATAACGAAACTCTTGCACTGCTGAATATTGGCCAGTACTTGGCTTGAGTAACCTGCTCTGAGGTATTGCAGCTGTCCACAGAGCAAGAGGGTAATTCAGTAGTGACACTGTCTTGGTTCATCCTCGAATAGGAAGCAAATCCTTTCCAGAGAGGGCGAGGAAAGGTTAAACCACTTAGACTTGGAGACAGAAAAAAGATGATTGAATTGTTCAAGAGCTTATTTCATTGCTCTAATTCTTAAGGTGGTAAGGTATTAGATTTGCATGTGGCAAAAACAAACAAAAACTACCCCCAAAACCCAAAAGTAAAATCATGAAACTTTAGCCCTGTAAAGAAACTAAAAATTTTCCCACCTCCAATTTTATAAAGGAGGACACCAAATTAGGTGACTTATCTATTACGCATAGTCTTAGAGCTGGTGGTTGTCCTAAAGAACTTGACTTTGGACTCCAGTTCCTCTTTACTTTCTACTCCAGTGCATTATGCTGCTATTCCTTCAAAACAAACGATGTATTATCAGCTCTCCGTCTATGGATGCACGTACACTGTTCTCCAGGGAACAGGTCATATAGCACTCTCCACTCTCCTCATTGATTTCCTAGTAAACCGGAAAGTGAGAAAATCAGAGGGGATCTTCTTTCAGGGAATTTAATATCTTAATCTCCGTTTCAAAAGGAAAGACTTTCTAATTTAGGAAGTAAATTCCTTTGCGACACACCCCAGAGGGACGATTGAATAGTTACATCATTGTGTATATAGCTACTCTTTATCTGAAGATCTTCTCCTCCATGACTCGTATTTAGTAGGCAGAACTGGGTGGCAGTGATCATTTTTTCAATTTACAAAATTTATGCTACTTTAAAAATCTTTGAATTATTTTCTTTATGGGAAAGACAATAACAGATAAAGAGGAAAATCTAATCGTATTGCCCAGAGATAACCACAAAGGTGGCCTTCTTGACACTTTTCCTATGTATATCTATTTCATAAAGTTAAACTGTAGTTTAAGATCCTGCCTTTTTTTCACTTAACATTAAGGTATTTATTAACTACAGTATTTATTAGATGTATTGTATCGCGTCTGGATTGATTATAATGGAAAATGCTACAGTGAACATTCTTGCCTACACTTCTGATTATTTTCTTATGGTAGATTCCTAAAATTGGAATTATTGAATCATCAGCAAACCTATTTTTAGCCTCTTCATGCCAAAGGGATTTTGACAAACTTGCTACTAGTTCCATGCTCACAGAAATTGAGTATGAAAATACGTCTGTCATTGAACTTTATCATTAAACAAAAATATTGCTGATTTGATGATGTAAATAGTCCCATCTTTGTCTAATTCACATTTCTTTGATTGCTAGTAAGCGGTCTTGGTCTATTAACTATTAATGTTTCTTTGAATTCAGTTCATGATCTTGAGATTGTTTTCTTATTAAGTCATTTTACATATTAAAGACATCAGCCTTTTGCCATTTGGGTAAATATGTTTTGACATTTTGCTTGCTTTTGGCTTTATGGTTTTTATCAGGGGAAAACAGAAGGTTTTATTTTTACACAGTCTAGATCTGTCCTTGCAGAGAGTTCGTTCTGTAACTTGTTTCCCTAATGGTGTGTAGGGAGGAAATGCAACAAGAAAAGGGTGATTGAGGACCAAATTTCTTTCTAATGAATTAAAGTCATTGGGTAGAGGCCATTTTATGCAGACTGAGTGATTTCACCTCTTTTCCCACTGCAGTTACTTGTCTTTTATTTTTGAAATCTGCTTCACGTTACTCATAAAATGTGTTGAACTGTCTTCTGCACAGAGTTGCCCCCTTGGTCAGTTCTTGTATCCTATGGCATTTTCTCATGTCCTGATGCTTTCTTTTAAGGTATTATCCAAAGAGATGAGTCACCCATGGAAAAAGGGCTCTCTGGTCTGCGAGGAAGGGACTTTGAGCTGTCTGACGTGTTTTATTTCTCCAAGAAGGGCTTGGAAGCCATTGTGGAAGATGAAGTGACTCAAAGGTTCTCCTCAGAGGAGCTAGTATCATGGAATCTCCTCACAAGGACCAATATAAATTTCCAGTACATCAGTCTGCGGCTCACCACGGTGTGGGTGCTGGGCGTCATAGTACGCTACTGTGTCCTACTACCCCTGAGGTATGTCTCCTGCCCAGTAATTGATGGTGTCACTGGTTCAGCTTTCTTTTTAAATCATGTATGTCATGGTCTCATGAGAGTATTATGGCACTAACTTCACCCCTTCCTACCTGCAAAACACCACCCAATGTGACGTCCACAGGAACATACCAAGTATCTATTCTCCTTTCACATCTTTTCCCCAAATGAAGGTGTGTATTCAGAATCGAATATATGTCAGTCTGGATCCATGTTGTTCTTTCGGCCATAAATCATTTGAGGATAGATGGAAAAGGGAAGTTAGAAAAAAGAAGAGAGGACTTCACGGTTTTGCATTCACCAGGGGGTCAGCCAAACGGTGACTGCCTTTCCTTGCTAGTCTGTAGCAGTTCACAGTTGCACGGGAGAGAAGAAATTACTGCTAATGGTTACCCCATGAGAGAGAGCCATTTAGAAGACGGAACTTGTCCCACTAGTTCCATTATGATGCACTTTTCTTATTAAAAGTTCGCCACCCGCGTCCCCCCCGGTTCTGAGTTTGAGTGCCGCCCGATGAGGCGGTACCTTCAAGTGCACTTTACTGGAGCCACCGTGGGGAACCTCAGCGTAGCAGAGGTGACGCTGGGCAGTGGGGTGAAGCACAGGTGGCCACAGTGTGTCCAGCATGGTGACGGCAGCTCGTAGGCATATGTACCAGTCGCAATATTGCTGTTGATGGTCTTGCTTAATTTCCCTGGACATAGCCTTGGCGTCCTCTCAATAGAGCTTTCCAGGCAGTTGCTATCAGTCCCCTTGAGTTGGCACATGACTTGAAACCATTTGACCATCCCTAGGGTGGCCTATACTTGCCTCATTCAGGTTTATTACAAGTGAAGAGATTGCTTAAGTATAGGCAAAGGCACATTTCTAAGCTCTTTCTATTTTTTCCCCCCATGTTGCCAGTTTGCCAGTTGGGGCACGGTATGTCTTTTGGGAATCATTTCAGCTGTGATAACAAAGTGAAATTCAGGGATTCACATATACTTTTGCTTGAACCATAAACCAGTGTTCCCCAACTGGGGGTTCATGTACTCTGAGCATGCGCAAGACTACCCATCAGTATGCAGGAAGGAAATATCTGAGCTTTTTATTTATTAGGCATTTCTAGGCTATTTATAATTAGAGCTCCCGTTTATTCTGTTTTTAGTCTTAAAAAGAAATGCAACTTTGGTAAAGTTGACTATATAGGTTAGCTCTTACATCTGCACTTGGCCCACAAGTCAGGCACTGTATCCGAGGCCCCCTGAGAGAAGAGTGAGGATTTTTGGAAGACAGAGTATTTGAGATGCCCTCATTTGTCGGTTAGCTTTCACCAGTGGTAGGTGCCAGCAAATGGTGTTGTGATTCTATTATCTACTTAGATGAAACTAACGCTTGCAAACTAAAGAAGTAACATAGAAGATTCTTGCAAAGAAACCACAGATGTAGGATAATCCAGTAATGTGAGCACCCAAGAAGAAGAAAGCAATAGAATTGAGACTCCTACTCTTAGTACATCGTCTCCAGTGTGAAAGAATTGCTGTGTAAATGCTTTAGAAGATGAGCAGTTGCTGCGGAGTGAGCACTCAAAAAGCAGGTCATGCTAACATTGATTGTGTTGATGGTTGCACAGCTCTGTGAATATGCCCCAAACCGTTGACTACTTTAAATGGATAAATTCAATGATAGGTAAATTGTATCTCAGTAAAACTTAAAAGAACAGACTGTGGCTGAAAAACATCTATGAGAGCTCTCACCTTGGCTCACTTAAACCGGAAACCGGAAGTTTTTGTCCTATTAATCTAGCAAATAAAAACTTTCAATAGTTTTGAACCCAGTTGTTAAACATGTTCCAGTGTAACCCCTTCTGATTCGATGTGTAGCATCAAATGATTCTCATTAGGGCAAGGTAGCAAAATGTTATTGTAAAACTTTTACATAATTGGTGGGTAAGATTCAACAGTGATTTAGTTATTGTATATCAGTGGTTAGCATGAAAATACGGCATCGGAAGTAAACTGAATCTGACCTTCAAATTGCCCTGTCACAAGGTCTTCAGCCAAGACTATAACAAGGTTTTTTTTTTAAGACTTTAACAAGGTTTAACACCTTAACAATGTGTGTATAAGGAACCCCTATTTATTTTGAAAGGTTTTAAATCTCAATGTTGTCTTTTTGTGTAATTCTACTTACATTTCTGAAAATGACTATTTTCTTTTTGAAGTGATTAGATGAATATTAAAAGCACCTTTAAAAATGGAAAGTATCTGTGGAGATTAGAGGTATTGTCAGTCATCTTGTTACTAACTTCTGAGTTTCAACCATGAACATACAAAGGGACAACAGATTTGCATGAAAGCGTTTCCACATGGTGCTATAATTTGGTGTTCTTATTATGATAGAGCCTTTCTTGCTATTTGCTCTAAATTGTAAATTCCTTTGAGAAAAATTTGAATTGTATCTACCCCCATCATTAAAAAACACAGAACAAGTCAGTTTTAGACCTTTGGAGGATATTTACAATCCTACTACGCCCACCAGTGCATCCCAGACAAAATAAGGGAACTGCTTTCAACCTGACATGAGTCCTTCACACAACATAAACCTTTTTTCTTACATTACACATGAAGTTAATATGAGTATATTTAAAAACATTAAAATAATTCAGAAAAGCAAAAGGGCAAGGGTTTTAATTTATTCTTTTCACTAGCCTGTTTAATCCTTGGGTGATTACATCGATTGTTTGATAGTTTTGTGAATGACCTTCCAGGCCTTCTCTATGCATCTATGAACTAGTTATATGCTTGCTATTATTTTGAAGATGGTACCCCACTCTACATAATTATTTTGAAATTTATTTTGCTTTTTTTTTCTCTCAAAATGTACCACGGGCCATTCTTCCATGTCAGAATCTAGCGATTTACCCAGTTCTTTTAATGGCAGCACCATAGTCCATATTGTAGATGGACTAAAACTTCTTTACAGTTTCATTATCTGTGAACTTTTAGGTTATTTCCCTTTGCCTCTTACTGTGCAATTAACTTTTGCATTACCTTTTCTTTTCTTTTTTTAGGGTTACCTTGGCTTTCATTGGGATCAGTTTGTTGGTTATAGGAACTACACTGGTTGGGCAGCTGCCAGACAGCAGGTGAGATGTTTCCTTCCATTTGGCCATAAATAGGATTGTCACTTTTCTTAGCTGTGTCCACAAACAAGAATATTTGATCCCTACGTATTGTGTCAAATTTATGGCCTCAACACACTTATTAAAATTTGGCTTACTTCATATTCATAGTCTGTATTTGATTTGCCATCACACTTCCATATATATTGTGAGAAATTGTTTTTCAAAGGGGACATGAAGGAAAGGAAGGAAACAGACCGAGGGACTCACAGAAAGCAAGAGAGTCTTACACCTGGCCAGGGTCACTGGGCTGAGACCAAAGAAGCCTCAGCTTATCGTGGTCAGGAATTTATCATGATAGTCTCGTCGGGTGGGAGCTATTTTCCCCTGGAGTTTTGTCCTAAATGCCTCAATGAGACTTTAAGAAGTGAGCCGTGCTTGTGTTTCAAAACACAATATGCGGCCGGGAAGGAGCACATTGAAGCTTTTATTCTATCGTTTGCTGCGGGTGCCCACAACTGCGCCATGAACTGTTTTCTCTTTCTTTCAGCCTCAAAAACTGGCTGAGCGAACTGGTCCACCTGACTTGCTGCCGGATCTGTGTGCGAGCCCTCTCTGGTACCATTCATTACCATAACAAGTGAGTGTGTGCGGCCTTCCATCTGCCTTTTTTTTTTTTTTAATGTTTTTTTATTATATTATGTTAGTCACCATACAGTACATTTCTGATGCAAAGTTCGATGATTCATTAGTTGCGTATAACACCCAGTGCACCATGCAATACGTGCCCTCCTTACTACCCATCACCAGTCTATCCCATTCCCCCACCCCCCTCCCCTCTGAAGCCCTCAGTTTGTTTCCCAGAGTCTATAGTCTCTCATGCTTCTGCCTTTTTGTCTGCAAACCCAGCCTGCCACTGACAGCCGTGGGTGGAGGAAGCAGGTGAAAGAAATCCGCATACTTCTCGTATGTTCATCCCTGCTGCTGAGAGCATCACAGACATAGCGGTTTTGCACAATAAACCTTTAAAAAGCCATCCATTTGCTGAAGGAGCCATGGAATATTGTAATGACACTTAATAATTGGGCATGTCTGGTGTGCAGGCCGGGCCCGTGCTTCTCCTAGGTCATCCTCCAGGAGAGGCACTGTTGTCCTGTTGTACGGGTGAAGAGGGGGGAGCTCTGGGACTGGCTGTCTAGGGTCACGTAGCTCGTTCGTGGCAGAGTCAGGTTGTGAACTGGGTCTGTCCATGTAAAAAGTGATGCAGCTGACAGGCCTGGAGGGGGGAGGGGAAGGAGGACCGGCCTTTAACCCTTGAGGCCTGCTTTCTAGTCTCAGTCCCGCCACTTCTGAAGTTCCGTAACTGAGCCCTAAGACAGAACACCACACTTTGCTTCCCTCACCCCTAACCGTAGAGGAGAAGAGGGGTAGCTAACTGAAGTTATTAGCTGACGGAAATAATTTTGATTGCTTTGGAATTACTTTTCCATTAACTCAATTTAATTTTTTTACGTTTAACTTCATTGTTTTAGAAGTTCTAGAAAAGCCTCTGATTTTTGTTGACTGGATCTCTCTGTCTCATTTGTGGAAGGGAGACATTATCTCCTTTGGCTTTATCATGTGGTACCGACGTAAAAGGCCCCTTGAGTTTCTAAAATTACGTGATTTTGTCTTTGAGCCCTGAGCTTTAGGATGAGGAGTGGAAGGAAATGCTTTGGTAGAACTGTGATCAGAAGAGACACTATCTACAGAAAAGGTGCCTTAATCACAGAGGTCACAACTTATCATATACAGAATTGCTTCTAATTTTACGGAAAGCATGCTAGAGTTGTTATGCATTTGGTTCTCTTTCTTCTTTGTATTGGGCCAACGAAGACTACTTTGCTTCATTAGTGTCAACTACTGGTTGAACTCTAGGACAGAGGTCGGCAAACTAAACTATGGGCCTAGCGACCAAATGGGGCCTGCCATCTGTTTTTTTATAAATAAAGTTTTATTGGAACACAGCCATGCTCATTCATTTATACACTGTCTGTGACTGCCTTTGTGCCTAAACAGCAGAGTCAGTAGTTTTGACAGGGATTGGCTGGCTTGCAAACTTAAAATACTTATTATCTGGCCCTCAATAGGAAAAGTTTGCCAACCTCTGCTTTAAGGGGATAGGAGGGAGGAAACTACGATAAATTTACTCTGTGGGTCACTGTGAAATTACTAAAAGTGATGCTTAGGAAGACTAAAATAATAGGAAAATCCTTAAGATAAATGAAACTTGCCTATCACAATATTAAAGTTATGGCATCTTTGTAACTCAGTCTAATATTTTTAAATTATCCTTTTTCATTATAAAAGGAAAATAAATCATTACCAAAAAAACAATGTAAATATGTATAAAGGGCACGTCATTGGCCCTTTCTCCTATACTCCCACCTCATTCCCATCATACTGCCTAGAGATAACCTTTTTAAGATGGACCATATACGTTGAAGCTGTATTTTTTAATTTACTTTTTAAAGCAAAATAGGACGAATCTATACATGCTGTTCTGCAAAATAATGACAATTTTCCAGGGTTGGTATTTACCATTGTTTGTAATTGCAGGCAGTACAGACCCCAGAAGGGAGGCATTTGTGTTGCCAACCATACTTCCCCAATAGATGTTTTGATCTTGACCACGGACGGATGCTATGCTATGGTAAGAGCAGCTCAGTGATAGTTCAAGTCATTGCATCTTTTGTGGACTGTTCAAACTCTTAATTTATTTTGGCACAAACTGGAGAGTTAGTTTTATATGAGAAAGTGACTAGGTCATACTGCTGCAGCTATATAAGTTGTGTCATACATTAAATGAGCGCTACGTGGTGCAAAAACAAGAAAGAAAGTAGCCATTACATTAAGGTAGTAAAAAATCTGGGGTGCCTGGCTGGCTCAGTCAATGGAGAATGCAACTCTTGGTCTTGGGGTTGTGAGTTTGAACCCTATGTTGGGTGTAGAGATGACTTTAAAAAAAATCTTTAAAAAATAAAAATAAATAAATGGATCAATCTTTTTTTAAAAAAAAAGGTAGTAAAATTTTTGACTTACTAGAATGTAGACATATTTGAGCTTGATAGGTCTTTGCAAGGTTGATTGCATCTTACTTCTAAAATCCCTGCAATGTTTAATAAATAACACTTTGAGACTATAGTCTTCCTCCTTAGAGCTGTGCAAATCCCTTACCAGCCAATTAGTTAATTAGTTGTGTCTTCCTTCCTGAGGGAGTCATACACAATTAAAAAAAAATCAGACTTTTTAATGATGATGAAGCAAGAAAGATAAATACACACACACACACACACACACACACACACACACACACACACCCCACATTGCCTTTCTCAATCACTGAGGGGGTTTTGAAGACCTTTGTAAAAACCCCTAACTTATTGCCAGATAGTTAATCTGTCTAAAGTAGAAGTTCAGATATATATCTCTTGGGCAACAACATTTTAATCATTATTTTGTCTAAGTTGTGGAGCCCATTCGGAATCCAAGGAAGCTATAACTACTTCTAGGAAAAGACTTATGGGAATTGGTAGTTCTTAACCTTTTTTAGGTTAAGCATCAGTTAATAGTTATGTACCCTTTCTTAAGAAAAACTGACATAGGGGCGCCTGGGTGGCACAGCGGTTAAGCATCTGCCTTCGGCTCAGGGCGTGATCCCAGTGTTCTGGGATCGAGCCCCACATCGGGCTCCTCCGCTATGAGCCTGCTTCTTCCTCTCCCACTCCCCCTGCTTGTGTTCCCTCTCTCGCTGGCTGTCTCTATCTCTGTCAAATAAATAAATAAAATCTTAAAAAAAAAAAAAAGAAAGAAAAACTGACATAAATGTGCATGATACAAGCATGGTTTTCTTTAAAAGCCCACTCAAGGACCCTCCTGTTAACAGTCCTTGGTAGGCCCCCAGCACCGTTCTGGCCATATGTAGTAAAATTCCTTGCATTTATGTGGACAAGCACTTTCACCTCCATTATATGTGACCTTCCCATAATCCAGTGAGATTTGGGCTGATATTTTGTTACAGATGAGAAAGCAGAGGTTTGGACATTTTAACCAACTTGTGGAATTACGATTTTGTGTTTCTGGGACCATATTTATTCATTCTATGTTCTGGTCAACAAAAAGTTGACTAAAACTCATTGGTGACTGAGTCCTCAGAATTTTGTTGGAATTTTCCATGCTTTTTGATTGTGTGTGACTGCAATTACAATATTAGCCACAGCTTAGGAGAGCAGCCCCTGCTAACTTTCCAGTCAGTGGAGTGATAGACACAGAAAGCCAATTAGGGGGCGCCTGGGTGGCACAGCGGTTAAGCGTCTGCCTTCGGCTCAGGGCGCGATCCTGGCGTTATGGGATCGAGCCCCACATCAGGCTCCTCTGCTGTGAGCCTGCTTCTTCCTCTCCCACTCCCCCTGCTTGTGTTCCCTCTCTCGCTGGCTGTCTCTATCTCTGTCGAATAAATAAATAAAATCTTTAAAAAAAAATAAAATAAAAATAAAAAAAAAGAAAGCCAATTAGGTTTTTTTTTATTTTTATTTTTTTAATTTTTTTTTATTACATTATGTTCACCGTACAGTACATCCCCGGTTTCTGATGCAAAGTTCGATGATTCATTAGTTGCGTATAACACCCAGTGCACCATGCAATACGTGCCCTCCTTACTACCCATCACCAATTAGGTTTAAATCCGAGGCAGGAGAGGGCAGAAATGGGAGGAGACTGTATTGCTGACCTCCAGGGGTCACATATGGCCTCTTTTGGCTAAACATAAATTATGTATCTGAAGAATATTCAATATCTCATCTCAGTGGCTTTTCAGAATCTTTTTTCCTCTTAAACAAAGACTTCAACTTTTTAAAAAAATTTAGAAATATTTTCTAAGTCACCGTTGGTAGCGTTTTGCTCTATTTGCTTTATCATCCACATTCTCACGTGCTGGCTTTCTCTTTGCCTCTCTACATAAAAATTGTATAAATTATGTATATGTTTAATATATTGATATTTAGTATTTATTTCTAATAGTCATATAATATTGGAAATTTGGGACTGTACCAATTCATGCAATTCATTGGGTTCTTTCTTGCTTTCTCCTAATCCATTTTTGTATCTCCCTTTATTCATAGTGAATACCCTGGCTCCCAGAAATATCAACATATTTACCTGTTTTCTCAATCCTATGATACATCTAAAATTGTTTCAGAATTGCTTCACCTGTTTTACTACAAAAACAAATGTTGTAAAAAAAAAAAAATCCAGGGTATTTTGCAGTTCTCCTTGAAGAGAGAGAGGGTGTGTGGTCAAATACTGTCTTTGTACGTTTCTTAGATTTTTTTTTTTCCCATTCCTTCCGTGTTGCTCTTTTATTCATTTGAAATACAGTTGTTTTTTTTGTTTGTTTGTTTGTTTCAGTTTGCTTTCGGTTTGCTAGTCCCGTCCTTGTTGATTTATTATTGGAATGCTTCTAAATGTCAAAGCTAAACAATAGAGGTCTACTCATAACAGTGTCACTTCTGCCCACGTCTGTTCTGCCCCGTTCCCTCCCACCCTTGTAGTTTTCAACTTCGCTGCTTTGGATTTTTTTTTCTCTTTGTAGAAAGAAATATATGTATATATTTCCCCTTCTATTGTGCACAAAGGGCAGCATACTATATTTGCTCTTTGGCAATTCGCTTCTTTCACTTAGCAATATCGCCCGAACGGTGAGCATAGCATGATGTATAGAGATGTTCGGTTGCTGTGTTGTACATGTCCTGAAACTAGGGTAACATCGTGTGCCAACTATACTCAAAAAAAAAAAAAAAAAATTGAAACCCCAACCAAAAAAAACCCCAACCCAGCATCTCTGGCAAATCACTCCTTATCAGTCATAGAGATCAACCTCGCACCTTTCCCAGCGGCACGGCGCTCTGTTCTGTGTATGTAGCGTCTTTTAGTCATCTGATTTCTTATGTTTGGCACGTAGGTCATTTCCAGTATCTTGAAGTTACAGATAATGTTACAATTAAAACCATGTGTATATGTATTTTCATTTTGTTGGAGGTTTATTTTCAGGGTAAATCCCAGAAGTAGAGTTATTGAGTTGGAGGATAAATGTAAATGTAGTTTTGATAGCTATTGCCAAATTTCCTTCTGTGGGTGTTATAATCTCCCCCATCCCAAGCAATGTATAAGTGCTGTTTTCTTTCTTTCTTTTTCTTTCTCTTTCTTTCTCTTTCTTTCTCTTTCTTTCTCTTTCTTTCTTCCTTCCTTCCTTCCTTCCTTCCTTCCTTCCTTCCTTCCGAGAGAAAGAGAGAGGCCAGCAGGGGGGTGGGGCTGGGTAGAGGAAGAAGGGGAGAATCTTAAGCAGGCTCCACACCCAGCTTGATCTCAAGACCCTGAGATCATGACCCGAGCCGAAATCAAAAGTCAGAAGCTTAACCAACAGAGCCACCCAGCTGCCCCGAGTGCCCATTTCTCCTTAGCCTTGGCTTAGAGTGCATTGTTAAGCTTTTGAGTCTTTTTCACTGAAATGAGCGAGAAATGATATTTCAGTGTTGTTTTAATTTGCGTTTCTCTTATCTGGACTAAGCTGAAAGACTTCTACTTTTTAAAGCTAGAGTGTAACTAGTGTAGCAACATTTTAAGCTTATAAGTCAAAGGTGCTGCTAAAGAACTCTTTTTGCTTACATTTGGCCTTTCGTGTTCTCTGATTAGACCAAGAACTTAAGTCATTAGAAGAAATCCAATCTTTTCTCTTGGTGGGGAATAGGAACTTACTGGTACTTAAAAAAAAAAAAAAAGCTTTCTTTGCCTCACTGTGCCTTTACATGTTTCTTTTTTTCTCATGGTACTTTAGGTTGGCCAAGTCCATGGTGGATTGATGGGAATTATTCAGAGAGCTATGGTCAAGGCTTGTCCACATGTCTGGTTTGAACGCTCAGAAATGAAGGATCGACACTTGGTCACTAAGAGGTAAGCAGTGACATTACTCAGTATCCTTGGGGGTAGCATAAAATCGGATCCATCTTGGCCTTCCTGCCAAAGAGGGCAGAGCAGTACTAAGGATTAAGCCTAAAATATATGGAGTTTTATTTGTGGTTAGCTTTTTCTGCTGAATAACCTGTCTTCGGTACATTCTTAAAAATTTTAATTCTGTAGTCATGGTGGGAAATATGATGGGATGAGAAGGCCCGTACATTTGTATTGCTGTGGCGTAGGTATAGGCCCGTCACTGAGTTTTCAGAATTAAAAATGACCACCTTGAAGGTTAAATAATTGGTAACTGTTGGCTGAGTAAAGAAATGGCCGATTGTTTCCTGGATGACGGTTATCACTGAAGTGCATCTAGAGACACAGGGGTAATGCTCTTTATGAAACAGAAGGAACCTCTAGGGCTCTGGATAGAGAGGAGCTACAGGAAGCCTTTGCTGGGAAAGAGCTTTTGCCTGAGGCCTTTACCTGGAGGCCCTGTGGTTATTGCTTCTAGAAACAGGAAGGCGAGCTGAGCTTTTAAGAGTGGAATGAAAAGTACTTGTTGAAATCTGTTTAAGGTCAGTGCAACTGTTCCCCAGTTGGAGGTTGTTTGGCGCTGGGACCCTGGCAGCTGTAACGTCTCTACCTGAGCCTCGCCACCTTCTGGTGAGCAGTTGGAAACGTAGGGCTGGCTGCTGCCGGGAAGGCAGGACCTAAGCCGGGAAGCCGCCATTCTCAGCTTCATGGTGTCTGTGTCACAGCAAAGCTGAGCCCTCCTCATTTAAGGAGTTTCTTTAGACTTATTGTCCACGAGGCAGACTGGTCCAGCAATCAGTATTCCTGTTTTTCAGATGACGAAATATAAGTACATGGAGAAGGGCGCAAACCTTCTGATGGGGGGGCGGGGGCGCTAGAGCACATGTCACGTGACTACCTCACATTCTTTTTTGAGAGTGGGCAGAAGGCAGTGAAGGTCGCTCACTGTGAGATGAGAGAAATTGAAATAGTACAGATGACCTTCTGCTTTTTAGAAAGGGGCCAACTTGAGTGGATTTCCTTTACTTATGTCTTATTTTTCCCCTCCTTCTTGCTATACAACTGTATTTGTGTTAGTAGAGAGTAAAGAAGACCAAAGAGGACGCCCACCCCTACCTTTATAAAGGTAGCATTTTGATCCTTTATTTTTCTTCACAGACTAAAAGAACACATTGCTGATAAGAAAAAGCTACCCATATTAATCTTTCCTGAAGGTAAGAAAGGGCGACTGCCTACCAAGCCTTAGCTGGTAACAACAAGCGTGAAAAGTGTATGAGGACTTGGATTGTTCTAGAATTGGCATTCTTACATTCTTAGTCCAGATCTCTGCTGTCCTATAGGAATGGGCTGCTCTTCTCTGAGCCAGTAATCCCTTGCTTTCTTTTGACATTTGATGGAAGTCATGGTGCTTTTTTTTTTGGAAGTCATGGTGCCTTTTTGATCTTAAAAGTCATTTCTGGGTAATGAACTTGGGCAGGTATTGTTTATAATTTTTCGAAGTTCCTCATTTTTTTTAATCTTTAAAAGATTTTATTTATTTATTTATTTGAGAGAGAGAGACAGAGATAGTGAGAGAGAGCACAAGCAGGGGGAGTGGGAGAGGGAGACGCAGACTCCTCGTTGAGCAGGGAGCCCGACGTGGGGCTCGATCCCAGCACCCAGGGATCATGACCGGAGCCGAAGGCAGATGCTTAACTGACTGAGCCTCACGGGGGCCCCTCAAAGATCCTTATTTTAGGGGCGCCTGGGTGGCACAGCGGTGGGGCGCCTGGGTGGCACAGCGGTTAAGCATCTGCCTTCGGCTCAGGGCGTGATCCCGGCGTTACGGGATCGAGCCCCACATCGGGCTCCTCTGCTATGAGCCTGCTTCTTCCTCTCCCACTCTCCCTGCTTGTGTTCCCTCTCTCGCTGGCTGTCTCTATCTCTGTCAAATAAATAAATAAAATCTTTAAAAAAAAAAAGATCCTTATTTTAAAGTATTGAGATTGTCACCTGTTATGCCAAAGTCATATCTCTAGGGCATTTAATAAAATAAAAGTTTGTTATTAAACTTGCTTAGAGCTGTTGAATTACTTAAGCAGGATTGATCTATTTCACAAAATGATAATAAACTATAACTTTGCTATAATTTAAATATTTTAGATTATTTTATATCAAAATAATTCCTTTTTTAAAATTTGTTTAAAAAAAGACTGCCTTTACAAATATTCACCTCCTCCTTTCCACGCCTTTGCAGGGACTTGCATCAACAACACTTCAGTCATGATGTTTAAAAAGGGAAGCTTTGAAATTGGAGGAACCATACACCCAGTTGCAATTAAGGTAAAAGAGATGCCCCCCTGGCCCCCAGAAGGGCAGTGACTTGGGTAACTTTATTTTGATATAACTTCAGTCTTAAGACTGTAAGAATAACAAGCATTTGTATACCCTTCCCCCCGCCCCAGCTTTACTGAAATATAATTGACATATCACATCATGCAAATTTAAGGTATACCATATGTTGATTTGATACATATTGCAAAATGATTGCCACCATAGTTTGAGCAAACACCTCCATCAAATCACATAATTACTATTTCTTTTTTATGGTGAGAACATTTAAGATCTATTCTCTTAGCAACTTTCAAGTATATAATACAGTAGTACTAACTGTAGTCACCATGCTCTGCATTAGGTCCCCAGAACTTATTTATCTTAGAACGGAAAGTTTGTAGTCTTTGACCAACATCTCCCTGATTCCTCCACGTCGTCCTCTCTCCTCCTCAGCCCCTGGTAACCACCATCCTGGTCTCTGTTTCTGTCAGTTCAGCTTTTTTAGAGGCCACATATAGATGATACCGTAGAGTACTTCTCTTTCTCTCTCTCACTTACGTTACTTAGCATAATGCTTTCAGGGTCCATCAGTGTTGTCACAAATGTCAGGATTTCCTTCTTTGTCACAGCTAAATAATATTCCACTACATATATATCCCACATCTCCTTACCTGTTCATCTGTTGACAGACATTTAGGTTGTTTCCAGATCTTGGCTTTTGTGAATAATACGCTGCAATGAACATGGGGGTGAAGATATCTCTTCAAGATCTTGCTTTCATTTCCATTGGATATATACCCAAAAGCAGGATTGCTGGATCATATGGCGGTTCCATTTTTGGTGTTTTGAGGACCCCCATACTGTCTTCTGTAGTGTCTGTACTGATTGACGTCCCCACCAGGGTTCCCTTTTCTTTACATCTGTCTTGCCTTTTTTCAAATCTGTTTTATATACTGGGACTCTGCATTAGATGTAGTTTGAAGAAAATGATTTATAATTTGCTGCTAAACCAGAACGTTTAGAAACCACAACGTTAGTTAAACTTTGTCAGTGTGTAAACTGAGTCTCAGAGATGCTAGGTAATTTGCCTCAGTCACATAGTTGGTGGGAAAATTGTGATGTCATCATATTAGAGATATTTAGCCAACCAATGTATTCTAAAGACCTCTTGTGTATAAAGTCTCCCTCAAGGCGTTTGTGTACTCGTTACTCAGATTCACCAGCTGTTTACATCTTGCCCTGTTTGTTTGATCGTTCTCTCTCCGATGTATGTACAGATAGGTACCAGGGGATTGTGTGCCGGGCATTGTATTAAGTCCTGAAGACTAAACAGTAATAAGCAAAACAGTTACTGTGCCCGTTTTCGCCCACCTTCGGTTAAGTGGGGAGACAGATCTTTCAGACTCAGTGGGTAACTCTCTTGTTGCAGCACTCTGGGGCTCGGGTCAGAGGACTCAGCTGGCCCGGTTACTTCTTTGATCATTTCTATCAAGCGAAGCAGCTTCTCTTCCTCTTGTGGTCTGATAGAGATGGTTGGCTTGTCACCTTGGAAACACTGACATGCATAAGCGAGGCCACCACTTCGTTCATAACTGGGATGTATTTTCTTTTCTTTTTTCTCAGTACAACCCTCAGTTTGGGGATGCGTTTTGGAACAGTAGTAAATACAACATGGTGAGCTACCTGCTTCGAATGATGACCAGCTGGGCCATCGTCTGTGACGTGTGGTACATGCCCCCCATGACCAGAGAGGTATCTGTCCGTAGATAACAACTGGTCTTTGGTGCTTTATCCAGTCAGATCAAGGCGAGAAAACTGTTACCTGAAATCCTGGGTGCCTCCCTTCCTCACATTAGCTAGAGCTGGACTTCTTTTCTGCCTTCTCAGCGAATGGGTCATTTAAAAAAAAATGTATTTAGGTTTCTTCAAATCAGGCTATTTTATATTCAGAGACTCTTCCATAATAGTTTTTATAGTTGCTGTTGGTTTAGTGAACCTACGGATATTATGGAATGTTATATATTGGATAAGACTAATAAAGAGCATAATAAATATATAGACATGATAGAAAATTAAACAATACAGCACTTCATTTTCTTGATAGAACAAATGATATTTGCTATGACTGAGAATAGAATGGAGCTAAGATTTGAATCTTACCCTTTTTTTTGAAGAGACAGAGAGAAAGAACATGAGGGCATGTGCATGTGGGGAGAGGGGCAGAGGGAGAGAGAATCTTAAGCAGGCGTCACGTCCAGCCCGGAGCCTGGTGTGCGGCTTGATCTCACGACCCTGGGATCATGACCTGAGCCGAAATCAAGAGTTGAACGCTTAACTGACTGAGCCACTCAGGCACCCCTGAATCTTACATTTTAAAACAAATCTAAATAACTATGAGATATTTTAAGAATTATTTGAAAACTCTATTCCCATGATGTGCTTGTGATTTTCTTTTCCCCAGGAAGGAGAAGACGCCGTCCAGTTTGCTAACAGGGTTAAATCTGCCATTGCTGTGCAGGGAGGATTGACTGAGCTTCCCTGGTAAGACATTTCTCAGAAGTACTATCATTTTTTTTTTTTTATTAAAAAATCACTTCCAATAATGTCAGTGATTGTGGTGGTTAGCCAGAGGTTTGGCTGAAAGTGACAGTGGTTTTCATAAAAGGACAATGGCTTAAAGAAGGTAGACGTTTACCCCTCTTGCTTAAGCATGGGCAGTGCAGGCTGGTGAGACGGGCCGCTCTGTGCTGTCCCGTCCTCAGTGTGCTTCCGTGACAGGTCCAGGGTGCTGCTTCAGCGTGGCTCCAAGTACAGAAAATGGCCTGCAGGAAGGAATGAAAACAGGGACACTGCCGTCTCTTTGCGAGCACAGGATGGATGCTGGGCATGTCACTTCCACCTCTGCCCATTGGCTAGACCTCAAGTGATGTGATAAGAGCTGCAAAGAAGACCGGCGAATGCCGTCTTTGTTCTGGAAGGCCATATATCTAGCTGAGACTGGGGGTTCTTTTACTGAAGAAGAAAGTGAGAATAGATTTGGGGATGGGGAATGGACCCTGGGAGCAAGGGGCACCTGATAGGCTGTTCATGTTTAATGCTAGCTGTCACTCTATTGAAGAAAACTTAAAAACGTGAAAGGAAATCAATGAAATATCTTAGTTATGGAAACTTTGGATTTGACGTTTTGCTTGTTGAGGAAGGTTGTGTGTAGTCTGTTCTGGCTGTCATAGCAAACTGTCATAGACCGGGTGGCTTAAATAACAGAAATGTCTTTTCTCACAGTTCTGAAGGCTGGAGGTCTGAGATCAGGGTGCCAGCAAGATTGGTTTCTGGTTGGACCTCTCTCCCTTTCAGCTGGCAAATGGCCATCTTCTTGCCTTTGTGTGAATATGGGGAGATAGGGAAAGAGAAGAGAGCAGGCTCACAGGTGTCTGTTTTCACCTTGAGGATTACTGACCACTCTTAAGACCTCATCTGAACCTAATTAATTCCCAAAGGTCCCATCTCCAAATACCATTATATTGGGGGTTAGGTCTTTAATATATGAATTTGGGGGAGGCTGCATATACATTTAGTCTGTATCAGACTATTCCTACATTATAATGGGAGTAATCATATTTCAAATCCTGTAAGTTTAATAAAGTCCCTCTGTTTATCTTTTTTTTTTTTTTTTGGTGTTTTGAAAACACTTTGCATGAAAAGTTCACTGGAGGCAATTATAGTAATGTTCTAGGAGCAGGATTTGGCTGAGTCAGGCTGTAAGCCTGTTCGACCAAGAACTTCAGAACCTGCAGAGGGACCAGGACTGCTCAGGAATTAAGCCTCTGGAATAAGGGCCAGCTGGATTCTTATACTCTTTATGCAAGCTGGGGAATGTCTCTAGAATATTTTATCCATTCATGTATCTTGAGTACAACCAATTTCACGCAAGAAACTTGTTTCTGGCATCCAGTATGCTAATTAGGAAGCCACTAATTTCTATAGTGAAAACCCCTTTCTAAAATTCCTTATGTGAATTCACAAAGTTTGGGAAGTTGATGGAAGACAAAGAGAGCTGAAGCCTCAGAGTGGCACCTTTGGAGCATGATCTTCTAATTCAGTGCCTGGCTGACGTCCCCACAGTATGAGTTCTTGATTTAGGGCCACTTGACTGGCCCTAAGGTCAGGGTTCGGGTCAAGATAGGTTAAAACTAACATTCGTATCACACTACCTAAGTGGGAATATGTGAAACTAAATGACCCGCTTCCACAGGTCCTAGTTCATAAATGCCCTAGTGACCCGACTTTACGCTGGATCTGACTTCCTCTTTCTTGCTCATTGTTTTCGTTTCTTTACCCTGCTTTCTCTATCCGACTTCGCAGTCCTGTTCCTGCCCCAAAGCCATATGAAATCCTTGGAGCTTTGGATCGGTAGCCTCAGACACCAAAGAAAGGAAGAAGTCCTTGAAAGATAACAGCCTACTCCAGTCAGCCATAGGACAGATCCCAATCAGACTGGCTTAAACAAAATCTGTCAGAAATGATCCTTAGGGGGGCCTGGGTGGCTCAGTGGGTTAAGCATCTGCCTTCAGCTCAGGTCATGAGTCCAGGGTCCTGGGATCGAGCTCCATGTCGGGCTCCCTGCTCAGCGGGGAGTTTCCTTCTCCCTCTGCCTGCTGCTGCTCCCCCTGCTTGTGCTCTCTCTCTCTCTCTCAAATAAATAAATAAAATTCTTTAAAAAATATATATATATAAAAGATGACCTCAGAATTTTTCAATTCCCTTTTATCGGGCCATAAATGGCAATTTTGTCATAAATGATAACTTTTAACTACCTAGCCTCTTCTTTAAAAAAAAAAAAAAGACTCACTGCCTTTCCAGGTGTATCTGACATTCATACACTGGGTATGAATGTTTTTCTCTGAGATTAAATGGGAACGCGATTGTATCATTTTAAACAGGCTTTTATATATGGCTGCTGGCCTCCTTAGAAACTTGGATCTGCTGCCATTGCAAAGGGGAATTGGGTAAAACTTTCAAGTCTAGAGGGGGCAAGTCACAGCTGGGGTGCTCAGAGCAGTGTGAGTTTTCTGAGTGCTTAGGAGAGTTGCATCAAAATCATGTTAGGATGCTTAGGGGCAGATGTTGCTAACTTCTTTGTCAGTTTTGGCCTGGACCTTAGGAAAGAAAGAATGGCCTTTCTTCTGCCTCTTGCTCCGCTGCTTAGTCCTTGCTGTTCAGAATTCACATAAATGCGGTGAGTAGTTGGAGGCAGCTCCTTTGGATAAAAGAGGCTTTTGGGGACAATTCTGGGGAGCTAACAGCACTTTATAACCCTGTTTCATGGAAATTTCCTACAGCTGAGCCCCTGGAAGGTATGTGGACCGCAGTCTATTTTAAGTTGAGGACTTACGGGGGGGGTGAGGGGGGGCTGTGTCTTGGATTTGACTCTCGAGGCCAGAACGTTGCAGTGGTTTCAGGCAGGCGTTTGTTTGTAGGTCAAGTTCTGTCTTCATGGCATTGAGTTCACGGGCTAACCTATGATCCATTCATCATCATCAAAGAGCACTTGGTAAACATTCGTGCTTAACTGGGTTAAAATTAAACAGTCACAGTACGAAGTAAGCAAGTTCACCATCCATGCTCTCCTAGGAGTTCAAAATCAAAAACATTAGATTAGGAGAGAAATTGTGGCCCCTTATAGTCCAGTCTCCTCCCAGGGCTTCCAATTTGTTGTTTCTTTGTGTTGTCCAAAGAAGGAAAGGCATGCAGAGTCCTTATAACCAGGCGGCGCGGTGTTTTCACCACCCTGGACAGAGTTCAAAGACGCACGGGCTCTGAATTAAGGAATGCTGCTTACATAGGCGCTAACTACTGCTTGAATGCAGCGTGTGATTTTGTTGTTTGTTTTTATTCTGAGTCTGTTTTGGAATATGGACGATTATAAATACTTGAAATATATAGTGCTTTGAATGAAAATACAACTTGGTAGACATAGGATTAGTTTTGAATAATGATTGACCCATTTATCTTTCAGTACTTTACCATACATATACAGTACCCTCACCATTACTTGTGGGTCTATTTTAAATATTCCGGATGGTTTTCTAGTAAGACACAGGTTGATTAGATGAAAGAAAACAATACTTTGCTTTCCTTGGGGAAAAGGATAGTCAAGCAATCCTAGTTTTTTTTTTTTTTTTTAAGATTTTATTTATTTGACAGAGAGACAGCCAGCGAGAGAGGGAACACAAGCAGGGGGAGGGGGAGAGGAAGAAGCAGGCTCCCAGCAGAGGAGCCTGATGTGGGGCTCGATCCTGGAACGCCGGGATCACGCCCTGATCCGAAGGCAGACGCTTTAACGACTGCGCTACCCAGGCGCCCCAGCAATCCTAGTTTTAATATAAAGTCCAAATACTGAATATAGCAACACTAACTTCTAAAAAGAAATTGAGTGGAGATATTATTCTATATTTTATTTATTTATTTCTTTAACCTTTTTTTTTTTTTTTTTTTTTTTGAGAGGGAGAGAGAGAGCTCGAGCCGGGGGGTTGGGCGGTAGGGGCAGAAGGAGAGAGAGAATCTCAAGCAGACTCCACGCCTAGCGCAGAGCCTGAGGCGGAGTTTGATCTCATGACTCTGAGCTCATGACCTGAGCCGAAATCAAGAGTTGGTCGCATAACCAACTGAGCCACCCAGGCGCCCCTGATATTTTTATTCTGAATTTTAATCAAGCATCACAGAGACTATTCCTTCCTCAAAGTAAAACTCATCTGGTGACTGGTAGAACAGAGACTGAAATTTTGGTCTTTCTGCTTTCAAACCCCGTGTTCTTTGCCCCATTGCGGACCAGCCAGCCACCTCAGTGTTGTGGTGCAACTGCGTGTTAGCTAGCTAATGCTTTTAACTCATCGTTGGGGGTATCTTTTATTTATTTGCCTTTTATTCCCAGGGATGGAGGGCTGAAGAGAGCAAAGGTGAAGGACACCTTCAAGGAAGAGCAGCAGAAGAATTACAGCAAGATGATTGTGGGCAATGGATCTCTTTGAATCAGACTCAGTCCTACCCTGGTGATAAAATTTGGCTTCCCAGAACCAGCCCCTAGAAATGGAATGCGTTGGGGGTTTTTTGGCGACGGAGTGAAGTATTGTTTTGTTTTACTGTTTTTGATTTTTTGTTGTTAATCTTTTCTACAGGATGGATTTTCTCTACCTCTTTATGCCAGAGGCAGAACCCGTAGGGGGCTCTTTTCGGCTTTTGTTGATAATAGCATTAGCTTCGTGAATTGTAAGGTAGTTTACTGAATTTAAACAGATTCTGCCTTTTGTAAAATGATGATGTCATCGTTGAGTGAATGAAATACTTGTGCAGGAGAAAGAGCTTCTGAAACATTTTTGGAACTCACTGTGTTTCGAACTTGTTGATATGGTAATTCTCAAAAAAATCCCCCAAGCTCTTTTCATGATTAACTTTCTCACTCCTTCTCCCCACACCTCCCCCTTCAATCACTTAAACAGCGGGATTCCTTGTCGGTTCAAGGTTACCCCTCCATGGTTACCTTCTACTGCAAGATCGAAAAGAAAAATGGAGGACGTTCTTCAGGACAAATTTGTGGCCACTTGATCTGAAAGTTGAAAGCAAATGGAAATATTTTTTTTACTAGTGTGTTGGAAGAGCGCTACTGTTTGGTAAGCTGTACCAAGGAAAAGTGAGAGCGGGTTACAGCGTGTGTGCATTTGTAGGTAGGCGAATTTTGAATAAACAGTTTTTAGCTGACAACTGGTGATGAGGTTTTCAGTTTCCCTTGTTTGTACACTAAGGTGTAGATCTAGTGCCTCTCCCGTCTACTGATCTGATTTTGTACCGCGATGTATTTTCAAACAGGAGGAGCCTTTCACAGCAATGAATCACATTTGTCTTCAGCGGGAGGATGAATGAGCCCGGTGTGTGCGCTGCCCCTCGCCCTCCGCCCCTCTGAGGTTTAGTTCAGAATGTTCCCAGGTTCTTAAACAGAAAAATAAGTGGTAAACTTACCTTTTGGAAACTGAGCCTTAAATTTTTTAAAGGGGAAAATAAGTATTTCCCAACTCACACAGCATAAGCAATGTTTGATAGCGATATAATGCCGTGTTAAACTCTGAGAGTGTTGTATCTTTTCTGGTAACCGTGCACAAAATGTGAAACTGTCTTACAGTGAATATAAATAAATTCTATATTTCTAAATGCGTGTTGCATTGTTTTCCCTCTCCTCTACCCTTTTCTGGTTCGGGGTGAGTTAAATTCTTTCTTATTCTAAGCATTGTTTGTTTTTCATATCAATGACATAGCTAGATTTTATTGGACTGGAACGTCTGGGAAATGAGACTGTCAACAGCTAGTTTTGGTTTGTTTTTTCTTCTTTTTAGCCTAACTATCTGGACTTTGACCCTGTGGACTCTGCCTGGAGCAAGTCCTAGACTTCACTTAATTTGTAGGTGAACTCAGGCAACTAGGTATGTCTGGCATAGCCCTAATTATATTCTTATCAAACTAGATGGGTTCGATCCCAAAGGAAGATTTGTAAACAGGTTACCCTAATGGTCAGCTACTCTTCTGTTCTTACTCTCCCCCCATTCTTTTTCCCTCTGTTCTTACACTTTGATTCTTTACTTTGATTTTTTTTTTTTTTTAAGATTTTGTTTTTAAGTAATTTCTGCACCCAATGGGGGCCCGAACCCACCACCCTGAGGTCAAGAGTTGCATGCCCACTGATTGAGGCAGCCCGGCATCCCGATTCTTCCCCTTGATCTTGACTGAAAATCAGCAAATCCAAATATGTATGTTGGGGTGACTCTTGTTTTGTTTTGTTTTTCTCAGAGAGTTCCATTTTCCCTTTTACTTTTTTTTTTAAAGATTTTATTTATTTATTCATGAGAGACAGAGAGAGAGGCAGAGGCAGAGGGAGAAGCAGGGTCCCCATGGAGAAGGGTGCCTCTGGGATCACAACCTGAGCCGAAGGCAGATGCTTAACAGACTGAGCCACCCAGGCGCCCCTCCCTTTTACTTTCCATATTCAATATAAGTTGAGTTAATGAAGCCACTTTATTAATTAGCTCAGTTCTCAGAATAGCTGATAAGACAACTAACAGCTGTTTTGTTTGGATACCAGTAAGAGGTATCATTCCAAGAGCACTGTTAGAGCAGTAATGCTCTCACGTAGTCGTTAGGAAATCTAACATTATCTCAGGAAGAACTTATGTAGGTCTTTGACTTACACAACTAGTTTTCAAGTTGTTTAGGGAATTGCTGTGCTGCCGCAAACATGTTTTTAGAAAGCAATAATCGCTCAGATTTAGCTTATGCTCCCTAGAACTCCTGTTTTTGCATTTGCCTTCCCTAATATTGTTTTATACCTACTTTAGAAATTCTCTGCTCAGAGTTTAGTCTTCTAAACTTCTGAGTCATCTGTAATTATAACTGGATATCAAGGGTAGGCAGAATTCGGTAGAAAAATCCATGAGATGAGACCTTTCATCTAACCCTTGCATAGATTCATTCATGGAGCCTCCAGGTTGCCTTTTTAAATTCCAACTCTGTCCTGGTCATATTTACAGATACAGGGTTCTAGGAATGCCAAGATTTTCTGAAATATCCTGGCACCTCTTAGGATTGGATGAGCAGCCATGGTAGAACCAGTAAACATACTCGAAGCATGGGAAATGGCCCCGGATCCTAGTCTGGCGCAAAGATCAGTCTTGGGGGAAGTTTTCCTGGATAAGCAGACTTTCCAAGGCATATTCAGCTTTATGGTGGTGGTTTGCCATCATCCCTTCCGTGCATACGTTGCACTTTGGGCATTCTGTTGATAACCTAAGGGCTCTTGCTTCTTGTGACTACAGATAATGTTCTGCGGTCATGACTGCCTTTTGGCCAGAGTTGCTCTCAGTCTTTGTCTCTGAGGTGCGGCTTTCTGCCAGGCCTGGGGAGGATGCGATGGGAGGCGAGGCAAAGCTGGCATTTGGGATACTGGTACTGAAAACTAGGGGCGGGGCCCTGGTAAGGATGTTGACAAAAGCTGTGGGCTTGCTCTTGTTTATTTAACACTGGTTTCTAGTGGATCGATGCTAGTAGTATCTGATGTTATTTTGGAATAATGGTTAAGTTGTTGAGATTGAGAGTCACAAAGCCTTTTTCTAATTGTGGCTTTAGCACTCAGGCTTTGCAGCCTTTGACAATTCTCTGATTCTCGGTTATCTTCTTTTTATTTATTGTGAGATTATAGAACACACACAAATGTATATGAAAGTGTGCAGGTACACTTTGAGGGCAATGATAAATTGCAAACTTATTTCCCAGTGTTACCGTGGATACATGTTACCCAGGCCAATAAGTAGAATACGAATGCCTATATATCCTAGAAGGCATGGAAAGTCACAACTTGTTATTCCTTTCACTATTGATGGACAGTAGTGTTATTTTTAGCTTTGTTGTAAATGTTTCCTGGTATACACACACGAGAGTTTTTCTCTAGTTGGTATGTTTAGTAGGAATTAGGATTTCTCCCTAGTAGGATATCAGAATGTTTACCTTCAGTGTAGAGACTTCCGAACTGTTTCCGAAAGGTTGTACCATTTTACACGACCTATCAGCAGTGTAGGGGAGCAACATTTTATTTAGTTTAATAACATAATTGGATTTATTTTTTATTATTTTATTTTGTACTTTCTTTTTCTTCCATTTTTTTCTCCTTTCTTGCCTTCTTTTGGACTTACTACTTTCCCTTTCCCATTTTCTCTACTTAAATTGGAGGTTAATGGTTTTGTTTCTGTTTGTTCTGTGGTTACCTTATAAATTTCGTCTTGCATACTTATCAAAGTCTAAAATGGATCGCTATCCTTATACTGTTGAACAATTCAAGGACCCTAGCACTGGAATTCCAATCATTCACTACCACCCCTCCACCAATTTACATGATGTTATGAGTTTCAGTTACTTACATAATCCCACAAATCATCATCATTGTTACCAGCAGCAGCATGGTCATTACTTTATACAGTCAATGTTTACCCACACTTTTACCACTTTTTTGGTAACTCCTTACCTCTTAATTTTACCATCTGGAATCACAGTTCGATAATGGCTAACTCCCTGTTTTTGTTTTCTGAAAGTATATTTTATACTCACTCTTGAAAATTGTTCCTAGATGTGGACGTTTATGTTCAGACAGTTACTTTTGTCTGAGCACATTAAAGGTCATTCTGTAGTTGGTATTGAGAAGTCTGCTACCAGCCTGATTATGATTGTTTTGAAAGTAATATTTCTTCTAGTGTATTTAAAATCATTTCTTAGCTTTTGTTATTTTGCCAGTTCACTCTGTTGTATCTAGGTGTGGATTTTTTGTTAATTATCTTGTTTGTGACATATTGGGTTCTTATCCGTGGACTGACATTTTTTATCAGTTCTCAAAAGTTCTCAGATATCCCTTTAGATACTGTCTTTATCTCAGTTTCCCACTCTTGTCTTTTTTAGAAGTCTGATTAAACAAATATTAGACTTTCTCATTCTGTCCTACGTGTCTCTTAATCCCTTTTTTATATTTTCCATTTCTTTGCTCTCTAGACTTATTTTCTGGACAATCTTCCGTTGTACTATTCCACTAATGCCCTCTTCAGTTCTATCTAATCTAATTCTTTCATTGATTTTTTAATTTTAGTTTTTAGATTTCTCATTTCTATGAGTTATATTAGGTTCTTTTTCAAACGTACTTAGTCTTGGATAAGTTTTGAGGTAGCTTACGCTTACTGATTTTATATTTTTTCCCAATAATTCCAAAATCTTACATCTTTTGAGGGTAAGAGTTGTCCCCCCCCCCAGCTGTTTCTCATTAATGGAGTTTTATTTTGTTTTGTGTTTAGAGGTATTTCATGATGATCTGTCATTTTCTGTGGATTTTTATCATCCATTAGGTCTTTAGACCAGGGATCAGCCAACTATAGCCCAGAGGCTAAGTCCTGCCCTCCACCTGTTTTTGTAAATAAAACTTTATTGTAAGTCAGCCACACCTATTTGTTCATGCATTGCCTGTGTTTGCTTCCGAATTATAGCAGCAGAGTTCAGTAGTGGCAATGTTGACTGAATGACCCACAAAGCTTAAAATATTTGCTCTCTGGGCCTTCACCCAGAATAGTTTGCCTACCCGTGGTCTAGGGCATTAGCAATCTGGGACCACTTTAAACTAAATTATTGGCTTGAGGTTTATTGAACCGCGTCAACAGTGAGAATTTAGCCTGTAAACCCAAATGAGAGCCATCTTGTGGTTTTGAATTCTCTGCATCATGGTTTCGAGACTCATCCATATTGTGTGTTTGTAAGCAGTTCATTGCTTCTAATTGCTAAGTCATTTTAAATCCTTGGGGGAAAATTATTTTTCCCTTTCATTAAGCACTAGGGGCTGACAAAGACAGCCTCCCTGGCTGGTGCCTGGGAGTGCGGGATGGGTGATTTCTCCTTTCCTCTTCCTTAAAAGATGTACCCCTTTGAGATCTGACCTTCAAGGGAAGGGTCTCTAGTTGGAGACTAGAGGTCTCACCTTAGGCGGGCGTTCAATTTTGTCTATTGTTCCCTCGGCCCTTGATGCTCTGGAAACTACTGCTCCAGTTTGGTTTAGCCAATGCCCTCAACGCGAAAGCCAGCAGGTGGCCTCTGCTCGGCTGCTGTCCCTGGGTAAACCTGTCTTCCCTCAGTCTTTGGCCTGAGTAGTCATAACCTTCTTGCTCGGTTAAGAAAGCGTTCAAAATAACTTTCTTTTAGGGGCGCCTGGGTGGCACAGCGGTTAAGCGGTTAAGCCTTCGGCTCAGGGCGTGATCTCGGCGTTCCAGGATCGAGCCCCACGTCAGGCTCCTCCGCTGTGAGCCTGCTTCTTCCTCTCCCACTCCCCCTGCTTGTGTTCCCTCTCTCGCTGGCTGTCTCTATCTCTGTCAAATAAATAAATAAAATCTTTAAAAAAAAAAAACTTCCTTTTATCATACAAAAAGAGGGTGGGTTACATGTGGGTAGATGTAAAAACTGGAGAAAGCAACAAGTCTAAATTAAAAAAAAAGGGCTTTGCTGAGCCATTATTTTAATATAAAGAGCAAAACCTCTCCTTCCGAATCATAACTGTTCATCTATAAATGAAATACTCTGATGAGGGTACACAGGAAGATACAGACTGACACAGGAAAAGCTGTTAGATTTTTAGCGTCTGGAGAGAATCGGTAACCTAATAGCATGAAAGCGGCCGCTGGCTCAGTGGCATCCTCTGTGTCGTGGTAAGTGGTAAGTTCTCCTGATGCCCGTATTACACCTGGGCTGAGGTCTTGTCAAGGCCTTTTATGGCACTTCATGGGGGGTCAAAAATCCCCCCCTTGCTCTGGTAGGAAGCATAGAGCGATTCTGGCTACCTCCTGGCCTCTCGGCTCTGTGTCTGTAAAGGATGCCCGGGATAGCTTTGAAAATAGACCATGTATTCTATCTTGGTGAACTAAAATATTTTAGATCCTTTTGAGCCCCATGCTATTATTAGGGAGTGAGAAGTCTGGAAGAGTGGGACCAAAGAGCCAGTCTCCTCTCAAGGTGAAATATGATATGTATTTCTCTTGAAAATAAGTGAATTTAATTTTTTTTGGCAAAGCTTTGAAAATTGTATCCTTGACTTGGTTAAGATACATCCTTGCCAGTTAAAAAAAAATCAATTGGGAATCACAGGTTAGAGTTGGGAAAGCTTTCAAATGACTGTTTCTCTGGCTTTATAAAGCAAAACGCATATATTTGCTGCCTGCAGTGCCCATCACCATTCTGGATCTGGGGACCCAGCAATGTTAAAGAAAGACAAATGGCCGGGTTCTTGGGAATCTACTGAAGCAGACGGAAAATTAAAAAAAATCAAGAAGCATGTTTGGACACAACTATCACAGTGAATTCATAGTGGCCTTTAATTTGTTCCAGATAAGGCTGGGATAGTAAATGCCGAAACATTCCTTAGAAAGAATTTATAGAAAAGTATGCTCATACAGCTTTATGGTGTCAGTGGAATGGCGCTCCGTGATTGGGAAAAGGTAGTGAACTTAAGCTCTGTGGAATGCAGGCCTGACGGTTTATGCCTGAGTCGACTGAGGATTTGACCTTGGTTCAGGCCTGATTATTAGAGCGACCGTCTTTTGATGCAGGCAGCCCTGACGTCTAGTCGTTGCTAAGCCAGGCACAAGTGAAAGAGCACCGAATATCTAACTGGAAGGAAATTCAGGCTGCTTGTGTATGAAGCAGTTTCTCCAACTGTCCTGAAAAGCCAGACTTTTGCTCAGGATGAGGCAGGGGAATGGCTTCGAAACCCTGCTCTATCCAGTGGGTTCTACAATAGTTGGGTTCACCAATGGAGTGAAAATGAGATACAAATGAGATACCCCTGATGAGGGAACAGAAGGCAAGCTGAGGACAAAGCAGAAGCTGACACCCTGCAATCCCCGCCCATGGGATGTAGGTGACATTCCTCAGGCACTCCTGGCTGCCCTTAAAGGAAACCTATAGAGACCACAACCCTGCAACACTTGAGTCTCCTTCAGTTTACAAATGTCTTAGCAGTCTACAAGAACAAAGTGTTTCTATCAATAACCTAGCTTCCGGAAGGAAACATAAATACAATTGAATGTCTTTGTAACCTGCAGCCCATCGACAGATACTTGAAGCCCGCAGAGTGTAATGTTCCTCCAGGAAGTTCCCAACTATCTTCATGTTAATGCCTTACTAGACGGGTAAACAACCTTAACTTGGCAATTGCAAGGCCTCTGGTACCCTGTGAGTCTTCTTTAACATATGAAAGTATTTTCTCAACTTCCCTGTTTCCTTACCTTCCCCCAACCCCCTAGTGTATAATCAGCCACCTCTCACAACCCTGGGGCAGCAGGTCTTTCTGCCCACGGGTCCTGTCCCCATGCTTTCATAAACCGTCATTTTGCACCAAAGACGCCTCAAGAATTTTTCTTGGTCGTCGGCTCCGGACTCCACCCCACTGAACCTCACCTGTATTCCACAACCTCATCACCCCCAATGAATTCCTTGGTTTAATACCTCCTTTTAGCAAGTGCTTCTAATAGTGATGTTGTTTAGATACTAGACACACCGTTGATGAAATGCAGATGATGGCAGGCTCTACGCTGCCCAAGACAGGAATCTGCGTGACACAAGCTTAGAATCCGGAAGTGGAGACGCCACCACTGAGCACAAGAGGAAGTGGCAAGGCCTATGGGTTCTTTGTTTTGCTTTGTTTTGTTGTCTGTCCCAGGAGGAAAATGCTGTAGGAGTCTGGAGCAGTGATTAATGCTGGGGATGGCGGGGTGCGGGAGGACGTTTGAGCAAGCTGTGGAGGATGAATAAGTGCTTTTTGGTGAAACTGGGGAAAATTCGGGTGAATGGATTCCTTGTTCTGTACTTGCACCACCCCCCACCCCCTGCCCAAACTTGAACAAAAACAAAACACAACAAAAACCTGAATAGGAGAGAGTTGTTTATAATCACAGAACTGTTTGGCTCTGCATTTTTGGAGCCATTTACTCTTTCTCTACCTTCAGTGCCTGAGCCCAAGCCAACATCATCCCTCACCCGGGCTACGGTAAGAATCTTGCAACTGATCTGCCTGCCTCTGCTCTTGGCTCCAAAATTGTCTATTTGGGGGGCACCTGGGTGGCTCAGTCGTTTAAGCGTCTGCTTTCAGCTCAGGTCATGATCTCAGGGTCCTGGGATGGAGCCCCGCATCGGGCTCCCTGCTCAGCAGGGAACCTGCTTCTCCCTCTCCCTCTGCCTACAGCTCCCCATGCTTGTGCTCTCGCGCTCTCTCTCTCTCGTTGTCAAATAAATGGGTGAAATCTTTAAAAGAAATTGTCTATTTGGTCAACAGACACTAGTGTGAGCATTTTAAGCTGTAACTGAATCATGTCACTCCCACATTCAAAACTCTCCAGTGGTTTCCCATCACTCTGAGAATAAAATCCCAGATCCTACCCTGACCTCCAAGGCCCTGCTACATACGATCTGGGCACTGGTCACCCCATTCAGCCGGATTTCTACCGTTCTTTCCTTTGCTCAGCCTCTTCCCACACCCACACTCTGGCCTTTTTGTTCTCCTCCTCCTCCTCCTCCTCCTCCTCCTTCTTCTTTTTTTTTTTTTTTGAAGCCAACAAGAATATTCATGCCTCAGGGTCTTGACACTTGCTGCTTAAGCTTAGAATGCTCTTTTCTTAGATGTTTGCAAAGCTCCTTTCCAGTTTCATTTGTCTGCTCAAATATCCCCTCCTTGCCTGGCCGTCCTACCTGACGTAACAGCCCCTCTCACTTCCTATCCCCCGACTCGGCTTTTCTTTTCTTTTTTAAATTTCCTTTAGCACATATTTCCAAACATCAGGTATTTGTTTTACGTATTCTCCACTACACAGTAAGCTTAATATTTGCTAAATGAATGGGTAAATTTGTGATCATTTCTCAATCTCTCTTTGACTTTCACGACCTTGGCAATTTTGAAAATTACAGGCTAGTTATTTTTAGTATGTCCTCTAATGCGGGTGAGTTTTTCATGATGTTTTCATGATTTTTTTTTTTAAAGATTTTATTTATTTATTTAACAGAGATAGCCAGCGAGAGAGGGAACACAAGCAGGGGGAGTGGGAGAGGAAGAAGCAGGCTCATAGCGGAGGAGCCTGATGTGGGGCTCGATCCCATAACACCGGGATCACGCCCTGAGCCGAAGGCAGACGCTTAAACGCTGTGCCACCCAGGCGCCCCATCATGATATTTTTTTGATGACCAGATCCATGTTATGAATCTTTGGCAGGAATAACAAGAAATGACATGCTGTAGTCTTTCCGTGGCACCCTATCAGGCTCCCCCTACCCCACCCGCATCACCCTGCGTGGACTCTGACACCTGCTCTGGTCCACCGGGGCCTTCCCACTACTGTGGAGAGGTCCACCTGACTCTGCCCTGCCTGTAGCTTGAGGCCTGAATTGTTCAGGAGGAAGAGAAGAGAAAGGGGAAGCGGAAGAGCCCCTCCTGGTTTTTGCTCATTTGCTTTGATTCATGGTTGCAGCGGGTATCTTTTTTCAACCTTTGCTTTCAACCTTACATGTTTCTTCAAATTACACACAGACAAGTATTTAAGACATATTTGAGATAGAGACTCTTCTAATAACTAGGTCCCTTTCCTGGATGGATATTAATTTGGCTTTAATAAACAAAGAATATGAAAATGTTTTAGGCCTCTGCTTTCAAGTTTCATTTTGGAAACTGAGGTGTGGTATTACTGTTCCAGGATTTCTCTGCCTTGGTCATGCCGCTTGGAAGAATGACGAGGTGGACCACACGAAGAGTGGTGGGCAGCAAGGCAAGGTTTATTGAGCGAGAGTACAAAGCTCCCGGACAGGGAGGGGACCTGAGAGGGTTACCCCTGGAGTTTCTACATGGGGGTTTTATGAGCCTGTTTGCAGAACTATCTTATGCAGTCAGGATGTGCTGAGTTGTGCCAATCAGGGCTTTGGTCACGTAGCTGTCTACCTATTAGGTTAATGTCTCTGTGCTGACATCTTTTTCTTAACTGCCCCTTGCCTGTGATCATGACAAATGGTTTGTGGTTAATTGCCTTATTTTGGGACATTTTGCAGAAGTCATTTCTGTAAAGGCTGCAAAGGCAGAATGCTAATGTGCTTCTGTCTAAGCTGCAAAACAGGATGTCAGTGCTGTTTTATCTTAGCTGTGCTGACGCCATATTTTCTTGTTGGGGACCCTGACCATGATTACCTAACTGTCCAACTGACTCCTAACATGACTACGAAGCAAACTGAAGTCTGATATTACTCGGAGACAGTGGATAAATGTTATCCCTCTCTTTCCCGTATTCTTCTCTGCCACTTCCCCTGGCGTAGAGGCTGGTGTGCGCCCCCCAGGCTGGCGAGTTAGAAGATTTCTCTTGGTCCGAGGGTGGATGTATGACCTAAGAGTGTCAAGCAGAGACTTTCTGAAAGAGCAATAGAGACAGGGAGATAGAGTCTTTTCTTCTGAGATTGCACATGGAAAGAACTACCCAGATCTAAAGATCCTGGGGGGTCATCTTTGCTGTCAGATAGAAAATACCTCCCGAGAATGAAGTTAACAGAGAGGAAAGCAGACAGAAAAAGAGAGACCCATCCAGACGATATAGTTTCATACGTTTCATTCAGCAATGCCTGAAGTCAGAAAACCCTTTGAGGGGCGCCTGGGTGGCACAGTCGTTAAGCGTCTGCCTTCGGCTCAGGGCGTGATCCCAGTGTTCTGGGATCGAGTCCCACATCAGGCTCCTCCACTATGAGCCTGCTTCTTCCTCTCCCACTCCCCCTGCTTGTGTTCCCTCTCTCGCTGGCTGTCTCTAGCTCTGTCAAATAAATAAATAAAATCTTTAAAAAAAAAAAAAGAAAACCCTTTGACTTTCCAGATACAAAAGGCGATAAAATCCCCCCATTTAGGCTAGAGTGGGTTTGCATTTACAGTCACTTTGGTTCATAGCCACAGCGTGTTGCGGATGAAACAGCCCTAAAACAAATTTTTTTATGAATATACACGTGTAATATATATGTATATATACACGTGCGTACACACACAGACACACACACAGGCACTTTTCTCTTTTTAGCTAAGGAATAATTCTTAGAACTTTAAAACACAGTCCATAAAACATAATATTGAATGTGGGATGGGTCTCCAAAGGCCAGAGCCTCATTCACTCGGTCTCCGTTTGCCTCCATCAATATTTTCCCATGAAAGCCTAGGGCTCTGCCAGACAAAAACTAAAACACAGCTGTAAGGCAACGAACTTGCAGTTTTAAGGAATTCCCCCCCCTCAATTGTGGACCTAATTTTAATGATTTAAATGCAAAATATGTACAACAGACGTGTTGAACGTTTATAAACTTTAAGAGTCTCCCTCAGAGTAGTGTTCTGGACAGTGTCAATAACTAAGCTAAATCAAATATTCATGTAGTGAAACTTGAGTCTAACTGAGCCAGGTAACTATGCCCAGGAGTTTCTGGAAGCTTCCTGCCTGGTGCAGAACTCCCGTCTGAGGCAGAGAAGCCCGTGTGGGGTGTTTCCGCAGCCAAGGGAGCCGGCAGAGGCGTGGATTCTTTCAGCAGCTGTAGAGCACAAAATCTCTGCTCAGTGCCAGGGCAAATAGCCAGGCAGGCTGAGGCAAGGCCCAGCTGTTGCAAACTCATAGGAACCAGAGGGATACTTTCCAGAAGTCTCTGTCCACCGTTTTGGGGTGAGATGGGGAAAAAAGCATTTGAGGTTCCGAATATTTCTCATTGTTAATCTATACCGGATTCTACTCTCTGTAGTCAGAGAGAAGTCCCCACATTCAACAGGAAATACATATTTATGTAAAAGTTGTGTGGGGGGGTGCCTGGGTGGCCCATTTGGTTCAGCGTCTGCCTCCGGCTCAGGTCATGATCCCAGGGTCCTGGGATCGAGTCCTGCATCAGACTCCCTGCTCAGTGGGGAGCCTGCTTCTCCCTCTCCCTCTGCAGCAACCTCTGCTTGTGCTCTCTCCTTCTCTCTCTGTCAAATAAATAAATAAATAAATAAAATCTTAAAAAGAAAAGTTGTAGAGTGGTAAATTTCATCATAACACACCACTCTGACCGCTGAACATAAAAGGGATAATTTAACACACTCTCAAAGAGATTTATCAATACTGGGAATTAGAGGTCCTACAATGTAGTCCTACTTTTAGGGGGAGCATGAGAAAGCAGGTTGCCTGTGTGTTTCTTCTGTAAACACACCCCTACCGCAGGAGAGAAAGCTGCTTTACAGAAAAACAACTCTCATAATCTCTGAACGTGTAAACCACGGCAGCATTTAAAAAAAAAAATCAATGTAAGAAGTCACCCATTCTCTCACCTGGGACTCTTCGTCTGTATTAAACAAAAGCATTTTGGTTGTTGCTTTGACCTTGTTTTCTCTCCATCTTCTCGTTTCTTCTATTTGTAGTGTGACTCCTCTAACACTTGTCTGGCTTTGGTCACCTATGCTCAGTTCATTTTTGGTTTGTTATTTTTAATATGCTGTTGAGGTAGGTTTGGATCAAAATCACATATCTTGGCAGCACAACTCATTCAGCTAACAAAGGCGTAGTAATCACTGAAGTGATGACCAAATCTGAGTGCTTTCGTTTTTATTTTTTTATGTGTTCGGTTTTTTTTTTTAAGCATTTCCAAGTGGATATGTGAATTCTTATGAGATTTGCTTTGGAGAAAGAAGCATTTATGTCCTAGGACTGATCTCATTTCCTTCTAAAGTGGTCTCATCAAATAATTGCTTACATCATTAGAAGAAAAATCATAGACATAAGCCACAGTTTGAGGCCAGAAGTTCAACTTCATCTTCTATTAAGAAAGTAAATAATGTCATATTAGCAGTCTTTTTTTTTTTTTTTTTTAATAATGGGAAATTGCTCCGCGGTCATAGGTTTTAAATTTCTTCCTTTTCTCTACCCTTCCTAATAAATTCCAATTCAGGAGAGTTTGTTCTGCTATTGTCATGTCATATTTATGGATGAAATTAAGAAAGTGGATCTTCTGGCAACAGTTCAAAGTACTTTGAGAATGAATCACTTTTCTATGGCCCAATTTTCTGAGCAAAAACTTCAGGGACTTTCTTTTCTTTCTTTCTTTCTTTCTTTCTTTCTTTCTTTCTTTCTTTCTTTCTTTTCATTCATTCATTCATTCATTCATTCATTCATTCTGTGGTTACTGAGGTAGCATCTTTCCTGACAACCCTCTGACTGGGTGGGAAAAAGTGTTATTTTTCCGCGTTGGGTGCTTCACGCGGCTGCTTGCCCACCTCAGGGAGTCTGTTGCTTTGGCCTGGGGCGGAAGCTGAGGTTGTCTGCAGGTCTCTCTGGCCTCGGGCTAGATGCCTCTTGAGGAGGAAGGGGCGCTGACAGCGAGTCAGGCTTCCCAGCGCTGACTCCTGAGATTGCTACCTGTGCCCCTCGGGGACTGGCAGCATGTTGTCCTGCCGTGTGGGCAGATTAGTAGCTGGCCAGAAATGGTGGTTGGTATTTTAAGAATTCTGATTTCAAATAAGGCTGAAGGAGACTGGTTCTCTGCACATCCCCCAGTGTGGGGATTTTTACACATAATTGGGTTCTTCCTTTGAAATATCTCTCTTATTTAATTCCTCTTTGTCATCACCACTCAAGCAGCATTCAGACCGTTTCAATCTCTCGCTGGATTATAGAAGTTTTAGAACTGAAATTCTGTAAGTCTGAAACCGTCCTTACATTGAGCTTCCGCTAACCCCCCAGCCCCCTTTCATCATCATGCCATAGCTCCTTATTAGATACCAAAGAAGTAAGCCTGGAATTTTAGACTCTCCTCAATCTGGTTTCAAGGTGCTGAAACTTGTTTATCCCCTTTCCTCCAGGTATGTGTGCATACTTGATGTTTCCAAAACTCCCTGTGGCAGAGACTGTTTATTGTCCCCGAATTCATTCTCTTCCTCCTTCTTAGTCATGGAACCCCACTTTTATTTAAGATATCATATATCCAGTGGAAAACTGTGTCCACCAGGCTCTGTTGCAACCCTGTACAAGCTATAGGACTAGAGGACTAGTTTCTTGTCAGAAGAACGTGAATCCAAGTACTTCTGGGAGTTATCTATAAAAAATATTTTTTCTTTCTAGCTGGTTGGTTTGGGATGTGATGGTTGAAACTCCAGCGGCCGTTTTGGACCTTGAGGTCAAGGACCACATTCCAGGCAAAGGCAGACCAGAGATCTGGAAGGAGTCTGGATCCCAGTGACTTTGTAGGTCTATCTTATCAGCTCTACTTTCAATGTGATTTGAGTCACCATTTTGTTTCCTTATTACCTGAAACTGAACCTAATCCCAACTAATACACATACTCCATGGAGGAGGTTACATTGAGGTGGTCCTTGAGGGAAGAATAGGATTTAGGCAGGCAAGAAACATCACAAGCAAGGGAATAAAATAGCAATAAATGCTTATTAAATTCACATTGTACTTTGCAGCTTATAGAATGCATTCACAGCCACTATTTCATTTGTTTATCATAACTACTAGGTAAGTTATATGCAAATATTATCCCCATTTTACAGATAGGGACTATGGAATCAAAATTTAAACAATGGAAAGAACATTGGATTTGTAATCAGAAAATCTGGGTTTGAATTTCTCATTGTGATGGACAGACTTTAAGGTGGACCCACAATCCTTCTCCTGGTATTCATATTTTTGGGTAATTTCCTCCTCTTGAGTGTATGTGGACCTGTGACTTGCTTCTAACCAGTAAAATATAGCAAAGATGATGAGATGTTACTTCTACAATCCCATTACATTATATATCACTCTGTCTTGCTATCTTACTCACTCTAGAGTCTTTCTCTCTTTATTGCTGACCTTGAAGTAGGACGTTGTCATGAATCTGATAGCTGCAAGGGACCAAATGCTGCCAACAACCATGTGAGTGGGGAAGTGGATCTTTCTCTAGTTGAGCCTCCAGATGAGACCTCAGCCCAGGCTGACACCTTGACCGCACAGCCTCGTGAGGCTCTGCAGTCGCTTGTGAAGCCAGCTGACCCATGTCCAGACTCCTGACCCATAGTAACTGTGAGAAAACAAACGTGTGTTGCTTTAAGCCGCTGAGTTTATGGTAGTGTGTTATGCGGAGACAGAGATACTTATCTACTAGCTGTACAGCTTTGACGTAATTACATAACTACTCTATCATGGCAGAGATGATGAACTGTTCACCATGAAGTTATACTTTCTCTTTGACAGAATCACACTGTCACTGGCCCCCTTGCATCTGGCCAATAACCGGTTCTGACCCATACAATGTTAATGGCAGTCATTGGGTCACTGCCAGGCTGAGGTTGTTAGGAAGTGGGTGTGCTTCCTCCACTCTTTCTTTGCCAGTCTGCCAGCTGGAGGCAGAGGACTGTGAGGCCCTAGGGCCTGGTGGAGCCACAGTCAGAAGGAGCCTGGGGTCTTCAACCACCTCAGGCAAGAAAGTTACTCAGTGACCAGGAACACCTACATCACGCTGTTACGTGAGTGCAAAATCAACCTTACTGTGTTAAGCCACTGAGTTTTCCCGATTTATTTATTGTAGCACTACTCTTCCCCTAATACAGTTTCAATTTTCTTATCTGTAAAATGGGGATACAGTTGTGACTGAATGAAACAATCTATTTGAAACATTTATTAAATTGTACAATATTATGTTAACACCAGGTGTTAATAGTATCCTCACAGGAACCCTAAGACATAAAGAGGGAAGGAATTAGTTCTTCATTTTAGAGGGGATAAAATGAAAACAGTGGTGATAGGACTTGTTTGAGGTCACTCTGTGAATTAGTGATGGGGGAGGGGTAGGACTAGAACTTTCGATTTCCTGTCTACTACTTTTCCGTAACATCACATCAAGTGTTCAGAGGAGTGGAAGGTGTGCAAAGCACGGGGGGTTGCAGGAAGACATGTTTCTTTAAATGTGAGTAAACGAATGCAGTGCTTTCCAGGCTGTCCCTGTGGGGTTGAACCCAATGCGTCCCTCTGCAGAGGCTGCATATTTGGTGGTCAGTACCTTGAAAAGAAACATAGCTACACCTTACATATGTTTCAGTCACATTAAAATATTGATGTGTATTTATTTTGAGGTGATGGCTGAAATACCTTCCTTGTGTGTAATGGAATTTTCTCCTCTTGGCAGCGGTGAGGACAGCTCATTTAGCTACATATGTTGTCAGTGAAATTTCCCACATGCTTACATGAAACATTTGTCTTCTCCAGATGGCCTGTGTAAAGCCCAGTTGTTCTTCCAAAGAAATTTATAGTTATGACAAATGTGTTATCTCTCTAGACTACATGAGAGTCCTTTTTGGAAGAGGAAATGATCTCCTACCATTCAAAAGGGAAAAGTGAACACTGAACTATTCTAAGGCTGAAATGTGGTGGGATCTGAGTTTAAAGAAGTCAGTAGGTCAGACATGCTGCTTCTACCCCCCTCCACCCAGAGAATCTGTGTGGCCTTAAGTTCCCTCCATAAAAGAAACCAAACACAGAAGTTCCTCTGAAGAGAGTCCACATAGTTCTAATCTCTTTTCAGCCTTTCTCCAATAACACCTTACTTTCTTTTTTTAAAAATTCAAGTATTTATTATTCAGTATTTAGTATATAAAAATGAATGTCTGTATCACATGTATATAAGAAGTACAGGGGAGGGGCGCCTGGTGGCACAGCGGTTAAGCGTCTGCCTTCGGCTCAGGGCGTGATCCCGGCGTTCTGGGATCGAGCCCCACATCAGGCTCCTCCGCTATGAGCCTGCTTCTTCCTCTCCCACTCCCCTTGCTTGTGTTCCCTCTCTCGCTGGCTGTCTCTATCTCTGTCGAATAAATAAATAAAATCTTAAAAAAAAAAAAAAAAAGAAGAAGTACAGGGGCACCTGGGTGCCTCAGTGAGGTAAGTGTCTGCCTTCGGCTCAGGTCATGATCCCAGGGTCCTGGGATTGAGTCCCACGTTGGGATCCCGGCTCAGCGGGGAGTCTGTTTCTCCCTCTGAGCCTCTTTCCTGCTCATGCGCTCTCTCTCTTTCTCTTAAAAATAAAGTAAAATCTTAAAAAAAAAAAAGGTACACTAAGAAACAGAACACCCATAGAACCACTAATAACTTCAGAGCCAGAACATGACTAATGCTATTGTATTGACCAGTGGTCCCTTTCTTTTCCCATCCTTCCTCTCCCTCTCTGAACCACTGTTGTGCCGTACTTCCTAAAATTTTCATGAACTGATTTAATCACGTATAAAACTCTTCGGAAATCTTTGTGGGAGAATATGCAATGTGACGGCAGCTGGGTATTTGCAATCATTCTTAACCTTTTGCTGAGCACTTTCAAGTCTGTGATGTTTGAAATTCACAACAGTCCTGCGAGCCCGCCAGGATGGGCGTTTTACACTTGCACAGATAGAAAACAGAGGCCGGCGCGGGACTCATACTTGACAAGTAGGCAGCAGAGCTGAGATTAGAACCGGAGTCTTCTGACCCTAAGTCCTTGGTCTTTGCACTAAACAACATTGCCTGTAAGTGAGTAGCTGCTACGGAGTAGATTTCAGAGGAGAAATCCTTGTTTCTAACCTGACAGAAGTACGACTGCAGCCTACAGTCGCAGACTAACAGCAGCGTGGATCTCCAGGCCACCCAGCAACTGTATATCGTTTTCTCTTGTGTTCTCAGCCTTCAGCACCGTGTCTGATGCACAGTAGGTCTAGGTGAGGAGCCTGGGCTCCAGCATCGAACATCCCCGGATTGAAAACTGGCCCTTCGTTTAGTAGCATTATGACATTGGGCGAATAAATTAACCTCCGTAAGCCCCAGTTACTCCTTTGTAAAATGAGCCTAATCACCGCAGTGCTCATGGGTGCTGGGAGGAGTAAATGACACAGTGATCGCGATGCCAGCGTGCCTGGCAGGTGCCCAGTAGATGGCAGCTAAAAATAGAAAGTGTCTTTGGGTGAGTCATGGAATTCCCAAAGCTTCAATGCCTCATGTTTGAAGCAAGAGGCGTTAGACAAAAATGAGTTCTCCAGGTTTTCCTGACTGTGACTTTCAATGACGTTAGATTTACTTCTCAAGACTTCTGTTGGCTTAGTTTAACTCATTATTTGACTTCAGAAAATTCTATCCAAATACTGTTATTGTCCCTTTCCAATTCCACACATAACACACAGACTAGTACGGGAAGATAAAATTACAAATGCTTTTCTTCCTGCAAATTTTCTGTTGCCCCTTTAGGCTTCTACTTATTGGCAACGTTCATTGCTTTGGCCCCGAAAATGTAAAAAATGAGTTTCTGAATTGATTAAAAAACACACTGCAGCATTCATTTTTTAAAATACTTTTTTCCTTTTTTAAAAAATTTTATTTATTTATTTGTCAAAGAGAGAGAGAGAGAGCACAAGCAGGGGGAGAGGCAGGCAGAGGGAGAAGCAGACACCTCACTGAGCAGGGAGCCCCATGTGGGGCTCCATCCCAGGACCCTGGGATTATGACCTGAGCTGAAGGCAGACACTTAACTGACTGAGCCATCCAGGCGCCCATATGGCATTCATTTTTTTTTTTTTTAAGATTTTATTTATTTATTTGACAGAGAGAGAGACAGCCAGCAAGAGAGGGAACACAAGTAGGGGGAGTGGGAGAGGAGAAGCAGGCTCCCAGCAGAGGAGCCTGATGTGGGGCTCGATCCCAGAACCCTGGAATCACACCCTGAGCTGAAGGCAGACTCCCAACAACTGAGCCACCCAGGCGCCCCATGTGGCATTCATTTTTATATTGGAAACCAGGATTTCTTTTGGAAGAGTCGGGTTTTTGAGAAAGCAAAGGAGTCCTTAGGCATTGAGTTTTTCCCTTCCTTCTTTCCTTCCTTCCTTCCTTCCTTCCTTCCTTCCTTCCTTCCTTCCTCTCTTTTCTTTTCTTTCTTTCTTTCCTTTTCTTTTTCTTTCTCCCCCCTCTCTCTTTCTAAGCACTGACTTTACTTTCTGACTGTAGTCTAGAGAAGGATGCATAATGCTGTGGGAGCAGTTCCCCATCCAACAGGCATTAAAGCCTGAGTGACTCGTGGGAAGCCAAGATTCAGAGGGAATATGACTGGGGCTCTGAGGCTGGAGACTGCCTCAGAGGGCACTGCTACACTGAGCCATGTGCTGGAGGTGTAGGATCAGAAGGGGAGACACTTTCGTGAGTTTGGAGTGTATTAGGGCAGAGAGCACCTACCCCTCACTTCTCAGGGGAAGTCTGGAGGCAGCAGGCCTTGGAAAGAAGTCCTTCTGTCCCAACTCTCCTGCTAACATGGCACAGCTGAAGAAGAGCAGGGACAGTGGCGTGTGTGGCAGGTGTGGGCACAATCCCTCCGCGTTCACCCACATGCACACATGAAGGTGCACAGACCAGGAACCCAGAGGCGCATGGGATTGATCGGGAGCCAACTGGGAACTTGCAGAGGCCTTGGTAAGAGGAGAAGGACCCAGGATGACTGGCATGGGCCTAGAGGCCAAAGGGAAGGGGAGAGGCATAAGACGCTTCTGTATGCAGTGGGGACCAAGGCCACAGAAAGATAGGACGAGTTGTGTAAGCAACAAGGGCAGCATGAGGCCAGACAGATCAAAAGGGCTGGCAGACTGCACGCCTGTGGATACTAACACAATAGCTGCTTCAGCTTAGTCTGGGAGATGGAGAGACATGGTTACGAAGAACTCCATCTGTTATGTGCTGTGTTATGTCCAAGGTGCTATGGCTATGGGACTATGAATCGGGGTAGCTCCAAAGAGAGGGTGATGTGAACTGGGTTGTGAAGAATGCATAGGTGCTCGTGATGTGGAAGAGAGGATGTCAGACATTCCGAGGAGAGAGAGCAACATGTGCAGAGTTCTAGAGAAGTAACGAGCCTGAAATGTACGGGAGTCAGTGAGAAGACGAGGTGTCCTGAAGGTCACAGAGATGTGGGAGAAAGGCAGGACAGTAGGCAGGGCAGGGGCATTGAATGCCGCATTGCAAAGGCCTTTGTATTACAAGTTAATTTCCCCTAACCCTAGATCACTCTGTATAGGTTCCCAGAGTTTTCTTTATTTTTATTTTTTAAAAAAGATTTTACTTGTTTATTTGACAGAGAGAAAGCACAAGCAAGGGGAGCTGCAAGTAGAGGGAGAAGCAGACTCCCCACTGAGCAGGGAGCCTGATGCGGAACTTGATCCCAGGAGCCTGGGATCATGAACTGAGCAGAAGGCAGATGCTTAACCCACTGAGTCACCCAGGCGCCCCTGGAGTTTTCTTTATGAAAGACAAATACGATCGTGTCATTTGGCTGAAAGTCTTAAATTGTCTTCCCTTAGAACAGGGATGATTAACTTTTATTTGCCATGTAATCAGTCTAGTAAAGCTCAGAAAAATACTTTTCAATGCATAAAATAAAATAAGTAGGATCACAAAGGAAACCAATTATATTGAAATATAATTCTTAAAATGGCTTAAACTTCATAATATATGTACATCTTCAGTAGGTCTGTAATTAGGTCTAATTACTATAATTTGAAAGTAGTGATGAATTTATGTAACATTTCACAATTATCTGCAACCACTGTATAGTGTTGTGCAAATATTTGTGGTATTGATTGGTTAAGTCACAGATACTGCTAATACTACAGGGTTTGTTGTTTATAACTCTAACTGAAGGAAATACTAAATCTAGTTAGAGTTTAGAAAATAAAGATGCCAAGTGTGTGACAGACATGCTTCTGGACTGGGGGGAGGTAGCCCGTGAAAAGTTCTGAAAACAAGGCTTGGTCATTTTGCCCTTCCCTGGCCAGGCAGTGACCAACATGCGTGAGTCTGCCCACCTGCCCTCAGCTGAGCTTCTGAGATCAAGGCTAGGCTGAGAAAGCCTGTCTGGACTCTCAGGATAGGCATTGTTCTCCAACCCGGCCTTTATGAATAAAGTTGGTAATTGGCTTCTCTGCATGCTGACCTATTTATCTCACTTCTGGCGTTGTTCAGGAGTCAGGCAGAGGAGAAGGGTGCTGTTTATTGGACCTCCTTAAAGGTTCAAGAATGGCAAGGAGACTCATTGAGAGGCCAGTCTCCCAACACCTGAACAAAGTTCATCATATTAAACTCTTTTCAGGCTGTAACTTCCTCTTGGGATTTGGGTCATCAGGTTCTCTGTTGCATCATCACCCCCCTGCCCCAACCTGTTAGTCATCAGGCTGCTGGATTTGAGGGAGCAGGAGTGGAAAGAGGGGAGAAAAGCCCTGTAAGGGGCAGGGGCACAGTCCAGAAGTAACACTTTATTAACAAGAAACCTACTTATCTTTCTATGTATGTAGCAACTTACTATGTACTTTTACACATAAGGATTGAGTTAGGCTGTTATAGATGAAAAAGAAGAGAGTCAGATTTCTAGAAGCTCTTTCCACTACCATTTCAAGCTGGAAAAGGTAGTGCCTAGAGATGGGTCTGTGTGTGTGTGTGTGTGTGTGTGTATGTATGTATTGGGGTGGGGGGCAAAAGGCAGATCGAATCCTGACAAATAATTGCACCTGTTTTATAGTAACTCTCTGTATTCAGGAAATTGGCTTACAATCGTGATGCTCTCATTTGTTTATTCATTCAATAAATATTTATTGAGTACCAGTCATTGTTATAGGTGCTAAGTACATAGTGGTACAAAACAGTTCCTCCCTCATGGAGATAGTAACTGTAGAGAAAGGGAGAAAAATACTAAGCAAACAATTCGATAGAAGTGTTTAATTACCAATTGTGCCAAATGCTAAAAAAACAAACAAACATAGGCTGTGATCAGGATATAACATGTGATGGTGTTTTACTCTCAAGGGAGGGGCAACAGAGAAGGACTTTTCCCCATAAAGAGGGTTTGCAAACACTTATTCTGGTAGTGGGTTCCTTGTATTTTATCCAAGAGGCTTTGTCCTTCTATTTTAATAAACTCACATTAGAACATGATCCAAAGATAAAATCTGTAAGATGTAGTATATTTTTGTGTTGACCTTCTGTGTAGTAGGTTGTGACTGAAAACTGAAGGCAAGTTTCAAGAAGACTTTTTGGGCCAGTTGGTATACACTAAATCTGGTTTATACACAGGGACATAAGCTGGTGACTGAGTTTTCAGCAGGGAAAACAGTTTAAAAATAATACAGAGCTGTGTTTGGCCATAAAAAGGGACAGATAATCAGGCTAATATCATGGTTGTATAATAAGGGCTGGTTATTTCAGCTGTCATAGAGCATGGTCATATGACTAAATTTTCTGAACACATCACAGGTAGATCTGTTATCATGAAAGAAATGACCAAAACTCACCTTTTTACATTTGTTCACCATTTTGGTGATTTGACCATCTGCTGGAGACCATTAAGTGCAAGATGGTCTTAACACTTAACTACCAGAATGCATATGGACTCCTCTAGAATGGAACAATATTGCAACCTAATAGGATCTATGTGGGGCATCAATAAAACATTAGAATTTGGCAATCATCCCTAGTATAGCTGGTTAAGCTTTTGAAAGAATGCTTTAGGTGCCATCTTGTGGTCAGCATTATGAATGTATTGAATTCAACTCCTCAACTTGCCAGAAAGATTGTGTTGAAAAGTTTATGAGGAAAGAAAAGATAAATAAATAAAACATTAAAAAGCCTCCCAAAATAGAAAAAAAAAGTTTGTGAGGGCTTTGGGCACTTTGGACTTAGAAATACCTCCCTATGGAACCATGTCATAAAGGCAGTTTACATTACCTGGCTATGGCAAAGTCTTGGTATTTTTTTTTTTTTAAGATTTTATTTATTTATTTGACAGAGATAGAGACAGCCAGCGAGAGAGGGAACACAAGCAGGGGGAGTGGGAGAGGAAGAAGCAGGCTCATAGCAGAGGAGCCTGATGCGGGGCTTGATCCCACATAGCTGGGATCACGCCCTGAGCCGAAGGCAGATGCTTAACCGCTGTGCCACCCAGGCGCCCCAAAGTCTTGGTATATTAATCAGATCTCTTTCAGCCTCAGGGGATAGAAATTTATTTCAAACTAGCTTAGGAAAGAAAAGGGGTTATCTCACAGAACTGAAGGAGTTGCTGTAGGAGCCAAGGTGGTGGAGGCTAGATCCAGGACCCAGTGTCACCAGCACCTGCCCCCTCTGATTCTTATTTCTGTTTCATTTTAGTTCCCTTGCTTCAAAGAAGATTGTTGCCAGTTGTCCAGATTTCAAATATTTTCTGCCTTGTGACTCAGGAACAAATAGAAGGACCTCAAGGAAGGACTTTGGCCTGATTTGGGTCACATGCCATGCCTTGCACCAATCATGTGATAAGGGGAATGAGACACCATGAACACCGAGCTTGAGTCTGGTGATCATCTGTGGGGGAAGGGGGCAAAGATGGGACTTTAGTGACATGAGCATGTTACCTTAGTGACAGATTATGTGGGAATGCTTCCTGGGAAATTGAGCAAACTGAAGGAATAACATAACCCACTACTACATTCCACTATTTGGACACCAGCGCATATCCGTACCCTTCCCCCATGCCCGCAATTTTGAAAGTACCAAGATACTTTGTTTCCTGAGAACAATACAGCAGCACAAACTCACCCCCTCCTCAGGAGGAGACAACTCAAAGATAGATTGAATTGATGAATTCAACGCCAAGTTTAGGATTTCTAGAAACGTGTATTCCTCTTAAGTCCAGATATGTGGTTTCTCTTGGTCCAAGTATCTATTTCCATTGAGGAAAAAAACCAAAACCAAAACCAAAACAAAACCAACCAACCAACCAAACAAACAAAAAAACCCCAAAACCTTGACCACAAAGTCAGTTCACTTGAACTGATCTACTTTGGGTCCATTTAACATACCTTAAAAAATTTCCAAAGGAGAAAAATCCTGTGAGAAACTTATTTTTGTAAGTCAAACACTTCAGAGACATCCATTTATTTATTCATTCAAATAAATGCTGATTTGATTCCTATTATTTGTTAGGTATAATTTTGGGTGCTTGGAATATGTCCCTGACTTCTCTGAATTTAAGGGCGTGAACCATAATTATAATACTAAGTAACGAGGGGCTGCAATTGCAGTATGCATTGTGTATGTATGTTCTATTTGCAGCGTTTTCCATAATTGTATCTATTTTACAAGTGGTGCTTGTGGTAAATCGAAACCACCGAAATAAAAGAATCTCCTTGACATAGAGGATAGGGATAAATAGAACCTCAAAGAGTTAGAGATATTACTAAGATTATTTCAGATTGGAAAACACTTGGCAATGGTTTATCTCAAATGATGGATGCATTTTCTTCCTCTTTCTAGTTTTCTTAGTCTTTTGTTCTGAGCAGAGTTTGGTTTATGCACTTGAGGGATAATTAATCATGAAATGATATTGAAATCAATTTATATTATTCATTAGTTTCAGAGCTCATTGTCCTGTTGGCATTTCCAATTTAAAGCAAATTGACTTATTTTAAGACATACATTTCGCTTAATGATTACAGGGGAACGATTGGCTAGTGCTTAAGAGTATGGGTTTTGGCGTAAGATTGACCAAGGTTTGAATCCTGGCTCTACTTCCATTAGTTGTGTGACCTTCGGCAAATTTTCTAGCATCTCAGTTTCCTGATGGGGTACAGTGCCCCACCTACCTGCCCCCCGCCCCATCTGCAGTTTTGCTTCCTGCAGTTTCGTTACCCACCATCAACGGGAGGAGCAGATGATTTTGACGAATCGTCAGAAGGCCAATAGTAGCCTAACTTTGCGTCAGGATGCCACGTCATTCCCCGCACTTCGTTTCATCACGTAGGCGGTTTATCGTGGCACGTCAGCCGGAGAAGGGTGAGTACGGGAAGGAATTTTGAGAGAGAGAGAGAACACATTCACATAACTTTTATTTTAGTATATTGTTACAATTTTTCTATTTTATTATTAGTTCTTGTTAATCTCTTACTCTGCCTAATTTATACATTAAATTCATCGTAGGTATGTATACCCAGAAAAAAACGTATTTAAGGTTCAGTACTCTCTGTGGTTTTAGGCATCCCTTGGGGGTCTTGGATTGTATTCTCTATAGTTAAGGGGATGGCTGCTATAGTGGGAATAATACCAGGACTAACCTCATAAGGTTATTGCGAGGATTAAATAAATATCTAATGGTGTTAGCACCTTAAGGGTACAAAAATGTTAAAAGAAAAAAAAAAAGCAAAGCTTTTCTTAAATGCCTTATACAGGCAGGCACTACATGGCTAAAATTCATTTGTTAATGTCATAAAGACCATTGATTTAATGATTGTCTCTGCATGTAATTGATTACTGTGGTCTTAATTAGGGCCAATATCACTTGGAAAGAGTATTGAGAGTATGGAAATTAAAAGATTTTTAAAAAATTTATTGAGTGTGTTGTGGGGGGGATCACTGGACTAGTACAGTTACGTTAAGGTGTTGCTGAGAGGATGGAGTGTTGGTGGCGGTGTTGGGGACACTTCCTTCCATCGCTGATGTTTTATTCTATGTGGAAGAAGCCCTGCCGGTGCAGTACTTTTGGCTTTTTTTTTTTTCTTTTTGCCCCCCTCTTTGTTTCTTTCTGGAGGGGAGTCACTTATCTGGTGAATGTGGAAGGAGTAAACGGCTGTGGGGCCCAGACTCTCCTCTTTTTCTCTTGGGAGTGAGACTGCCTGCAGGAAGCTTGCGTTCTGCTCTGACCCTCTTTGCTGTAAATAGACCAGGGGCTCGCTCAGTTCCAGTGGTGCTTGGGACTCAGAAGATGAGTGTGATTTTCAGGTTGAATATAGTGGAACTCACTTGCCTAAAGGTATGCTCCACATTCTCCGATATTAGCAATGTGATATCCAGTTCTCATCTGCCATTCTCTTTGGTCTTATTTTTTAATTGCCTTGCATTTGTGGGGAAGATGGATGCTATTTATTGAGTTTATTGAAATCCTAACAGTCCTGTCGACATACTAATTGTGTGTGTTCTGCTAGGGACTTCGTAGGCGCCTGACTGGAATACATTTCAGGATTAGCTACTGAGGGGCAAGGAAGTGCTTGATGGAGGAAACCATCGGTGTGACTACAACTATCTACTGAAGTTACCAATGACTTTCAGTGTGTGTTGAGGGGTTTTTGGTGGGGTACCAGCAGCACCAGCTATAAAGTTGTCCTTAATCCCCCTTGACTATGTTAGATACCCTTGCTCTGTGGTCCCACAGCTTCCTATTTCCTCCATTATAAAACTTCTGACATTGTATAGGTTTTTTTCCCTTCTAGGCTATGTGGGCAGGGTCGAGATCTGTGTTGTTCACGGTGGTATTCTCAAGCTTGAGTGATCGGTAAATACTTGTCGGATGAATGTTTTGTTTAGGAAAAAATAAGTGTTCACAGTGAAAAGACCAGTTCTGATGATTATTAAAGCTAGTTTTGGTGTTTTGTAAGAAATAAATGTATTACACATAGAATAGTACTGCTGAACTAATTTAACACAAAGCCATGAAATTCTTGGCTTGACTCCATCTGATACTGGTGTCAGACCTGAAGGAAACTTTTTGGTCTTCTACAACTTTCTGGTCCCCCCCAAAAAGGTAGAGATGAGATATTTTCCTTTTTAAAAAACAAATATTGTGATTAAGGAGTAGTTTTCATGAAGATGAGATAGAGTCAGAAATTCATTATATTTGAAGTCTTTCTAATTGGTTCTGTTTGTGAAGTTACTTGTCAAAGTTTCCCAAAGGAAGAAAATACAGCATTTAGGTAAGATTTCAGAACCAGAAAAAAAAAAAAAAAAAAAAAAAAAAGGATGTAATGCAACAATTTTGCCAGTAGGTGATGCTGTTTCACGTAGCAATTGAGGCTGTTTGGATTTGGACTGTGATCGAGTTCACAACATTAATTTCAAAATGAATTAGATTAGTTTCTGAACGATTGATAGGATTTTTAGCAACAGACAAGCAATAAGGAGAAAAAAAGCCAGCCACCCCCTTTCATAAGCAAAAAAATCAGAGGGAGATACGATCTTTGCAATTCATACAACTGCAGCCAATTGTATGGGGCAGAATACACAAAAATACACAAAAACCATGGCTAATTGCAAATTGATGATATGCCCTGGAATGGACAGGATAATTCCAGTTTTGAAAAGACTGTTCTGGATGGGGATATATGCTAGGAAAAATTCGAGTATAGTGGCTGGTTCTTGTTCCAGGGTCAAGGGTTGCTTGAATATATGGTTTTAAGATGAACTGGGAAGAGCTGAACTTGGCTTAGTGAATAACCACGTATGAAATACATTTGTGCTTGCAAATTACTACATTTAAAAACAACTCACAAAGTAATTCTTAATACTTTGATACGTATAACTTGACAAACTGCTGAGCCGTCTTAATATTTCAATTGAATTTAATAAACACTTATTGGGGGTCTACTATGTACCAGGCAGTCTGCCAAGCACTGGGAATCCACAAATTAATAAAACAGAACCCGTCCTTCTATGTTAGCCTTTAGCCCAGCTGTTTTCAGGCCTTATGGAGACCCTGCTTTTTCTCCGTCATAGCTCAACGTCTTGATCCAAGGGCTGTGGTGCAGGGAAGGAAGTCAATACTCCCTAAATGGATGGTCCTTTCTTCCCTTTAAGATTCTCTAAATCCAAGGTCCCTGCTTCCCTTGTACAGAGACCTTATCTACTATTCTGGAGGCTACAGAGGAGTAAGAATTGCTTCCCCTCTGATTCTGCTTCTTGTACTAACACCCTTCAACAGAGGGAAGCACTATTGTCATTTTAGATATTTCTTAAAATCTAGTGATAGGTTAAAAAAAAATCACTTGTCACACCTGAATTTTATAATCATACTCTTTTCCAGAATGCTTGCAGAAAGTTCAAAGACAGAGTAAAATGATCAATGTCATCTTCTAGAAGAAGGCTCTACAATGACACTTCTTGTGCCAAGACATTAACCAGATTGCCCCCAGATCTACCTTCTCATCATCCAGAAAGATTCAAGGTGGTGAAAGTTGCCCCATGCAGTGGCAGAAATTACTATATTTAAAAACAACTCACAAAATAATTCTTAATACTCTGGCATGTATAACTTGACAAGGTGCTGAGCTGCAGTTACCTTCTGCAAGAGTCAAAGTTTTAGAAGAAATGAGTAGCAAATATTTTGAAGCAGGGTCATAGAAAAAGGACGTTTTTGGAAACACACAGTCGTGGTTCAGATCCCAGCCTAACCATGTATCAGCTCTGTGATTTGGGGCAGTTTATTTAACTACTCTCTAAGTCTTGGTTTCCTCACTTAAAAACAGGAATTATAATTCCTAACTCATAAAGTTTTGTAATGTTTGAAATAGGAAAACATTCTGGGAAAAGCTCCTATAGTACTCCCTGGCATATTAGGCATCCTAGAAAATGTTAGGATTGTCCCTTCCTTCTTTGGAGGGGATACTGGTAGTCAGTCGCATGGCCACCAAACCACATATAAGGATGTTTAGTATCAAAATTATGTCATCAAGCTCGACCCATCATCTCCTCTTGGCTTGCTACTAATGCTCCTTATTTTGATAGCAAAATCAATAGGCCGTTTCATGGTAAAGTCAATGAGCACATCATCTCAGGAGCTAATTCTGAAAGCATTCATAGGCAAATCCAGAGTAGAAAGAGGCCATTTATATTTCTCACATGTTTTCTTATAACTGGTGTACCAGAAAGCTGGCATTCTGAAAGAAACCCATTAAATGACAGATTATGTCGGCGCATCCCAGGGCTTTCTCCTCATTTGCTGTGTGATTCTCAGCCCGCTGGCTTGAGTGAAGTGAGGAATAGTTCCTCTTGCCATGCCATGGACAATATGGGAGCACGGCTGCTTTTGTTGCTGATGAAAATATTACGGCCTCAGTTCCCTGTAATCAATTTACTGCTTTATGGACCCAAAGTCCTCCAGAGAATTTAATAAATTCACATAATGTTTCTAAGTGCTGCATTGTGCATTTGGAGCACTGATTTAGCTGACAAATGTGAAAAATTCGTGTAGCTAGACAACTCCCTAGTGATTAGACATGTGTGGAAGCTAAAGAGAGCACGTTGCTCCAGAGAAGGTCAGCATTAACATACAGCAGAGACTCTTCTCTCACGATTGGCTTTGTGTCTCTGCAGCTCTGATAGATAATACCATCTGACCAAACACGTGGGGGATTTCACCCATTCCGACGGAGCAGTACTTTTGGTTCTCTAACAACTTGCAGCTCCTGACATGGGCAGAGCAAAGAGTGACAAAAATAAACGGGATGGGGGAGCGTAGGACTAGGATGGCACCCGCTGGATTTAGGTAATGAAATGGCCACTGAGTTATGGACATTTGACCCTGAAGATGTCACAGGTTTCTGAGGGAGCTTTTGATGGGCTAGCATCACAGGTTCACCACTGAAGTTGTAGTGAATCTTTCTGCGTATCTCTTTTTCCATTCTAATTTCCTTCTAAACATAAAAAATTTTTACCCAAAATAATAAATATTAAACCATTTTTATTATTCAAAATAATCTATCTTTACTAATGTCCATATAAGCATTCTGCATAGTTATAATCAATCAACCTATTACTTTGTCTTAAAAATACCATTTTATATTCCATTTTTCCTCCTTAATGTTATTTCATACAAGCAGTAATGTTATTTTATATATATCAAGATGGGCCACAGAGCTGTGGTTTCAGATAGGTTTTTAGTATTGAATTTCTGAAGCTCATCTTTAAATTAAAGTGGACAGCTATGCTGCTTCAAAGACCACCATTGTTTAGAATTACTGCAGATTTTAGTGTTGATTTTAGCTTAATTTTGATTTTCAGCTGGAGCTAAGATTCAGGATTCAGCTTGAGTTCTCAAATTAGGGGAAATCAACAATAGGTATAAGAGCCTGGAGATTTTGTAATAGCTAGTTGAGAAAACAAGCCAACACCTGTCCCACCTTCCCACCTTGGTGACACGTGGCCCAGCTTTCCTTTCCTCTGGCAGGCTGAGAGTCCTGAATGACTGTTGCTCTTTCCTGATGGGCCTATAAAGTTCAGGGCTGCCTCCATGGATCTGGGCCGTACAGACCCCTAAACGGCTCACTGATTAAAAGGGAATATCACCTCATGGGTTTCGATGCTGTACACAGTGTTGTCTGACAGGTAAGCTTTCTAGTGCTCACAAGCAGCTGAAGAGTTGAGAACCACAGTACGGTCAAGTATTGACAATTAGGGATAGACTTGGAATGAATAACCCTGATCAGTGAAATTAGGGCTCATAATTATGGTTCCAGGGGATAAGGTACTTATTTGAGAAACAAATATGGCTAATTCAACATCTGGGGTAATGGTTTTTAGCAATGGGCTGGAAGCTGGATAAGTCATAACTGTTTCCTTTGAAAGGTATTTTTATACTTTCCATGAACTTCCTTTCACCATCCTCATTTTTCCAAAGAGACGAAGGTGGAGAGAAGACAGATAACTTGCTTAGGCTCCAAAAGCTAGTTAGTGTCTGAGATAGGATAAAAATATAACTTCTGTTTTCTACTCATACTTTTCCCACTAGATTGGAAGCTCCCAACCCTTTTTGAGTATGAGGACACTGTTTCTGTGTTAAAAAGTTTAAAACCCTTATATGGTGGTAGCTACATGTATTTTTCTTCAATATTTTATTTGTAGTAAAATACACATTGCATAAGATTTGCCATCTTAGCCATTTTTACGTGTACGGTTCAGTGGTATAAAACACAATCACCACTCTACTTCTTGTCTCTATGAATCTGACTAGAGTGAAATCATACAGTGCGTGTCTTTTTGTGACTTGTTTATCTCATTTAACATACTGTCTTCAAGGTTCATGTATGATGTAGCATGTGTCAGAATTTCCTTTTTTTAAAGACTTAATAGTATTCCATTGTGTGTATATACCACATTCTGCTTATCCATTCATTTGTTGATGGACCCTTGGGTTGCTTCCAGTGGCGATATTGTTTTAGTATCTTATTGATTAGGAAAATCCAAAATACAGTCATGATTCCTTTGCAGTGACTCTATGGCCCCTTGGGGGTACACAGGTTGGAAAATAATTTCCCAAGAGATTTTAATTTTAAAAGGCTTTTTAGTGAACTCTGACCTGGATGGCAGCACGATATAAGGGTATCATAAACAAGATGTTCAACTCTGAAGATTTCTACCACCCTGTGGATGATGAGAAATGGAAAGGTTGGGGGTTTAGTGAAGGCCCCTTTCGAGAGCAGGAGACTTGCTAATGAACATGTTTTCAGGGGTTCAACCCTCTGCACAGGGAATGGTACCACAGGCCAAATCTAACTGTATTCTATCCCCACCACCCATCCAGAAATAGTAGACATTGAAGTGCCTGTCCTGGGCAGACAAGATGCTACGTTATTACTCAAATGATAGACCAATGAGACCAACCTGTTTGTGAGGTTGTGATTTTACTTTTACCACTATTTTGTTGCTGTCATTCCTGATAAGTCTGCCTCCATACTTGTCAGGTTGAATTTACTGACAATTGGAATACATACAATGCATATGTCCATATGTATACATTTTTTTTCATTTTCTAAAAATGAACATCATAAAAAAGACAGAAATGTGACCTCAAAAGACAGGATACAGACTCAAAATGTTGTACAGAAGCTTCATCTTTTTATTAGATTTTCTGTGTTTTTTTTTCCCCCTAGTTGCTGGATAAAATCCATACAAATGAAATCCTGGCTCACTCAGTAAATAATAATGAAAAGGTAAATTCATTTTACAGAGAAGCCAGTACATGTAAGACATCATCTTGAATGACTGTGATTTTCTTGAACTGATCACCAGGCTATTATAGTCTCTCAAAAATAATATCTGGCTTTTAGGCTCTCCAATTGTGCCTGCGACCTCTCCTTAACCCTTTGGCTCTTAAGAAAAATTGATTTTTTTTAAACATGTGCACAGTATGCTGCTAAAATGACACAGGTGCAGTTTCGTTCACACCACACTGGTGTTCTAAGAGATGAGAGTGCACACTGAGGGTCTGGCTTCTTCCTGCCGTCATTTTACCCTTCAGGTTGTATCTTCAGTAGTTAGGATGTAATTATGAAGTTCTTTAAAAGAAATAGAAAAGAAATATCTTTAGGGCTAAAATCCTCTTTCCTTTTTAAGTTTATCTTGTAGCTCATTATGTCTTTACACCTATGTTAGATTCTATTTCATGTGTTTTGGAAAAGTTCCAAGGTGTGTGTGTGATGATTTTGGCTTTTCCTTGGAGTACTCCCTGAGACTGGTGGGGAACCCTTGAAGTAGATGCACACATGCCAGAGATGGCGACAGGTGACCAGCCATCCAGGGCTTCCCAGGACACGCGACTTGCAGTGCCAGACCCTGGAGAGTGTCTGGTAAACCAGGATGAGCTGGTCACTCTAGAGGACAAGTTTTCTTTTTCTTTTCTTTTCTCTTTTTTTTTTTTTTTTTTTTTGAGATTTATTTATTTATTTGTCAGAAAGAGAGAGCGAGCGAGCACGGGTGCACAAGCAGGGGGAGCAGCAGTAGGCAGAGGGAGAAGCAGGGTCCCTCCTGAGCAAGGAGCCCGACCTGGGGCTCAATCCCAGGACCCTGGGATCATGACCTGAGCCGAAGGCAGCCGCTCAACTGACTGATCTACCCAGGCATCCCTAGAGGACTGGTTTTCTCTGAACTTCGTTTCTGTATGACAGAAATACAAAAATCAACTCAACTTTTTTTTTTTTTTTTTTCTGAGCACTTCCTCTGTAAAGAGCCTCCAAGGACAGAAGATTAGCAAAACAAGTCTCCTGCTTTCAATGAACTTTGACCCAGAATAGTAGTCTCCAGATAGCTGCAGGCAAGGCAGCCTAAGCCAAGTGCTGAAGGAACACATACACAGGCCAGGGGAGTACAAGGATGGGATGGTCCTTTCAGGGTGGAGATGATCTGCACTCAGACATTCTTCTTCCAGTGAAACATAAAATACCTGTCGTTGTGACATGCCATGCAAATAACGCAGTGCTTATGGAGTATCTAAGAAGAGAAGAAGATGCAAGTAAGCCTTTCAGTCAGAAAGAGTTGGTCCTTGATTCAAAATGAGATTTGGGCTTTATTGAAAATTTCAAAGATGGAAATAAGTTGGAATCTCTTATGTATTTGTCTCCAATATTAAAAGTGAGTAGCCGACTGAGAAAACATGCCTGGAATCTCTGAGAGGTGCGTCCAGTTGAAGTGGCCTTAGGTGTGAGGGAAGGAAACCGTGAGCTGGGCAGGAGAGGCATCCTGCTGCAGAGAAGCCAGGCTGGCTGGAGGAGGGTCTGCAGATGGAGGCATCAGGAATGAAGCATACGGTGCTCTGAGGGGATCTCAGGATGGGCAGGCCCTGGCATAGATCATAGCCACTCTTAGAAGAAGAAGAAAGTAGGCTGAGTGCAGGATGTTTATCTTGGTTTTCATCAAAGTGTAAAAAGTGCCAATGACCAATGATTAGAAGTTAAGGGCAGAGTCAGACGGTCCTTTATTGGAATCCCTTTTCCACTGCTTTCTAGCTGTGTAACCTAGGGCCATCCACGTAATCCCTGCAGAATTCCATTTTCTTCTTCTTTTTTTTAAAGATTTTATTTATTTATTTGACAGAGATAGAGACAGCCAGCGAGAGAGGGAACACAAGCAGGGGGAGTGGGAGAGGAAGAAGCAGGCTCATAGCAGAGGAGCCTGACGTGGGGCTCAATCCCAGAACGCCGGGATCACGCCCCGAGCCCAAGGCAGACGCTTAACCGCTGTGCCACCCAGGTGCCCCAGAATTCCATTTTCTTATCTGTGAACAGGGACACAATTTCTTCACTGGAGTTTGGTCAGGAGGGTTAAATGAGCTAATGTAAGCAGTTGAACATAATTCCTGGTACATGGTTGGTACCCAGTAAATAGCTGTGCATATTATCATTATTAATAATTAGAGAGCCATTTCATCCATTTGCTACGATGAAATAACACTTGGTGGTTCTTTCTCTGCTCCGTTGTGCAATCATTTTTTTCCTCCTGAACTAAAATCATCCTTTTATTGATGTGTGCTGTAGTTATGCAAACCATTTTCTAGCTGCTACACAGATTTAAAGTGTAAAGTATCCATTCGATAAATTCCTTAGGATTAAAATCTGACCTACGTTAAAAAAACGGTTGATCTAGGATTTCTTCGGAACTAAAAAGTTTCTTTCTGGGATTCCTCTGGGATGTGGTTTATTCTTCCCTCTAAGTGCTGTCTGCTTTCCTAGGCTGAGAACCAGGGCCTGCTCACTCCACTTGGGAGGAGACACCGGGGCCAGCTGTCAGCACAGCATCAAAGTGTGGCCGACAGTGGGACCCGCCGAAAGTGTAAGCCGTCCTGTACACACAAACCCACACCGCCCGGTTTATTTTGCTCCTATCTCCGTGTGGCACTTACACTGGCTTTGTGCACGAGGCAGAGTCGTCCTGCAGCTGGAGATGAATCCTCCTCCGCTGCTGCTCGGACCCAGGTGAGAGCAGGAAGCAGACACAACTAAGGCCAGGTTGGTGCTCAAGGAGAAGGTAGGCATGCCTGAAGTACTTGCCCTGGGCACCTGAGCCAATGTATGGACAGCTGGAAACTATACATAGCAGGCAGTAAATGTGCTGAATTCATCCTCCCGGGGGTCAATTTTGCTAAGACGATTCTTTCGATCTCAAAGGAACTAGGAATTGTTCAGTCTTTTTAAAATTGCATCTACAAAGTGGGCTGAATTAGACTCTTCTCTGATTAGAAGGTGAGTATTTATGCTCCCCTCCCACCAGAAAACAACTTGAAGTAGCTAATGGTAAATCCTGGGGACCGGACAAGCCACGTGAGCATCCGCTGTGTTGGTAGCTCGGGTTCAGCCGGCCAGACAGAAGTCTATCTGTGTAAGTCTGTCGGGATAAGGAGGACTCACCCCCAAGTGAGGGAGGAGCCAGGCTTCATGAGCCCAACCCCTAACTGAGCCCAGAGTAAGATTTGGGGGGAACATTATTTGAACGTGTCTACCGTAGGCCTATGGGTGAGTAATGGTGGGGAAAAGAAAGCTGTTAAGGAAAAAGCTGATAGAGTCATGGTACTAGAATTCTTATACCGGTTTATAAGCAGGCCGCTTTGAAAGTCCTTCCACAATAGAGCACCCCAAAGAGGGACAGAGCTCCCGAGGCATGTACTGCTGCTGGGGAAGTGTGGAAGCTGCGGAGCGCCCTCTGTGGTGAGCTGAGATTGGTGTCTGCAGTGACAGCAGTTTTGACGTGGAGCAGACGTGGAGCGTACACTACAGAATGGATACGGCAGGTTGGATTTCCGGGAAGCGGACTCTAATCAGATGGTGGCATGCAGGGAGTTTGTTAGGGCGGGCTCTTGGGATTGACACCTGCTGGGGAGGCGTTGGGCCCTCATGTGGCCAACCCCGTGGAAAGCTCTGCCTCTGCAGTAGCCTTCCAGGTGTCGCCAGCTTGGGCTCGCAGCTGGGATTTTCATGTCCCTGCATTGACCCTGGCGAGAGGCTAAGAGTTTGGTTGTGGCGGTTGCCTTCAGCCAGCTGAGGGTAATTCCCAAGAGCCGAGAGCTGGCAGTTGTTGGAGGGCAGCCTGACCAGCAGTTGGAGGGATAAATCCTTCAGTCCCTTGGCTGGGATCTGGGTGGCATAGCAGCAGAGTCTATTATCAAGGGGCTTACCTTTTAAGAGACCAGTGGAATGCACGGAGTACTTCTGATTTGGGGAGATAGAAATTGGTGTGGACTATCAAGGCAAACCATAGTAACTCTCGAATTTGGACATCAGGAACTGACTTATGTCTTTAAGTTAAGTTTGAAACCGAGTTAGATTAGAACTCGCTCATTCTAATCTGTTCCTGCGGCCTTCTGACTCTGAGAAGATACCCTGGGATTTCTCATACTCCAGACATTCTGAATACTCTGTGTACTTTTGCTGTCTCGTGGTGCTGCCAGAGTAATAGCAGGAATGATAGCAACAACCATAGTAACCCATATTGAGTGCTACCCCTACCAGCACTCTTCTAAGTGCCCCATTTATAGTCTTATATTTTATTTTTACAGTGAGGCAGTTTTATTATGATCACTTTAAGAATGAGAAAACTGAAGCTCAGAGAGTTTATTTTTTCTTTTTAGAAGATTTTATTTATTTATTTATTTATTTATTTATTTATTTTTTAGAGTGGAGGGGGGAAGGGTGGGGCAGTGGGAGAGGGAGAGAGAATCTCAAGCAGACTCCGTGCTGAGTGCAGAACCTGACACAAGGCCTGATCCCACAACCCAGAGATCATGACCTGAACTGAAATCAAGAGTCAGGTGCTTGGGGGCGCCTGGGTGGCTCAGTCGTTAAGCGTCTGCCTTCGGCTCAGGGTGTGATCCCAGGGTCCTGGGATCGAGCCCCACATCAGGCTCCATTCTGGGAGCCTGCTTCTCCCTCTCCCAATCCCCCTGCTTGTGTTCCCTCTCTCACTGTCTCTCTCTCTCTCTGTCAAATAAATAGGTAAATAAATCTTAAAAAAAAAAAGAGTCAGATGCTTAACCGACTGAGTTACCCAGACGCCCCTCAAAGAGTTTAAATAACATGCCCAAAGTTTTATAGCAAATAAATAGCAGTGCTGGGTTGCAAACTCAGGCATGAAAAGCAAAAATGAAAAAGTCAGAACTAAATCTTTAAAACGGTTGGTCCCTGATGCCTTGAGAGCTGTTCCCATGAAGCTTCCAGAGCAATGGTAGTGGGCGTGACTGGCCATCTTCTGTCCCAAGAAGCAAGTGTGCTACAGGACTGCGTCGAACCTATTCAAAGCCTCATCTTCTGTCATAGAAGGTGTGACTCCCTGGGAAGCACAACCTCTTTGAGGTGTTCAAAAAAGATTTATTCAGTGATGGATGGAATGCATGTACTGGAAGGAGTATTGTTTTTAGAGTTAAACTGAGATAAAACCCTGGGCAATTTACTTACTCTCTCTGTGCCTCAGTTTTTTCATCTGTAGTAAGGAAATGTCTTAGGGGTGATGGGAGGTTTGGAAAAAATCCTTGATGTAACGTATAAGTAGGAACAATTGTTATTATTATTATTATTATTATTATTATTATTATTATTATTATTATTTTGCTCCATGCTGGAAGGTGGTGTTTGATTTAAAAATTATGAAGAAGAACTAATTGCCTCATTTTCTCATCTTTGGAAGGCTTGACTATATTATCTCTGTGTTTTGTCTTAAAATTAAGTATGGAATCCTATAAAAGGTACAGCATAGGGAATATAGTCAATGGTATTGCAACAGTGTTCTATGGAGATAGGTGGTAGCTATACTTACGGTGAGCATAACATAACATATAGACTTGTCAAATTCCTATGTTGTACACCTGACATTAATGTAACATTGTGTGTCAACTGTACTTCAAAAAAACAAAACAATCAACCTAATTATGGAATCCTAGGTGAAGAGTTTTTTTTTTAATATTTTGTTTTGTTTTGTTTTGTTTTAAGAGAGAAAGGGGAAATGGGGCAGAGGGAAGGGAGAGAGCGAATCTTCGATGCGGGGCTCGATCTCACAACCCTGAGATCATGACCTGAGCTGAAATCAAGAATCAGATGCTCAACCAACTGAGCCACCCAGGTGCCCCCTCAGGTGAAGAGTTTTTAAACAAAATAATTTGTACTGAAGTAAAGATGGAGTGTCTTGGTTCCACCCTGTCCCAGCCTCCTTCCAATGTTTTCAAGGCACGTTCTTGTATTTATTACCCTTGCATTAACAGATCCACTTCGAGGAGCTTACCATGACCAGGAAATGGATGCTGACTAAAATTGGAGGAGGGAGGACCAGGAGACATAAAAGGGATTTTATGTTCTTTTTTAGGAGTCATGAAAGTGGTGTAAAAGGAAAAAAAGACCTTAAAATACCACACAGAGTAGTGTTTAGATATGACTCAGAGAATGTTTTCTATAGACAGGTGGAAAAAACACAGGCTATCCAGTCTTGCCTGAGCTAATACCTGGGAACGGTTATGGTCAGGAGATCTGTCAGTCAGGCGTCGGGTGGATATAGGAGCAACCACTTCAGCTGTTTGAAGAAGAAAGAGAGGTAACATAGGGAGTAAGTGTGCTTACAAAATTGTGGGAAGGACTGCTGGAGCGGGTGCAGCCTGGCTCTCCAGGAGCCATTACCAAAAGGACAACCCAAACTGGCCGGGCAAGGAACTATGACTTCAGCACAATCAGGAAGTTGGGGAATCAGGAGGCCTCTGGGCCCACTGTTGGTTCCAGGGTCACATGACCTCAGCTGTGAGACTGGGTCTGGAAACCACTGTCTGCACTGTTGGTTCAGAAACACACCACCTGGGCCAACATTTAGGGGTCAGGAGGCTGACTCCATTATTGTAGCCTCCAGACCAGGGTCTTCTGTTAAATGTGCACCAGCAGTATGATTATCTCCCTCCCTCCTTAGGTCGGGTTTGAACCCAGGTCTTGCCCCCAAATCGTGTTCAAATGAGTCTGGGAAATGGAGTTATCTTTCCAACTCTGCAGTGGAGGAAGGCATTCACCTTATCTTGATCCTATGACTAATTTCATTGAACTCAAACACCGAACCTGAATTATTTGGAATCCAGCACTTTGCTAATACCAGTAACACTTCGAGAGAAAAGGCAATTTAAATATCATTGGAAAAAGCAGCCCCTGTCCTTGAAAACTATTTAAAAGGCCCACACCCATTAAAATCTCATTAAGAAATAAATAACATCTTAAATTCTCACACACAGACAGGCATATTTAATAACAATGAATTTAAAGGAACTGTTTATTTTGTTAATACACTTGGAAAATCGTTGCTTCTCCGTGGCCATGGTCAAGTAAGTGCCCAGATCATTTCTCTTCAGACCCTTAGGTCACTCCTGGATGCTTGGATCATAATCAACTCTCTTTTTAAGAAGAGCATGTGGAACAGTTGCGCTTAAAGCCTAATTGACAAATACAATGTAATCTGTAATCTCCATGTGATCTCTGTGAGGTCAAGGACCATGTCTTTTGAAACTTCTTGTCATTCCCCTCCCATTGCCATTAGTGCTATTTTCCTGCTATTACGGATGTAGTAAGTGTACAAATATTTATTGACCATGTCTTAACTGAATAATGGAATGCATGAATGAATACTTGTTAAGTAGATCACATCTTGATTTTCAATGGTGGTGAAACACTTGGAAACATAATAAGAATTTTCTGATCTGGAAAAAGTGTTTTTGATTTCACTTTTGGGCCCCCCCCCTTTTTTTTTTTTTTACAAGAATGCTTATGAAAACAGTCCGTATATATCTTGGACAATTTCTTCTCCCTCAGGCTTTTATTTTATTGTGTGTTAAAGATTTTATTTATTTATTTGTCAGAGAGGGAGAGCACAAGCAGGAGGAGTGGGAGAAGCAGGCTCCCTGCTGAGCAAGCAGCCTGATGTGGGACTCGATCCCAGGACCCTAGAATCATGACCTGAGCCAAAGGCAGATGCTTAACAGACTGAGCCACCCAGGTGTCCCTCCCTCAAGCTTTTATTCAGAATAGACCCAATGTTAAAGGAAATTCACAAGTGATTTCTAATTTGGTCTTTTCAAGTCACTGGAAGATGTAGCTGTGTGCACAAGAGAAAGAACGCATTCTCCCAGTAGCATCCTTACTCTAGCCATCTTTTTTAGTACTTACCATGCTTCTCATATTTTCCTGCATTTCATAATTCAATCCAGAATACCTGTTTCCTCAGGATTTCTTACTTCTCTGAACCCTGATCAATGCTGTCTTTTTTGACCTTTGCAAGGAGCAGTGGGCCAAGTAAAATTTTCTTCTGCAGATAAACAGCAAATTATTTTTCCCAGTGAGTTGCGATGAATGACTCAGAGTAGTGTTCCACAACAGACCTTTCCAAGCTGCATTATCATTATAGAGTCAAATACTTTTCTTCTGTATGGGACTTCTGATAGGAGCAAAGACATGAGTTCTCATCATGGTGTTTTATTTGTGCACCTGCAGGAATGTGATCAATTACTAGGTAAAAAGATCAGAGATTATTTTATCATTTAACCATTCTGAAAACTTTCTTGAGTACTTGCTTTATTCCAGGCACTGTTTCAGTTGCTGGAAATACAGCAGAGAACAAAACAGACAAAATCCGTGCTTCACAGAACTTACATTCTAGTTACGAGACATACTAAACAAATGTACACAGGTATCATAAATATGATGTGAGGCAGTAGTCATTGGAATGAAGAAAAATAAAGCAGGTTAAGGTGAATGTGATCAGGGCTGACACTTAAACAGATCAAGATGTGAAGGGAAAGAATGTTCCAGGCAGGGGACAATACGTGCAAAGGCCCTACTGCCAAATGAGCAGGAAGGCGGGTGGTCAGATGACGGAAGGTCTTGTAGGCCATGATAAGGAGTTTAGATTTTATTTTGGGTACAAAGGGAAGCCAACAGAATTATGAAGAGCAAAAGATCAGCATGATACAATTTATGTTTTGAGAAGATTACTCTTCTGCTGTATGGAGAATAGTCTGTAGATGGGTAAGGGGGGGCAGTAGGCCAACAATTGGGATTTTTTAGTTATCTGGGTGGTTTGGACTAATGTATTGGCAGTGGGAGTGTTGGGAAGTGGTCATAGAACCGTACTGCATAAAATAGGGGGTTCTAATAAGAATGGTAGCGACCTAGGTTTCATTCTTACTGTGCCGAAGACATTATAGGAGGAAATGGGCTCCGGTGCAAGTAGAGAATTTAGTTTAATTAAGAGCAGGAAAGAGTGGTAAGGACAAGTTTTGGATTGGTTGGATGGAGATAATGGGGAATATCTTTCTCAAAGATATTGTACAATCGGGAAATACTGAGGATGTAAATGAAGAAGATATTTCAAGTAACAGTGACCATGTGTTCTTAGGTTGAATCAAATCCTAGCCACAATATGACATGTTTTGTTAAGACACTTTCTCTTCCCCTGGGCTCCTTCTTTTCATCTCTTTTTCTCTAATTACTTAAACATGAGATTAGATTTCTTAAAGTGCATGATCAGAACTTTGTCAAGGGTAAGAGGGAGGTTAGGTTCAGGAATACATGTCTAAGAAAGTTGGAAAGATAGGAAAAAAGTCTAATTGATTTATCGAAGAATTGCATAAGCTTCTGAAATAGAAAAGATTTTAGAGAAAGCTGAACCTTTAAGGACAAATACTTGTAGAAAGGTTCATAAAAGTAAGGTCAGAATTACTAAAGCAGGAAATGAGATGCAACTTCCAAAGCCGAAATAGAACATTCTTTTTTTTTTTTTCTCCCTATCGGGAGCAAGAAGAGTAAAGCAGAGTGTTGTCCTTTAATTAGATAGGAAAGAAAGAGACTCAGTGATGACATCAAAAGGCCACAGGGCATTTGATATCTTTTAAAAAAAATCCTTTCTGTATGATCAAGTGAATGGGGCTCTGGGAATAGGTAATGCATACTTTAGGTGAATGAAAAGGTTTGAAAAAGAAGACTTGGGGGAAGATAATTTAAGTAAGTGAGATCTGTATCTCAATGTGGGGGGGGGTGGGGGGGCGGGGGGGGTGATTTGCATCCAAGAGTATAAAACAATTGGCTGAAGTGTTGTGGACTATAAATGAATATGAGTCAGCAATTTGTAATGCTATTATTTAAAAGGGGAACATGATTGATGGTTGTATTAATAGGAGTATGACATGAAAAGGGCAATGATACACATGGCATTGATCAACCATTATTTAGAATATAATTACCAATTTTGGTCGCTGTACATTAGAAGACATGAGTAGATTCAAGGAAAGAAGCACAAAATGATGAATGGAGTAAGAAATGTGGGAAAGACCAATGGTGGGAGTAAAAGGTTATATTCTCCACTCCTCCATCATCTTGGTTAAGAACACGGACTTGCAGATCACCCCGACTTGGGGAACCCAGGTTTTGCATCTTCAGTGATCTGCATCTCAGTAGCTGTATTTCTGGTAAAGGAAGTGGGTTGTTTGTTTAGAAAAGAGGCAGCTAGTGTGGAAACAGGATTCTTTTGAAAACCTTTCTAATTGTTCTTCGTATTTTCCAGAGGAGAGCATGAGGGGGTTGGTATATTTTGCTATTAAGAGAGTTAGACCAACATAGAATTAAAATAACAGCGATTAAATACCAAAAAGGAGGGTTTGTTTTCCCACCGTTCGGCGCAGTAATCCAGGGTCTTTAAGAATATATTGTTTTCCTGGGCTGTCATAGAACCTTCTGTGCCTTGACTCAGTGAAGGAGTGGTGTTCTGACAACAGTAAATGATAAACAGTGCCCATTTCAAAGGGAATTCTGGTTATGGTGGCAAAATTACTAAATTGGCAAGATTGGTTTCTTATTTCTTCCAATTACTCTTTATCACCTTTTTCCATGGACACATCCCAGAATGTCTCCTCCCCAGAAGCCAGGCATTTATGTTGCTTCTCTCCAGCAGTTCAGTGCCTCCTAGCCCACTTTGATATTTTCCCTTGGACTGCTTTCTCTGTAAGGGCTCGTCAAGTCTTAGGACTCCCCCTGCAACACGGACACCACCCCCCTCCCCCGCTTGTCAAAATGTAACTTTCCTCTGTCCCATTACCTAAGATTTTTCCTTGGCTTTCCAAATTGGCAGTTTATTAATTCTGATAAACTCTTTCTAAAGGAGTTAATGGTGGTTCCTCACTGTCTCTTAGTGAGTGGCACCACGCTAAGGGTATGACGGAGAACATTTTAGGTGGCACATGAACGTGGCATTACATCACATTAAATCACATAATCATGTAACTGGAAATTATTCCCTTTTCAATTTCTTTTAGAATCTGATTCAGTGGAGGAGAAAGTTTCATTTTGGTGCTAGTGTGTTTTTAACATAGCCTTGGGAGCTAGAATTATTTCCTAGACTTTTTATATAGAAGTATAATATACCCACTAAAAGGGGGCATAAATAAAAATGTACCTCTTGATTAATTATATTAGCTAGAATTAATTTAAAAAAATATTCTCATTGCGTTTATTTTTGCAGTTCCCGTTTATATATGCCAATGATCCTGGTTTTAAATGCAGTGAAAAAAAAGTTGTTTTCTAAATTTATTAAGTAAAAAAAAGTGAATTGACTTAAAGAAAACACGTATTAGTCTATTCCATAGATTCTAAAGATTCCCATTTTCTCCCAGTATTTTAATGGCTCTAAATTCATAGTGTGTCATGCAATTGGTGCCATATATGAAGCCCATGGCCTAGTGGTATGACCTTTGACTGTGGTCAGATCAAGAAAGGTCAATCTCAGGGCATTTAAGATTCAGTGAAATATGGTAAGTAAACTGTAATACTCCAGGTACTACTCTGATACAGAAAAAGTGGTGGTATGATGTACAAATACCTGAAGTTTGGGAAACAGTAGTTTAATGATGTATTCTTTCCATCTGATGCCTTTGTATATTAATAAAAGCTCTCTAGAGATGTAAAGAATTAGCGCCAAAGAGTGATAGCAGTAGTAGAAATTTCACCTTGTGGCTGGGTTGGGGTGGTTGTCAGGGAATCCTGGGGAGTAGATGAGCTTTATTTTACATCCCCTCAGTTTTCCGTGCTTATGAGCCCTGTGTCTGTGCCTGAGGCTTGCCTGGCTCTTTGTGACATCATGTTATCCTTGCTCAGAAATCTCTAAGCACTATATCAGGCACTACATCAGGCTGCAGACTTATGCATTACAAAGAAACCAGCTTTCAGATGCAGAATCTTGTTACACTAGAAATAGGTACCCCTGAACATTAGGTATCTGCCCTTAGACTTGTGCCCAACACGGTGATGACCCAACATGATGCCTTCTGCATAGGAGCCTTTACATGCATATTTGTTAAAAGAATGAATGAAGCTTAGCCTTGGCCTCCCACATGCAGCCTCTAGGAATGGCAAGTACCGTGTGGCCTAAGCAGCTAGGGGCCAGCAGCAGCCCACAGTTGGCTCCCCCAGTCTTCTCTGAGTCCCCTGAGGCAATGACTGAGCATTTGTATGGCACACCATTTGCATACTCTAACGAGATGGGCTATAATTGGCCTTCATTGATTTTGTTTTCATTGAGCTAAAATAGAGTCAGAGCTTCTTAGGCTAGAAGAACTGATTGATTTGTGGTAGAATTCAGGACTATTCAGTTGAAGAAATAATTAATTATGTTCTTATTTAGTAATCATCAGGGTTCAGCCTGTTTTTTAGCAGGAGAATGTGCTCAGCAGAATTGGACTTTGCTAAAGCAGGGTTGCTTTAATATAAGTTCTTTAGCTGGGCAAATGGATATTACATATAATAATATTATCATCATTATTTTTGAAGAAAGCTTTGTGCAGATTGGGGACAATAGTGTATATACATATAGGTAGAGAACAAGAGACATGTATCATATCTTCTGTTCCCCATTTTCTTCCTTACATGCACATATTATCTATTTGTCTCTCTCTCTGTCTAGCCATGTGTTTATCTATCCTTTTATTTGTCCACACATCCTTGAATCCATTCACTCATCTTATGATGTTTTGTAGGTTCTCCATGAGTCAATTCCGTCTGAGTGAAGGATGCTTCCACTTCTCAGCCTTGGGAGTTGGTCCAGATTGGCACCCCAACCCTAAAGTAAGAGACAATAATTTCAGCCTGATTTGATTACCCTGAAGTTTGGGAACTCAGGCAGGTAGAGGTGTTTGACAGGCCATTCTGTGTAGATAGGGTACCTTAGAATTTTGAACTGATTATGATTAAAATCTTTCTAAATGGTTTAGTCCATGTCAAGCTCTCCCCTTCAAAAATTGCTTTCGAAAATATTGTGTACAGGGTTGCCTGGGTGGCTCGATCATTAAGCGTCTGCCTTCGGCCCAGGGTGTGATCCCAGGGTCCTGGGACCGAGCCCCACATCGGGCTCCTCTGCTGGGAGCCTGCTTCTTCCTCTCCCACTCCCCCTGCTTGTGTTCCCTCTCTTGCTGGCTGTCTCTCTCTCTGTCAAATAAATAAATAAAATCTTAAAAAAAAAAAGAAAGAAAATATTGTGTACAATTTTTGGGTATTAGCCCTTATTAAAATGAGTTCTAGTCTCTAAAATGAGACCTTAATTTCTTTGAAGAATAAGGTGTAGTTATAAATAAATAACCACATCTTCTTTCATTCAACAGACATTTATTGAGAAGCTCAATGTGTAAGATATTATGATAAGTATTGTAAGAAATACAGGAATAAGTAAAACACTATAGCTGCTCTGAGTCTTCTTACTAATATAGAAATACTTGTCAGAAGTTCTTTTGTAAGTTCCAGTTATTTGAAACTATGTAGATAACATTATATATGGTCCACAGCCTAGACTACAAAAATCTATTAAAATATTAGGCCGAACCGTATAAAATCACCAATATTTCATCATTTTTACCCAACAAAAACAGCAAATTCAAATGGTTTAAGCTAACATACACATAAAGCAACATACCTCACTTAAATACAAAATCAAGAGTAACTGATTACTATGAGTTGTAGTGATTATGTGGGGGAAAATATGTCCAGAAACCTATCTCCTTCTGTTGGAGGCCTAGAAATAAAACAAGGGACCTCTTCATGAATGTTCCCACAAATACTTTTGGGAGGATAGTTGAAATAGGGGTATGCCTTGTTATTTGCCTTGGGCAAGAATCCTAACAAGGTTGGTGAAATCGTGGGAACACGGAAGGGTATCGAGAGAGGCAAGGAAACTGGTTCAATGAGGGAGGGTGGGATCTCCTGCAGGTACAGCTGGTGATGAAGCCCAATGATTAGGTTGTGCTTATTACTATCTCTTATACCAGGACCATGTTATGTCTGCTATGATTCACATGGCAAAATCGATGCTCATTCCTTTTCTCTAAAGTCCCACAAGACCTCTGCTAATGCAGCTATGGAAAAATCAAATCTAATAACACGAGCCCATGATAATGCAAATACGGATATAACATGATTGGCTGCTATCTTCCACCCAGCTCTGTTTGAGAATTGGAGTAGGCTAAAGTCTTCAATTCTCTCTTGGGGCAAGTGGGAATGAGGGGAGGGGATGACCAGGTAGAGAAATCCAGGCAGTCCTGTCTTGAGCTAGTGGGAGAGTCCCTGAATCTTCAGTATTCTTCCCAACATGATTTCTAGATGGGGCTGACAAAGATGCATACAAACTAATTAGGAAATTTCTGGAATTGCTGTCACTGTCTTGGAATTATCATTGATATTAAAGATGGAGAAACAATTGCCACTGTTGACATCAAGCCTGAGCTGAATAAATTTTAGTGTGGCTGGAACCTCAGAACTTCCCAGCTGGCTAGCTGTGTGGGCTTGATTTAGTTATTATATTAATCTCATAATAATATCAGCCTGAATTTTCTGTGATTAAAAATTTTGGACCCACTTTCACATTACGGGGCATTTTGCTGAGCCTCCCTGATGTGCTTATCTGCAGAAAGAGTGGAAGGAAGAAAGCTGTAGCATGGCCTCCACCACTTCCACCCTCTAGATATGGTACAAGTTCATTGGATGGGTCAAACCAAAATCACATCTAAAACTCCAGTTGCTTATCAGCTGTGCTTCTGTAGCTTTTCAGGCTTTGCAGTACAAGAAGACGTACCAGGAGGAGGGTGGAATGGATATTGAGTGCCTAACCATCATATCTACCACAGAGCTATTTCAATTTTATTAAGATTTTTAATCCCAACAACAAAGAGAAATAGATGGAGGGTACCAACCTCTTACCCATGACTCTGACCCTTATTAGTCCTTTCATGGTTCATTTCCAGTAAGAAAAGGCAGCAAATATAGGAGCTGATGATGAGTTTTCAGATCCATGAAACAACTGAAGGTTCGTTTATAGCTCAGCGAAAAAATCCAGAATCGGTGAGTCTCCTAAGCATTTTGTCCCTCCACATAGGACAAGGTGGTGACTGGGAAGTGGTACGGGAAAGGTATAGGGACTGGGCATGCAGCCTATGACTCCAACACTGGGCAGAAGTAGGGAGAAGTCGTGGTTTAGGTTTTTCCTTTTTCTCTTCTTCCGGCCACATCAGTCTGTAGTTGGCCCTGTCATGATGTGAGGAGTAGGACTCAGGCTGGCATGAGCCTGAGCTTGTTTCCTATTTGTTATGTAGCACTGGAAAGTTTTGCATATCGCGTGAGGATCAGGATTACAAACAGAATGACTATGTGGTGAGGATGACACTTCAGCTATGCTGTTTTGGCTGTGCTGATTTCTCAGCTTTTTTCCACCATGATTTTTTTGTTCATTGTACAGCTTTGTACCACCTGGCAGACAAAAATTTTAGTCTTCTTCAGTTTGTGACTGTGCTAACTGATTATTTTAGGAGAATGGGAAAAAAAAGCTCCTTTCCCATAGCAATTTCTTGATAACTCTGCCTCCTCATGTCTGCCTTTCACTAGCTACTTTGGATTATGGTGAAGAACCCAGAACATAATTATAAGCCATTGTTCACTCCTGAGTTCTTTCTTCAACCTGGAATCATACTGATTTGTAATCTTAACTGATTCTTAGGTCAAAGTTATTCTATAGACCCTTTAGATGAAATATAGCCTGTTCCCAGAATTGATAAATGTATAAAAATTGGGAGAATGCAGACAGTAGACAGATGTAGGTTTTGTTCTTTTATGAAAGTTCACAGCTTCTATGAAGCTTCTCCCACCCTCTTCTCCCAGATAGATTGACCTCCCTCTTCTGCATCCTTGTCCCCACTGAGCCTAGTACATTTTTCTCTTGGGCAACAATTGGACACATTATTGATCTTATTGTCTTATAAGTCTGTCTCCTGCTATTCTTTAGCTCAGAGGTTTTATCTTATTCATCTATGTTAGATATGAAATGTAAAACAAAATTCCTTGCATGTAGTAGGTGCTCAGAAATGATTTTTTTGAATGATTGAATACATGACGGCCTTGTTAGGAAGGTATTAAACATAATACATTTATTGTTTTTATAAAAATGCTTATCATTAAATTCCAGAAAAATAGAAATATGCAATATAAAAGCAATAGATAATAGAAATTCCATCATCCAGAAATAATTATTGTTAAAATTGGTGATGTCTGCATTTCTAGATGTCAGGAAAAAAGAATTATTGGCTTACATAATAACAATGTCAAGATTAGGTAAGAATAAATAAAATTGTAGACTTACTACAGACTCAAAAATACTTAGAGGTGCCTGGGTGGCACAGTCAGTTAAGCATCTGCCTTTGGCTCAGGGCATGATCCCAGGGTCCTGGGATTGAGTTCTGCATCAGTCTCCCTGCTCAGTGGGGGATCTGCTTCTCCCTCTGCCCCTCCCCCCTCCCCCCTGCTCATGCTGTCACATGGGCTCTCTCTCTCCCAAATAAATAAATAAAATCTTTCTTTTAAAAAAAGAAAAAATACTTAGAATATTTAGGCGTAATACCGTATAAAACTTTCATAATTTCTATAATATGAACTTTCAATTAAAAAAGTCAGTGAATGGACCAAAAATAAAGATAATATATTTTTCTTAGATGTTGGAATTGTTCATATATTTATAGTACTTCTGTACTGACAACCATGTGTTTGAGCTCTTCTAGATGCTAAATTTCTTAATATCGAAAAATTTAAAAGTTAGAAAAATCAATTTGTCCTTTAAAAATCTTGATTATTTTTCATTTAAGAAGCAATACCAGTAGAGGGTTATAAAGGATGGTAATTTTGTCTGATTCTTCATTCATTCATTCAACTCAACTCATACTAGACGTTGTTGTAGGTGATACACTTGCAAATAAATTTTAGACTACTTAAATTTTTTTCTCTCATTCTAAGATCTACAGGAAGCCTACATGATTTTACTTTGGATATTTTGTTGAGAAGAGAAATTACAAAGCTAAAAATGCTAACCACCTCTAATCACCGGGGTGACAAGATATCCCAGATTGACAGGGGCAAAACCAGGTTATATCATGTTACCACCAGAGGTTGACACTCACTTGTTAGGTTTGTGAATATGCACTAGACCACATAGAAATTTATGCCTTATAGTTTTGGCCAAGTTTGGCTCAAGATATCATTGAAGGTCATTACATTCTTTTTTTTTTTTAATTTTATTTATTTATTTGACAGAAAGAGACAGCCAGCGAGAGAGGGAACACAAGCAGGGGGAGTGGGAGAGGAAGAAGCAGGCTCTTAGCAGAGGAGCCTGATGTGGGGCTCGATCCCAGAATGCTGGGATCACGCCCTGAGCCAAAGGCAGACGCTTAACGACTGCGCCACACAGGCGCCCCGAAGGCCATTACATTCTAATTTAGAAATTTTCCTTGCCATATCGATAACTATTTCTTGGAAACTTAGAACGCCATCTACCTCCCAAGATGAGATGTAGCATGGTGTC
>NW_024426996.1:16826251-16887422 GCF_017311325.1 Ursus maritimus | reverse complement strand
AAAGAGTCTGGTCAGGAATCAGAAGATCTGGCTCCCCAAGAGCAGATTCCATGCTTAATATCTTACATATCTTAATATCACATACCAGGCAAGGGATTCAGCACCTCTACTTTTAAAAATCCTTACAGCAACCCAGCAATGTAGGTTTCGTTTTACCATTTTACTGATGGAGTTTACTAAGTGTGTAGTTTCTGAGTTTGAATCCTAGTTCTGTCATTTATTAACTTTGTGACTGGGAGGAAGTTTCCAATCTCTCTTAGTTCCTTAGTTAGACAACAGTATGATCTATCTTACAGGGTTTAGGAGAGGACTAGACAAATTAAGTGTGTGAAAATGCCTAGAGTGGTGTCTGACACAGGGTAAGCACTCAGTTAATATGAGCTTTTTTTTTTTTTTTTAAGATTTTGTTTATTTATTCATTCGACAGAGATAGAGACAGCCAGCGAGAGAGGGAACACAAGCAGGGGGAGTGGGAGAGGAAGAAGCAGGCTCATACCAGAAGAGCCTGACGTGGGGCTCGATCCCATAACGCGGGGATCACGCCCTGAGCCGAAGGCAGACGCTTAACCGCTGTGCCACCCAGGTGCCCCAATATGAGCTATTTTTATCCATGATCTGCTATTTTCAGGTGGTACTTCTTAGCTCTGTGACCTTGGGCAAATTATTAGCATTTCTGGGTCTATAGCATCATATTTAAAAAGCCTCATAGCACTGTTGGACGAGATTAATCAGTGTGAAATTGGACAGTGATTCATTATATAAATATATAGGATTAATTTTAAATTGTTCATATTACATAGTATATCATTTTTATTAATCCCAGTTTTCTTGAAAATTTTATCCAGACTTACCAGCAAAGGAGACAAGCACTCAAGGACTCACTCAATTATTTCTATTTTAAATCTTCCAAATTTCTTTATGCTAAGGTCTCCAAAAAAGTACTATTTCATTCAGTCTTATTTTTGACCTTTCATACATGTTATAGATTTTGGTCAAGGAGTAGGAAAGGCTTTATGAGTAGACAAGATACACAATAACTATTTTCTATAACAAACTCAAGTTCTGTAGTTCCTTGGGATGTATTATAATAACAATCCACATCTGACTCTGAGCATACTTTTAAAATAGCTCCCATTTCTTTTACAACAATCTCTTAAGGCATGTGGGGCATGGGTTGTCATCCTCATTTTACAGATAAGAAAAATGGGGCTCTTCAAGTTTAGGAACTGCCTAAGGTTTCATCTGGGAAATTAATGTCAGAATTGTTTTCTTATCTCATAATCCATAACACCATATATATCATTGTTTAGGGTAAGAATGTCGATTTCTGGGCTCAGTGTATTGCTCTGATTTCCTTTTTGTCGTTGGAGAACGCAGTTAAGCAGCTGTACATGGCTGATCGTATGCTAGAACTCTATGCCTGCTGTAGGCCTACAGGATTTTATTTGGCTGTGCTTGGAGCAGCCACTACCATGCTCCAAGATGGTTCTTCAGGTTAGTCTTCAGATGGTTAATAGGCTATATGTTGGCCTTTAATATCTCATGAGATAAAATATTCTGAGAGCATATTTGTCTTTTCTACCTAGGAGAGGGTACTTGAAAATAAAAACCTCAGTTCTGGAAATTCCCCTAGAATTCCAATACACCAATTATTCTGCAGGATACACACGTGTGTGCACAGCCCTCCCCCGCCGAGGAATGCTGGAATTATAGCTTTCAGCCAAATAACGGGTTGTTGGATGAATTTGGAGTGTCTTCCTAGTGCCCCTGCCCCTTATTGTAGCAATAGTGCCATCAGGGAAAAGCATTCTTCTTCCAGAGGGAGGCTTCCTACTTTGTAATATGACTAATTGATAATCAAGATCTATTTCTTGCTTTTTAAAAAAGATTTTATTTATTTATTTGAAAGGAGAGAGGGAGAGCACGTGAGAGCTCGAGTGGGGGGAGGAGCAGAGGGAAAGGGAGAAGAAGACTCCCTGCTGAGCAGAGAGCCTGAAATGGGGCTCTATCCCAGGACCCCAAGATCATGACCTGAACTGAAGGCAGATATTTAACTGACTTAGTCCCAAGGGCTATTTCTATCTTGGGTTTTTACTGGTGATAAATGGAGAGTATCTTAAGTCTTATTTCTCTATAGTATACCTTCGAGTGCTCTTTGGAAACTTCCGTTGGGGTGATAGCTAAAATAATACTTGTAATACTGTAAAGCAGTTCCAATGCTAACCACCTAGACTTAGTGCAGACTCTAGAGGCTAAGGGCACAGTACCCAACAACACTGTACTTACTTCAGGTGGCAGCCGCAAGTTTGGGGGACCCCAGGCAACATGAACTTCTTACCAACTGGCTACAATTTGGGGGTTTCCATGACCCCTTCAGGTTTGATAATTTACTTGAATGACTCCCGAACTCAGGAGAGTGCTATGCTAATGATTATGGTTTTATTATAAAGGATGCACCTAGGGTTGGGTCTGGGCAGTTTCCAAAGACAGAACTTTCATGTCCTTGACACATAGAATCAGGACACATTACTCTCTTGGCATATTAGTGTGTTCACTAATCAGGAAGTTCACCTAAGCTTTAGTGATCAGGTTTTTTTACTGGAGTGTCACTGATTGAATTATTGGCCATGAGGTTGAACTCAAACTCCAACCCTCCTTTTCTCTGTGGAGGTTGGGCTGATTATCACTTAGCTCAATGCCCCAACTCTCTAGTCTCATACTTGGTCCTTCTGGCATGACCAGACCATGTCCTGAATCATTTCCTTAGCATAATCCTCAGGTGTGGTCCAACGACCCACCATGAATAACAAAGACACTTGTATCACTTAGGAAATTCCAAGGGTTTAAGAGCTCTCTCCCAGAAATCTGGGACCAAGACAAATTCTTTATTATAACAATACGTCCTACAGGTCGAGAATTAGTAAATGCTTGATAAATGAAAGCATGGAGGAGTGAGTGAGGAAATGAATGAATTTGATGGGATTTCTGAGGGATTTGAACCAGGCCATCTAAGGTCTTTTCTAGGGTAATGAACTTGGGAAACTCTGAAAGTACTCCATTCCTTAAAGTGTTCTGAATCTACCAGTCAAATTCCACATGCCTATAGGGGACATACATCTTGGATTCAGGGTCTTAGTTGGCCCTTCAACTGGGTATGATAGTGATACAGGCTGACTGGGCCTGAGGACCCAGAAGGGGTTTCTACAAGACCAGCAGACAGGGTTCTTGGCTTTGCGTAGGATAGAAAGCAAGTTGAGAGGAAGTGAGAACAGAATTTATTAAAGACATGGGGAGAGTACTGATACAGAGAGCATCTGGGAGACTCGGGGAAAAAAAAAAAGAAGAGTGAGGGGGTCTGGGGTTTTTATTGAGGATGGTGTTCTGGGGGTACATGTCCTCTTAGGCATTCAGGAACTGCTCCAAACAGGGACGAGTGCTCAGTTGGCCTCCATAAGTCACTTATGCTGTGGAGCCAGGGGTATTGGTGAGTCAGTGGTCTTGGAAAACGTTAATGACAACTCCGTCTGGTCACTCCTTAGATGTTACCTGTTGCACTAGGACACTCCAAGAAATCATCCACTCCTCGGCCTTTACAAGGAGGACATGCATTATCTTTCTATAAGGCTTGGGTAAGGCAGGAGTGTAGGTCTTACTTAGCAGGAATAGAAACAGGAAAAGGAACAACAAAAAAGGGAGTTTTTCATGGAGTATCTTTAGTTTCCTTGTCTCAGTGGTGGTGATAGCATTCCTCCAGCATGTGGCATACCTTGCATGTGCCACACCACACCACAGGGTATTAATTAATTTAACAAATATTTAATGAATTCTTGCCATAGTCTAGGCACTGTTCTAGGTGCTGGGGTTGTAGTGGTGAGCAAAATAGACAAAAATCCCTGCCTTTTTGGGGCTTTCATTCTAGGGATGAGGGACAGACAATAAACACATAAAGCTGTGTTAATCAGGTGGTGATAAATGCTTTGGAAAAAAATAAATTGAATGCTCAGAACCTGTCTCTGCTCCTCTGCAGGCTGGGCAGGTGAGGGCTGGACAGGCATCCAACTATGGGGCAAAGTTTGTAATTTGTTGTTGCTGCTGCATGCCCTCTGGGTTAGAAAAAATCTGTCCCTGAATGTTTAGCAAGTCGGCTTGGCCTTTTGATTCTGCAGTGATTAAATGCCAGGCTATTGGGAATTAGTTTTATTCTAATTCAAGGTTAAATGTAGAAAAGACCTCCCTCTTCTCCATCTATCAGAATTCAACTATGGATCTTTTAAGGTTGTCAGCCCCTCTTTGAAGCCTCCTCTGACCTCCCACCACCCGATTGCATTTAATCCCTCCTTTTTCTTCTCGCATGGCACTTAATTTATAGCTCTGTTGTATCACATTTCATTCTGTCTTATATGGAATTACATGCTTATAGGCTCTGTTTTTCCAGTAAAATTTGTAATTTTTCTGAAGGAAAGGAGGTTCTCTTTCCCCTCCATTCTTCACTGTATTCATCTCTTTCCTCCATCTCAAGGAACTTTACAATGCTTGGTACATAGTAGTTGTTCAATTAACTATTGATGGAAAGGAAGAAACCTTGAAGCATGCTTATCAGTGATCTATGATTTGCAAGTATGTGAGTTTCTTATCTAATTTCCATTGACTTCCTGAATGAATAGAGTTTTCACTAGTTTCCTTCGGACACTAGCTGTCACTGTTTCTCAGGGAAGCTGTTACTATTTTGGCTGTCTAGTTACATGCAACGCAGTGGGGCTATAACAGTAAACAAGATAGGCCAATTCCTGCTTCCAGAATTCCACAAGAGAGAGAATTAAACAGGTCGTTGTAATTTACACAGTTAATTAAAATGAGTTATGATTTTTATAATTCTTACACATGAAAATAGGTAATGCTTACATTTTAGTGTATATTTATCGAATCTATTTCCAAAAAAATATATTCATAAAATTAAAATGAGATAATACTACAATACTGTCTTCTGATTTACTCTTTTTTAACCTAATATATTTTTTGAGTATTTCTTTACAGCTTTTAACATTATTTTACAATGTCATTTCAAATAGCCTCTAATTTTTTAAAAAAGATTTTATTTATTTATTTGAGATGGAGGACAGAGAAAGCATGAGGTAGGGGGCAGAGGGAGAGGGAGAAGCAGACTCCCCACTGAGCAGGGAGCCCTGACTCTGGGAGAGGGACGGGGAGAGGGGGGCGAGGCTCGATTCCAAGACCCTGAGATCATCATCTGAGCCAAAGGCCAAAGCTTAACTGACTGAGCCACCCAGGTGCCCCACCCCTAATTTTTTTTTTAAAACAATGCTTCAAACTTTCAAGCTGTGATACGTTGATTATTTACTGAGAAGAAATTACTGGAATTGGAATTTTTCTCTCAAAGCATCAGCCAAAATCTAAAGCTTTTGATGAGCATGACAGTTTTGCTTCCTCACTCTGCCTGACAACTGCCAGTTTATACTTTTAGTAGCAGTGTATGGGAGGACTGGTATCAGTACTTTTTTTCATTTAAAAAGGAATTAACCTTGTCTGTGTGTTTTTGTTTGTGAGTGTGTGATCATTTCTTGTGCATTGATCGCTGAGATTGGCTCCAAAGCAGATAATGAATGAAATTTGTGATCAGTGTTAGGGCAGAGAAGCATTTTGCCAAGATGGATGTCAGGACTATTGGATGGTTTCAGCCCTTAAACCATAAAGCGGGGGAATGACTAATAGGTCCTATTCTTTATATTTATGTTAATTGATTCTTTAGTTTGGCCATCATCTTGCTGTCACATGGAAAAAGAGCAGTTAAGAAATATCCTGGGCTAGAATGTCAGGAACACAAGGAGAAAGCTAGGGCAAACGGTGCCAGTGTCACTAATGAGATTGCAAAAGAGAAGCAGACCTCATACCCATGAGAAGAACTCCAGAGCGCAGCTAGTCAGTCAAGAAAAGCTTTTCCCCCGCCTGGGCAGGGAATCAAAGTGCTCTGGGTGGAGGCAACACTCCCGTGTGAGACACGGAGCGCCATCTTCTAGAGAACAGGAGAGATGCCACGGAGAGGTTTTGGCCCCTCTCTGACAGTATCGTTGTGGCCCTTGGCTTACAAAGTGCTATGAGATTGTTTCTTCATATTACTATTATGGCCTAGGCTCTAAAGAAATTCTACTTTCTTTTCTAACACGTGCCACATTATTTTCAGATACAATAGGAAGTCTCAAATAGGGAAAGACTTGTGAGTTTTCTGTGAAGTGGAGGCAAATGCAAGATCAGGTGGGCTTCTGTTGCAGTCTTGCTTCTATTGCCACTGAATTCTGCGAGCTTGGGCAAGTCCCTTAACCTCTATGGCTTCAGTCTCCTCATTTTAAAAACACAGGTTTCGAGGAAAATGGCTTCAATGTTTCTTCTGGCTCTAAGTGTTCTCGGATGCTTTGTCCCCTAAACCAAAGCTTGTGCAGACGTGGAGGCTCATCTTATTCCCCCCCCTCAGATGTTTGGGGGGAGGTGTGATGGCAATCGTTTTTAGACTATCATCTCGCCTGTGAGATTTTCTTTGGAGTTATATTAGAAAGAGAGGATTTGGGGATCTGCAGCATCATTTACCACCCACAAATAACAATTTATTTTTTATATTTCTGTCTTAGTCTTTGTAGTTACCATCTAGGTCCGACTTCAGGTTCATAACAATAATGGAAGAGGAATCCTTTCCATCCCTCATTACTTTTTTTCCCCACTCTGCAATTAATTTTCCTAACTTCCTATCTCACCTCATAAAATGATGAACACTTTCCAATTTACTGAAACAGTTGTTCTGTAGAAGACCAACACCCTCCAGTGACTCTCAGTATTGTTACATCTTCGTCAGCCCTGCAAGAAGAGTGCGCCTGTGTGTGTGCGTGCGTGCGTCCGTGCAGAGTTGAGAAACATGAGTTAGGCAGAGGAATGATTAGGTGGTTGGGCTTTAAAGAGAACATTTGTAGATTCTATCTGGAGCACATTTTATTAAAATTGCAACAAACTTTGTAAAATCAGATGTATGGTTCATTAAGGGAACATTACCTTACAATTATGATTAATTAGATTAAACTTATGAAAGTGTGTTATTTGTTCAAATCAAAAGGGTGGGGGAAGATGATGGATGATGAAAGAGTGTGATAAATGAAGAAAGCAGCTGAACTAAATTGAATGTGTATTCATCCGTTTTCACTTCATAACTAATGATAAATTGAGCATGTCACATTTAACAATACATGTCTGGGTTTAAACACACTGTTTCAGCTCCTGTTCGCTAATGCCTTGTGATAGGTAGTTGAGACCAAAGAATTGAAATTTTAACTCCTGGACTTTTGTCTGCTTACATCTTTCTTTGGAAAACACAATGGATACTTGGTAACTGGATGAAAAGAATTTATGGAATTTATTTTTTACATAATAAAAAATTGTACTTCTTCATGTATTTATGGTATTTAAAACAAAGAGATTTTATCTACTTTTCCAAAAATGGGTGTTTCCCGCCATTCACAGGCCTAAAAGGGTGGCAGAGGTGGAAAGCACCCCAAGTTGTAGGAATATCTTTCTCCTTTTGCCCTCCCTCAAATGTAAGCCATGTTTACCTTGGCAATCGATTGGAAGGAACACCCTTTAAAGCTCATTAGACGATCTGGGAAATTTGAAAGTAAGAGGTAAATATTAAACAGTTTACATCAGTTTCCTGAAATCCCAAGTTTTCCAATATTTTAAATCACATTGTAGTCTCTCAAATATCATCTGAGATTTACAAAGCTGGTCTTGGGGTCAGAAAGAAAGTATGTGGAAAATATTTCCAGTCAGACTGAAATTAGACAAGTTTGTCACACAGAGTCAGGAATGGTTTTATAAAAAGAATGTGCTTTTGTAAAAAAAGTTAAAGAGGTTTATGATTTAGGATCTGACACACAGGCAGTATTTAATTCTCACTGAAATCAGATTAAGACAATATGAAGTGAGTGATGGTTTCTGAAAAGGTCACCGAACTTTTTGTTCCGTTTTGTTTTCAAAAAGGATTTTGCTAAGATGCGTTTTGAGTTGTGGTGAAGGTTTAAGACGGTTTTTACTTTATCTATTCCTCATCTATAAACCCTACCTCAAAATCAACTTAAATATTCCTAGCTTACTATTTTCAGGAATGATTGAGGCTTTTAAGGGACTGAGTCTCTTTTAGATACTGTTCAGACTATCTCATGCCTGGGCTTGCATAGATGAGACTTTTGGACAAGAATTACCCTATTTCTCAGAGCAGGAAAGGTGTTCTGAAAGACATAAAGTGAGACTAACAGTGGCCAGTTAGGAGTTATGAAGGAAATGAATGGTGGTGTTGTCATAAGTGGTTATTCAGTGTTAGTTAGGGCTAGAAACAGGGTCTAGCTAGGACCAAGGTTCTCAAGGGGAAAGGGTAGTCTTGGTGGCAATTTTGCCCCCCTGGGAAACATTTGGTAATGTCTGGAGACACTTTTGGTTGTCACAACTTTAGGAGAGTGGTGAAAATAGCATCTAGTGGGTAAAGACCAGGTATACTGTTAAACAGCCCATCACAACACAGAATGATTCCAGTTATCTAGTTCAAAATGTTTCTAGAGATAAGGTTGAACAACTCTGACCCAGGGTGAGGCATGAATTTAAAGAATTGACAAATTAGTGAAATTGGGGAGCCTGTGAAGTTGAGATTCAAGGTGAATTACAAGCTGACGTGTAAGTCAGTCTAAATTATAATCGTAAAGAAAGGCAACAAACACATAGCCAATACTATGCCAAGTAAACCCTAAATTCAATAACTTGACTATAACACTAATGATGTAAGTAGTGTAAATTGAGTTAGTCTTGGATCCCAGTGAAAGTGATTTAGTTCATGAACTACCAAAATAATTTCACTCTGTTTAAATCTTTTTCATAACATATTCCCTTAGGATTTGATTCATTAAATTACAGTGAGGTTTTTAGAAGGTGTTATAATCTCTCCTTTTGCATGGAGAGGAATTGGAAGGTTAGGCTTTGGTCTTATGGTTAAATTAGGAACAGAACCAGAATCAGGATTCAGCTTTCTAGAATGTGTTGCTTGATTTTCCAAGTTAAACCATCCACCTTTCTTTCCTAGGCCAGGACACTGCTCTCGATCCTGTGAGGGGATGGTCTCTATTAATGGCAAATTGTCTTGGAAAAGAATATATCCTGAAGGCAAAGGAAGGTGGGAAAGCCTTGAGTCATGCTAAACTATTCAAAAGAGGAGCTTAGAGGAAGAAACTGTCACACTTGTCTGAGTTCTGACGTGAAAATACATTTTGGGGCCGAGATAATTCATCTGTCAGGCTTCCTGTTGGAAGAATATTTACTCAGCTGTGAGAAGAGAACTTCAGTGAACATCCAAGATAATGAAAGTTTGATAATACTCAATATTCTGGAAATAACCCGAATCCAGTAAGTTCTTAGTGTCAGAACAGAAGATGATAAAGAACCTTGAGAAAACTTCCTGGGGAGCAGAAAGCAAGGGGATCCACAGCAGAGTTTTCTGGCTGGTAGGGAAGGGTCCTGTGTTTGTTGAGGGGAACAAAGAACATGCATTTCACGTTTTTTTTTTTTGTTTGTTTGTTTCAACTCTTTTTTTAAAAAAAATTGTGATAAAATATATATAACACAAAGTTTACCATGTTAGCCTTTTTTTTTTTTTTTTTTTTTTTTGAGAGAGTGTGCATATGCGCCAGCTTGGAGAGGGGAGGTGGTTGGGGTTGGGTTGGGCAGCTGGGAGGGGTAGGAAGAGGTAGAAGGAGAGAGAGAATCTTAAGCAGGCTCCATGGTCAGTACAGAGCCTGAAGAGGGGCTCTATCTCACCATCCTAAGATCATGACCTGAGCCCAGATCAAGAGTAGGACGATTAACCAACTGAGCCACCCCAGCGCCCCACCACTTAGCCATTTTTAATGTACAATTTAGTGGCATTAAGTATATTCGCAACATGTGTAACCATCACCAGTATCCATTTCCAAAACTTTTTGTTACCTGAAACAGAAGCTGTAAGTGTTAAGGAGTAACTCCCCATTTTCTCTCTCTTCTACCCCTGGTAATCTCTATTCTACTTTCAGTTGCTATGAATTTGCCTATTCTAGATGCCTTCTGTAAGTGGAATCATACAATACCTGTCCTTTTGTGTCTGGCTGCAGTTCATGCTTGCATTCTTAGAGCCTAGTAAGTGCCAGGCACAAGAAAGGCACTTGAAAAATAAATATGGAATAAATGGAAGTGTTAGTGGAGGATGGGAGTAGCATGACCCTTCAGGATTTGACACGATTTTTTTTTTTAAAGATTTTATTAATTTATTTGAGAGAGAGAGAGCGTGAGCTGGAGAAGGGCGGAGGCAGAGGGGGAGGGAGAAACAGACTCCCCACTCAGCAGGGAGCACGATTTAGGGGCTCGATCCCAGGACCCTGAGATCATGACCCGAGCCAAAGGCAGACACTTAACCGACTGAGCCACTTAGCCCCCCCTCACACAATTTTTTTCCTAGCAATAATAATGACATGGCCCTGTATTTGAATAGTGCTTAATGTTTCTTCAAAGAGCTTTGATATTTTATTTCATTTAACACTTGATGAGTATTGGAAAAAAAATGCCACTCTTTTAAGATTAAAGTAAAACATGTATTTACCATCATGTTAATACTTTGGTTTTTCTAGCCAGCTTGTGTTCAGAAACATTTTAATTTGCTACTCTTGGGAATAACCCATGTGACAGGCTGTTCTGGGGGTGTGAATGAAATGCATGCTTCATAATCATTTATTGATAAGGTTCAGGCCCACCTCTCTGGGAAGGAAATTGAAGCTCTAAGATATGAAGTGCATCCTTTCAAGATCCCATGGGAAATCATCAGTAGAGCCAGAATTAGAATTCACAGCCTTCAGGTCCCCAAGGCTCCATGCACGGAGCTGCCCAGCAAGCCTAGCTTCCCTTTCCCATACGTCTATTCCCAGTGATCTCTAATGGTGCCTACAAAGCATGAAGCAAGAGTAACCGTTCTTGCGTGAATTCTCCCCCCAGTGCAAACAGTGCAAATTGTTTTCTTTTGGGGTCAGAGCTTTGCCACCTGCCATTTCGGACTCGGTGGAAGGCTGAAATACATCATTTGAGGGGTTATACACTTTATCTCACCCGTTACTGACTAGTCCTGACGTCTCCGTGGGCCGAAAGCATCCTCTCCTGCCTGCTGGTGCCTCCGGGGTCCTTGTTCTCCCGCTAAGCACCAGGTGCCTTCAGGAGACTGGAGGGGACATTTTGCTCCACTTACGGATGCAGTCGAAAGGAAAGGTTAAGCAATTAAACTAATGCCCTCTTCATTGTCAACTTTATTTGTCCCTGTTTCTATGATCCTTTATTTTTTTTGTGTGCAGTCTATGGTTTGACATAGCCTCATTGCACTTCCCCTCTGATATTGTCTCATAAAACTCCCTGTCGGTAATATAATTGCCCGAACTAGCTTTCCAGGTTATGTGTTTCCCCCTCCTAAAGCACACCGGTAGAGAAAGCATTTAAGCTTGACACTGTGACTTTCCCCGGCTAAGTTCCGTCCTTTTATCGCAGAAAGGCTTTCAAGTATGCACTACAGTGCACTTACTTTTTTCTTAATATAACTTCCATCCCACCTTCCTCATCTGCTTGCCAAAAGAGGAAGATAGACTTGTCTGCTTCGAATAATCAAATGAGACTGTGATAGGAAAAATAGGTCAGGGAATAGTAAGTAGCTAATTTACTGGGGACAATACATTCATTCCAGCTTGGATCTTTTTAATCAACAGGCTAGAAAAAAAAAGTTTTAACAGCCATGGTGACATTTCAGTGAGAAGATTTGGGTCTTAGTAGGGACACTGATTTGCAATTAGAGCAGAGAGCAGGAGAAAGGATGGAAGTGTGAGTGGAGTAGTAGTGTTAGGGCAGGGCAAAGTTTCTTCTAATATATAGATATAACTCTTTACTATATGCTATTAGAGTCTGGGTAATAGTTTAGGGATATCATGTTGGTTGACTGGCTTCTCTTACCTTACTTTAGGTCCCAAGAGGCAGCTCCTCTATATCTTCTGGGACTCATATAAGAGCATCCTGCATCAACTACACTCCCACAAAAATCCTGAAAATTCTAATATAGAATTCTATCTTTAATCCAGCCTCTTTTGATCCTCCCTGCTACTATTTTGTTTGGACTCTTACTGGGTCTCTTTATTTTATTTTATTTTTTATTTTTTTTAAAGATTTTATTTATTTATTTGACAGAGAGAGAGAGAGAGAGCACACGCCGGGGGAGTGGCAGAGGGAGAGGGAGAAGCAGACTCCCCACTGAGCAGGGAGCTCCATGCGGGGCTCGATCCCAGGTGGGATCATGACCCGAGTCAAAAACAGACATTTAACCAACTGAGCCATCCAGGTAACCCATTACTGGGTCTCTTTAAAGACCAGTGTTTCCCAAATCTGGCTTACCTTCAGAATCGGTTGGAGAGTAAAACACACACACACACACACACACACACACACACACACACACACACACACAGAGACTCGTTCCCCTCTTCCCCCCACCAAATACATATACAAAGTCCCCAAGTTTACCTTTGTTAATTTTGACTCATTTGGGTGGAGCTTAAGAATCCATATTTTAAAAACACTTTTCCGGGTCATTCTAATGGTCAGCCATATTTGGAAATGTCTTTCTTACACCATTTCAGCCATTTATTAATTGGACGTCCTGCCAAAATATCTCTAGTCCAGCCGATCACCTTCCAGGGTTATTCTAAAAATGATCAAATCACAGTACTCCAATGCAGCTGTTTAAAAACCTGTTTTTCCTCTCTCCTGTTACAAGGATAAAATTCAAACTTCTTAGTTTAGTATGTTGGGACCTCTCCAGTACAATTCCTATCCATCTTTCCAGCTGTCTCTCCTTCATGCACTTTTAATCCGTCCGCACTGAACTTCTCACTGGGCCCCGGTACATCTGCACATTTGAATTTCAAGGCTTTACAAGTGGTGTTTCCTTTGCCTGGAGTATCCTGCGTTGCTCCTTCTACACCTTTCCCTCAAAGGGCACCTCCTGCATGAAGCCTTCCTTGATTGGGCCAGACACCATTAGTTGCTCCGTGATTCTGAAGCACCTTATGCATGCCACTAAAACAACATTTATCAGATTGTATGGTAATCTGTCTTTCCTAGATTGCAGGCTACTGTATGTCAAGGACTATTTTATACATCCTGTAGTTTCCAAACTCAGCACAGGTTTGGAATTATGTATGGAATGAATGAATGAAATGGTGCCTCTTTAATAGTGTGGTAATTAAGAACCTGGACCCTGGTCCCAGATTAATTGGGTTTGGTTCTTTACTATGCCACTTATTAGCTGGTGATGTTGACGCTTTGTGCCTCAATTTCCTCATATAGCACAGTATTAGCTATAATAATAATTATTATTATCATCATTATTGTCATTATTTTTAAATGAAGGAAGATGATTAAAGGGATACTGTTAGAGGCTTCTGGTGGGAAAAAAAGGATACAAGCTTTCCTTTGTGACCTTGGGCAAGGAAGTCACATGACTGCTCTATAAAATGGTGATTAAAAACTCTGTTTGCATCACAGGTATGTAGTAGAATCAGAAATAACAACAGTTACCACTTATTGAGGCTTCTCGTGTGCCTGGCTCTCGTCTCAGCACTTACGCATATTACTTCATTTAATTCTTGTAACACCCATATGAAGCAGATACACAGAGACACACACACACTCACTTTTTGGGGAAGGTCAGCTTTTATTACATTTTAGGAAGAAATTGAGGAGGATTGTTTTGAACAAAAGTCTATTGGAGAAGAACAAGGGTTTGAGATAGTGGTGGTTTTCCATTGGCTGTGAGCAGTGCTGGGGCAGTGAGGCGTCTTCTTTCTTTTTTCTTAAAAACAGGAGATAAAATTCCTGTCTGAAAATTTCTTCCCTTGCCACAATAATTCTTATTTTCCTTCTTTCTGCTGCTTGTGCAGGCTGTGACAAGAGGAGGCGGATATCCTTATATCCATTGCCCTTTTATTGATGAGGAAATGGAGTCACACGCCCATGGTTGCAAAACTAGCAGGTGATAGGGTGAGGACTTGGACCCAGGACTGTCTAGCTCCAAAATTGTACACAGAGCTATTGTGCAAAACTGCCAATAGGATAGATAGCCGTGCATATGAAATAATGTATTAATTACATATTGCTCTTGCTTAATGCTTGGCTTGGATGTCATACATGGAGAGAGGGAGAGCTTTCATTTGGATGTGCTTTGGAGAGGAAGGAAAAGATGAGAGTATTTCAGGGGAGCATTAGAGGGCGGAGGTTCGGAGTGGAGTTGGGGTGACTGATGTGGTGGGGAGAAGGATGCGTGAAGGGCTAGAGCTAAATGTTGCGGCCGCATTTTGCGGGGGGTGGTGCCAGCACTAACCTTTTGCCTAGAAACTAGATTGGAAATAGAAGCTTTTATTCAAGATGCCTTGTCTTTAGGATGTGTGATGGAGGAGCACCTCTTGGCTCTGTCCTCCTATTGATCTGTCCTGAAAAGTCTGAAATAAAGGGGAAGAAGAGGATGAGCTGTCTTCAGTGACTTAGAACATAGGCATCTCAATGTTGAGTTGTTGCTTCTCGAGGCTTGGGAAGGCAGCCCTGTCTGTGGATCTGAGAACAACTTTTCACCATTTCACTTTCCAGAAATTCTTGCTTGATCTGACTTGAGAATTCCCTTCCCCCTTCTCACTCCTTCTTTATCCAGTGATGCCAACAGCTAGGGTTTGGAGAGACAAATGATGTCTGTGCTTTAATCTCTAGGGATTGTGTAGGAGCCACCGATGGCCAGCACTTAGGCTGTGTCTGCGCGACACCAAAACCAACCATCAGTTCAGCACATTCCTTGGGCTGGGCTGGGCAACTGGTTGACTGACTAAATTGGAACATCTTACACTGTTGCCTTGGTGTTGGTAGTAGAACAGAAAAGTATCTAATGGAAAGTATCTAATGGAAAAAATAAAAAGTATGGTGTAATAGGGAGCATCCCAGACTGGAAGTCAGGAGGCAATAGGATATGTGGCAGAGGGAACCTCTCTCTGGATCTCAACCCAGAAGTGAGATGCCTTGTATGCCTCGCATTTATAGTTCTGTTAAGTGGTTTTTAAGTCAGATGATTTATCAGCGCTTTCTTTCTTTTAAAAGAAGCAGCAGGATGTATTGAGGTTTTTTCTGAATTTCTCATTATTTATGCGTTGGTACAGAGCCCTGAAAGTATTTTTGTTTTTTAAAAATATTCTTTTTTTTAAATTTTATTTTTTAAAACACTTTTAAAAATATTTTATTTATTTATTTGAGAGGGAGAGAGAGCGAGAGTGTGAGCTGGAGGAGGGGCAGAGGCAGATGGAGAGAGAGACTCTTAAGCAGACTCTGAGCTGAGCATGGAGCTGATGTGGGGCTCAATCCCTGAGATCATGACCTGAGCCAAAACCAAGAGTCAGAGAATTAACTGACCGAGCCACCCAGGTTGCCCCCCCAAATATTCTTGTTTTAGAGTAGTTTTAGGTTTATAACAAAATTGGGAGGGAGGCACGGAGGTTTCCCATATCCTCCTACGCCCACATATGCACATCCTCTCCCATTAACAACATGCCCCACCTGAGTGGTACATTTGTTACAATTGATGAACCTACTTTGACACATCACAGTCACACAAAGTCCATCCTTTACCTTGGGGTCCACTTTTGGTGTTGCGTATTCTGTGAGTCTGGACATATGTGTAATCCATCACTGTAGTATTATGCTGGGTAATTTTATTGCCCTGAAAATCCTCTACTTGCCACCTATTCATTCCTTCCCCCCAACCCCTGCCAACCACCGATCTTTTCACTATCTCCACAGTTTTGCCTTTTCCAGAACTCATATAGCTGGAATCATACACACAGCCTTTCCAGACTGGCTTCCTGAATGTGTTTTCAAACAACACCTTACTCCAGACGCAGACAGCAACCAAGTTCCCCTTGCTTCTCACAGGGGCACTGGAAAGGAGAAGCCATCTCATTTTGATTATTCATGGTCTCCAACCCCAGTTGTGTTCCCGGCTGCTGAGAAATCCTTGTGGTTCCTCCAGGCTGCTCTCAACCACCCCTCACCCAGGTCCTTTAAACTCTCCCTCCTCTCCCTTCTGGGACAAATCTCTGCATGTTCTCTACATCTTATCTCTACCTCTGCTTTGGGGATACTTAGTTTATTGGTCTTCTCCTTTTTCTTTGAGGTTTTAACCTGTCTTTCTCCATTGGCTCCTTCCTATGAGTGTTTCAGCATGTTCTGATTTTTAAAAAGTGGGAGACTCCCTAATTAAACAATGCTCTAGCTGGGAGACACACTGCTACCCTCAGTTTCAGCGTAGATACCACTGCTGTCAGAAGGCATGCTCGGATCCTACAGACCTAGGTAAGGTGCTTCTCCCATGTGCTTCTTTATCATCCTGCTGTTCCTGTTCGTGAACGGCATCATACAACAGTGTAATTTATGTTGTCTGCTTTCCCCACTAGGCTGTGAGCTATATGAGCACAGGGGGCTTATCTTCACTTATTCTTTGTTATGTTCTCAGCACCCAGAAGAGTGTCTGCCATAGAGAGGAACTTTAAGAAGACTTGTGAATGAATTAACAAATGGACTGAAGGAAGAGAAAGAGATGCAGACTTTCCTTCTAATAATGCTAACGTGTTCTGCCTGGTCATATTCTGCTATCTTATACCCACCTCCACTCCCAAAGGAATTATATTTGCCTGCCCCCCTGATTGCTCTGACTGGGAAAAGGCATGGTGAGTACTTTAATCAAGTGACATCAGGTGGGAGAGGAAGGTACCATTAAGTTTTTTTTCAGAAGGAAAACATCCATTCCAGGTTGCAATTGTCCTTTTATAAAAATCAGTCATTTCTTTTAATACAAAATCCAAAGAGATGAGATTTAGATCCAATAACTATCCAGATGTCTGGTGCCTTATCCAAAGTATAAGTAGAATCAGGCCAGTTTCATAGGGAATTTTCTTTGCTAGAGTTTTCCTGGTGTTTTTCACTTCTGGTTCATTGGGAATCTTGACAGTAATTGTTTACCCCGAGCCATTTTATGCTGCTCGATAGAACCATGTAGAGCAATACTATACAGGAAGTGAGGGATTTTCAGTGTGAAAATCATACGAGAGATTTTATTTATGCCAACAAATTTATGGTGGCCCGTTACTTTGCACTTGTCATGGGATAAAGGATATTGAGAGAGAGCAAATTCTCATTGTGGCAATGTTAATAAGGACATAAGTGATAGAGTTCACTTTCATTTAACACTTGCAGTGTGCCAGGCACCGTTCAAAGCTTTTTACATGCGTTTACCCATCTAATCATACTGCATTTTGAGGTTGAAGCTATTGTTACACTGATTTTACAGATGGAGAATTGAGGCAGAAAAGAACTGAAACTACTCTCTCCATATCGCACAGGGAGTAAGGGGTATAGTCCAGATCTGGACCCTGGTTGTACAGGTCTAGAGCTCTGCTTAAAACCACTATATTCTACCTACTTTCCGTACGAACAGTGGCCAAAGACACATTACAAATTTATTATTAAGATGCCTCTCTCCCAAATAGAAATTAAAAAAAAATTGACCCTGGAGTTAAACTATAAGGAAAACAGTATATTTAAGTCATAAATGGCAAGCATAGCTTTCTAATAAGATGTGTCACATTAGGTTTCTCTTTTTCCAGGTTGGATGCATTTTGAGTTTTTGCTGTATTGCTATATTCTAGACAACTGAGCATCATCTCTGGGCAGTTTATTTCATTTATTATTTTTTATTAAGTTTTAAATTTTAATTCCAGTATGGTGAACATACAGTGTTGTATTAGTTTCAGGTGTACAATAAAGTGATTAAACAATTCTCTATATTTCTCAGTGCTCATCATGATAAGTGCACTCTTAATCCCCTTCACCTATTTCACCCATCCCCCACCCACCTCCCCTCTGGTAACCGTCTGTTCTCTATAGTTAAGAGTCCATTGCTTGGTTTGTTTCTCTCTCTCTTTTTCCCCCCCTTTGCTTGTTTTGTTTCTTAAATGCCACATATGAATGAGAGCATATGGTATTTGTCTTTCTCTGAGTGACTTATTTCACTTAGCATTATACTCTGTAGCTCCACCCATGTTGTTGCAAATGGGTAGATTTCATTCCTTTTTATGGCTGAATAATATTCCATTATATATATGCCACATCTTCTTTATCTATTCATCTATTGATGGACACTTGTGCTTCTTCCATAATTTGGCTATTGTAAATAATGCTACCATAAAGGATGCATAGATCCTTTGAATTAGTGTTTTTGTATTTTGGGGGTAAATACCTAGTTGTGCGATGACTGAATCATAGGGTTGTTCTATTTTTAACTTTAAAAAAAAATTATTTATTTATTTAGTAGTAATCTCTTCACCCAACATGGGGCTTGAACTCATGACTCTGGGATCAAGAATTGCATGCTCTTCTAACTGAGCCAGCCAGGCACCTCAACTATTTTTAACTTTTTGAGGAAACTCCATACTGTTTTCCACAGTGGCTGCACCAGTTTGCATTTCCACAACAGTGTATGAGAGTTCCTTTTTCTCTATATCTTCGTGAACACTTGTTTCTTGTGTTTTTGATTTTAGCCATTCTGACAGGTGTGAGGTGATATCTCATTGTAGTTTTGATTTGCATTTTTCTGGTGATGAGTAATGTTGAGCATCTTTTCATCTGTTTGTTGGCTATCTATATGTCTCCTTTGGAGAAATGTCATTCATGTCTTCTGAGCAGTTTATTTTTTAAATGTTTAATTTGAAATAATTGAAGATCCACAAGAAATTGCAAAGAAATGTACAAGGAAGTCTTGTGCACCCTTCATCAAGCGTCTTAATGTTAACATCTTACATAAGACAACATAGTACGATATCAAAACTAGGAAATTGACATTGGTATAATCCACAAAGCTTATTCCAATTGCACCTCTAGTTTTTACAAGCACTCATGTGTGTGTATGTGTGTGTTACTCTATGCAGTGTTATCACAGGTATAGCTTCATGTAACCACCACCATAATCATGTAGTTTGCCATCACCATAGGGTCCCTTCTGCTGTTTCTTTATAGCCATCCCCCCATCCCTAACTCCTGGAAATTACTAATTTGTTCTTCATTTTGTAATTATAAGAATGGAATCATACAATATGTAATACTTGCTTTTATTCCTTCTGCACAGTATCCTGGAGTTTCGTCCAAGTTATCGTGTGTACGATAGTCTGTTTCTTTTTATTGTTGAGTGTATTCTCTAGTACGTATATTCCTGTTTGTTTAACCAGTTACCTGCTGAAGGACATCTCTGTGGTTTCCAGCTTTTGGCTATTATGACTAAAGCTGCTGTGAGCATTTGTGTACAGGATTTTGTGTGGACACAAGTTTTCTTTTCTTTGGGATAAATCGTAACAAGTGCAATTGCTGGGTCGTATGGCTATTGCATGTTTAGGTTTTTGAAAAATGGCCAAAGTGTCTTCCAGAGTGGCTGTACCATTTTATAGTCTCACCAGTAACATATGAGTGATCAGTTTCTCTACATTCTTGACAGCATTTGGTGGTGTCACTATTTTTAGTTTTAGACATTCTGGCAGTTGCGTGGTGATGTCTTATTGTGGTTTTAATTTGCATTCCCCTGATTGCTAATGATGTTGAACACCTTTTCGTGTGCTTATTTGCCATCTGTATATCTTGTTTATCAAAATGTATCTTCATGTCTTTTGCCCATTTTCTTATTTGAACTGTTAGAATTTTTTACTGTTCAATTTTGTGAGTTCTTTATATATTTTACATACCTGTCCTTTACCAAATATGTGGTTTGCAAACGTTTTCTTCCGGTCTGAGGCTTGACTTTCCATCTTCTTCACATAGACTTTGACAAAGCAAAGTTTTATATTTTGATGAGGTCAACTTCATCCATGTTTCCTTTTATGGATCATGATTTTGGTCTTATATTGTTGGATTTGATTTACTAATATTTTGTTAGGATTTTGGTGTCCAAGTTCATGACAAATATTGGTTTATATATATATTTTTTCTACTGTTTTTATCTAGCTTTGGTGTCAGGGTAATGCTGGTCTCATAAAATGAGTTGGGAAGTATTCTTTTTTTCTTATTTTCCTAAAAGAGATTGTATTAAATTGGTGTTAATTCTTTAAACATTTGTCTAGTCCTAGGTCCCCAAAATTTTCTATGTATTTTTTCTGGGAGTTTTATATTTTATATGTCAGGGTATGACCTATTTAAATTACTTTTTGTTTACGGTGTGAGGTTTAGGTCAAGTTTCTCTTCTTTCTTCCCCCCTCCCTCCCTCCCTCCCTCCTTCCTTCTTTCCTTCCCTCCCTCCTTCCTTCCTCCCTCTTTTCCTTCTTTCTTTCTTTCTTTCTTTCTTTCTTTCTTTCTTTCTTTCTTTCTTTCTTTCTTTCTTTCCTTCCTTCCTTCCTTCCTTCCTTCCTTCCTTCCTTCCTTCCTTTCTCTTTCATGGGTATTCACCTGGTCGAGTACTATTTATTGAAAAGTTCATCTCTCCTTCATTGCACTGCTTTTGCTCCTTTGTTAAAAAAATAATTGGGCGTATTCGCATGGGTTTTTTCTGGGTTCATGATTCTGTTTCATTGATCTTTGTGTTTATTCCTCCATCAATACTATATAGTCTTGACTATTGTAGTCATATAGTAAGCCGTAATATTGGGAAAAATGATCACTCCCAATTTATTTTCCTTTTTAAAAATTGTCTATTATGGGAGCTTTCTCTTTCCATATAAATTTTAGCATAAGCCCCCTGATGTCAACAAAATGCTTGCTGAGATTTTTGTAGGAATTGCATTACACTTATAGATCAATTAAAAGAGGATTGACATCTTTAGTACATTGAGTCTTCCAATCCGTGAACACAGTTCATCTTTTCAAGTATTTAGATCTTATTTGATTTCTTTCATCAGCAGTTTATGATTTTCATTTTACAGATTCTGTACATGTTTTGTTAAATTTACATGTAAGTATTTCATTTTCTTTGGAGCAATTGTAAATGGTGTCGAGTTTCCACTTATTTGTTGTCAGTATATAGAAATGGAATTAATTTCTCTGTGTTGATCTTGTGTCCTGTGACCTCACCAAACACATTTATTGGTTCTAGGAGTTATTTCTGTAGATTTGTTGGGATTTTCTACATAGGCAATTATGTCATTTGCAAATAGAGACAGTTTTATTTCTTTTTTCCCAATCGTATACCTTTTCTTTCTTTTTCTTGCTTTATTGCAGTGACTAGAACATCCAGCACTACTTTAAATATGAATATTTTAAATTGAATATTTTGGTGAGAGTGGATATCCTTGTCTTGTTCCCAGTCTTTGAGGAAAAGCATTTAGTCTTTTGCTATTAAGTATGATATTGGCTGTGGGTTTTTTGGAGATGCTCTTTCGGAGCAAAGGTCATGGGGTAAGAGTTGGTTCCCTGAACCTAGCTTCAGGTATGGCTTATGTTGGAGGCAAGACACGTGATTCAATCTTTTTCAAATAGAAAAAGTTTCTTTCTATTCCTAGTGTGCCTATTTTAAAAAAATGATGTATGAGTGTTGAATTTTGTTAAATGCTTTTTCTGTCAATAGATATGATCATATGATTTTTCCTCTTTAGCCTGTTGATATGGTAGATTACACGGTTTGATTTTTGGATATTGAACCAGACTGCATACCTGGAATAAATGCCACTTGGTCATAGTGTATTATTTCCTTGATATATTATTGGATTTAATTTACTAAGATTTTGTTAGGATTTTGGTGTTCAAGTTCATGACAAATATTGGTTTATATCTTTCTTTTTGGACTTTTTTTTTTAAATCTGGTTTTGGTATCAGGGTAATACTGGTTTCATAAAAGGAGTTGGGAGGTATTCTGTCCTTTTCATGTTCCTAAAGGAGATTTTGTTAAATTGGTGTTGATTCTTTAAACATTTGGCAAAATTCTAAGAGAAAACATTGTGACTTAGAGATTTCCCTTTCAGGAGATTTTAAATTTTGAATCCAAGGTCTTTTTAGTGATTATAGGGCTATTCTGGTTGCCTATTTCATATTGGCTGATTTTTGGTAGTTTGTGCGATTTGAGGCATTGGTCCATTTCTTTCAAGTTGTCAAATTTGTGAGAATAAAGTTGTTCATAGTACTTTAATAATGTTTAGAGTACTTTTAATGGCATCCTTTTAATGGCTATACAATCTGCTATAATACCCTGTTTCACTTCTGTTTGTTCTCTTTTCATTGAATATTCTTGACAGCTGACATCATCTTTGGGCACTTTTTTTTTTTTTTTAAGATTTTATTTATTTATTTGACAGAGAGAGAGATAGCCAGAGAGAGAGGGAACACAAGTAGGGGGAGCAGGAGAGGAAGAAGCAGGCTCCCAGTGGAGCAGGGAACCCAATGTGGGGCTCGATCCTAGGACTCTGGGATCACGCCCTGAGCCGCAGGCAGAAGCTTAACGACTGAGCCACCCAAGCGCCCCCCCCGACTTTCTTTTTTTTTTTCTTGCTTTGTATATGTGTATGTGTGTTTTTTTTTTTTAATTTTTTTCTCTCCACATAGGCCTTAGTTCGAAGTGGAAACTTGTTATTTTAAATGGGGGTAAAAGATAGATGCTGGGATTAAAATAAGAGAGGTAGGTTGGGAATCTTTGTTGCTGACCTCTCTCCTGCTTCCACCTTCCCTTACAGAATCCAATTTGAAAATCATTGCCACAGGTTGTGCATTAAATTGTGTTTGTACCGTACGATTCAGGCTAAGAGACACTGTATTGCTGGAACGAACTATGCTCAGCAAGATTAGAGAACTTTCCATGAAACACTACCAGACTTCAGAATTGTGTTGTATCCCAGAATTATTACTACGAACAGTTATCACTGTGTTTTATAAAGGGAAGAAGAAAGTATAGACGATCCATACTGACTCCATTAGTTACTATATTACCTAGAGACCATCTGCAGCAATCTTGCCCCTTGCAAGTATAATTGGATAAGGGCTCCAGTCAATTCCTTCGTCTGTGAAAGTTCAGAGCTCGTCCCTGATATTTGCTCATATGTAGGCTTCATACTTTTGTGGTTTGTAACTTGCACCAAAAAGTTATGCTTTACCCCCCCTCCCCTAAATTTTCTTGTTAAGAAAAGTTGTTCAAAATTTGGAAACAAGGCCGACTGGGCAGCATGTCCTTTCAATGTCCTATTAGAGTATTTTTTACCGTCCATCTCAGTAATTTATTGGTCATCTAGGCAGACTTTTCCTTAAAGGGTCAGATAGTAAATATTTTAGACTTTAGGGCCATTACAATTTCTATCACAACTATTCAAGTTGGCGGTTGTAGGTTGGAAGCAGCCACAGGAAATATTTAAACTGATGGGTGTAGTAGCTGTGTTCTAAAAACCAGGTGGCTAGCCTCCAGGCCACAGTTTTGTCATCCTCCCTGAAGGGGAATATATCTTTTTTGGCTTACTATTTGCTGTGATTCAGAGCCAGACTATGAAATTAATGTTAGCTTCTGAATTTTTTTTTTCTAGTAGAAATATAAATGATTTCTACCCTAGGGTTATGCTTTTTTCACCCTGTAGAACGCTAACTAGTTTTGTACTGAACCTAACAGTCTTATTCTGATATTCTCTTCCATCTGGCTGTAGATACCCAGTTCTTCTGATGCTCCCTGAACCAGCTTTCCATCCTGCTTTGTCCTCTCATTGATAAACTGAATAAGTCATTAATATGTGTTTTACGTGAATTGAAAAAAACTTTTTGAAAATAATACTTTTACAATCTGAGCACAAAGTTCACTCTATTTCGGTGGTTTTCCCTCCCCTCCCTTATAAGACGACATTCAACAGAGATCTAGTAAGTTTCATCAGCATTAACTAAATATTTGAAGAGATGTTATGAGATGGGGAATCACTGCAGTATACATGGTCTCTTAGCATCTGCCCGGTTTCCCTCCCTCCCTTTGCCTTCTCTCTTTTTCATTTCCTTCTTCCTGGAATACTGACCTTTTCTCTCCAGTCCAGATATAAATTCTTTCTTTTCTACAGAGTAGCTTAGTTGAATGAGGGCCTTTAAACTAACGTGATCTTTCCTCTTTATAGAGCTGTGAGCTCGTAATTTTTTTCTCCTGCTATATAAGGAAATTGCTTTTTGAAATAAACTCTTGATTAGTTTATATGTTTTTCATTCAACTCTTTCCTAATAGAGGTGTTTCAATGAACAGGTATTTGGGAGCAGAACATGGGTTTTTTTCCTGCAAATTTAATTATTCTAGCAGTGGTTGAAACAGCTTTTCTCTGTTATTTTTTTCTCTTCTAAAATTTTCTTCAGTTTATTTCTATATCAGTTATACAATGACCCACTCAGCCTCTTTCCTTTTCAGTCATCTCACCTATATGATCTGCATTCAATATGTCATCTAACGAGAAGGAGTAGTTACCATTTCTGGAATTCTACTCACTCTGCACATGCGTGAGTGTTCATAAGCATTGAAACTCTGTGCCAGTGAAGATGTTTCTTCAGATACCAGGTGTGTTTTCTCCCCAAACTTCCAATGACAGTTCTTTAAAAAATATATATATATTATTCCGGGAATAAGTCATTTCTAAAATGGTATTTTTATGCCCTATGATGCTTGAAAATCCTTAGTCATGCCTGCTTGCGTGAATACCCACTGTCTAATGAGAACTTCAATATGGTTATACTCTGTATTAAGGAGAAGATCTTAATAAGAACAAGCTCTTAGTCCATACATTTAATTTGGTTCAGCTGTAGTTTCTGGGGTCCCTACTATGTGTGAAGCATAGCGTTAGAAATTGGAGTCAAACCTGAAGCAAGGCGGCAATGTTGGTAGCCAGAAGATATTTATCAAAGGTTCTGGATGTTGGTTTGCTTCATGAGAGTACTCTAGTTTGATCATTATACGGTAGCTTTGTTGTCTTCAATTAAGCTTGTGTTTCTCGGATATTCTTTTCAATGCTTTTGATGGTAGAAGGGATAAAAAAAAAGACATGGGATCCAGACTGTAGTCACCTCGTCTACATTATATGAAATAGAGACTTCCCAATACTCTGTGAGGAGCTCAGCACTTGCTCACGATTTCAGCAAATTCCTGTAAGTTTACATTGCCAAACTCACTTTTGACTATCTTCCTGGCCTCTCTGAACGTTCAGTTTCGTGAACATCACATCTTCTACAGCTTTTTTCTGCCAATAACAAATATGGAACCTGGCCCCTTTTCATGGACTTTTCTTCAGATAACTCTCATGGGGAATTTATGTTTATAGCAGAATGTATTAAAGGTTTTCAAATGTTGGAGGGGGTTTATAGCTCAGAGGCACAAACAGCCTAAAACTAAGTACTAATATCCTATTTTTTAAAGTCCTTTAGATATCCTGGTTAATCAGCTTCTTAGATAGGCTCCAGCCACCTGCCAGTTTGCCCAGCTTCCTCATCCCTCTCCCTTCCTCCTCCCTTCTCCCCTCCTCTTGCTCTATAGCCTTCTCAAATCTGCCTAATTTTCTCTGGCCAAGAGGATCATTTCACTTTCCCTAGCCAATCTTTAATCTCAAGGTCTTACTTTTTACATGTTAGTAGGCTCTTAAAGTTTTTCCTTATACAAAGACAAGTTTTTTTCCTCCCAAAGAAGAACCCTGGTGACAAACATTAAAATAATAGTGTTTCTCTTCATTTTACATAAATTTTGATAAATTGTAACCTTGTTTTCATTTTTTCCTTCTTCTTGGACCCCTATTTCGTTTTCCTTGGAATTTCCAAGGTCGTACCCTCTGGTACTTAGAATGCCAGGTGTAAGCCAGTAGAGCATGGTGGAAACCATGAGTGAGAACAAGCAGAGCCTATGAATATTTTTAGTACTTCATTGGGAAAACATACACTGCTCTGTATGATTTTTGGTATAGGTTACCCTGTAAATCACTGGCAAGCAAAACGATAATTCCAGACCAAAATTTTAATCTAAGGAGGATGATTATTTGAATTTTTATATGTTATTGTAGCTCTGAACAAAAGATTCCAAGATTGTGAATCAAAGCATAGCAATACAAGCTACCCCACCTCACCTTTCCCTTCCAAAAAAGGATTAACTTAAGCTCTTGCCACCCTATATGAAATCCTGCTTCCTTATTTACAAGAACAAGAACATGATGAGATTAATGGCTTTTCACAAAGTAGGATTTATTTTACTACAAGAAGTTAATTTGTAGGAAACTAAAGTTTTAACATATGCAAGAATGTTTATACAGTTATTAATTTATTAAAAAGATTGATACCAGGATCAGTTTTACCTATTACATTTTAATTTAATCATTATTCCCCCTCTTCAACAGATGTACATAAAAATCTGAAAAAACAGGTAGTGACAAGCCTTAGAATTTAATTTAGGGTGAGTTTGCTGGTGATACATTCCCTCAGTTTTGTTTGTCTGAAAATATCTTTATTATTTATTTATTCATTTATTTTAAAAAACAGCTTTATCGAGATATAGCTGACATACAATAAACAGGAAATATTTGAAGTGTGCAGTTTGATAAATTTTGTCATTTGTATACAGGTGTGAAACTATCACAATAAAAATAGTGGACACATTCAAAGACCCCCCCCAACTTTCCTCCTGCCCCTTAGTGATCCCTCTCTCTCCCTGCACTGCCCCAACCACTGATCATCTTTTTGTTACTATACATTCATTTGCATGAAAATGTCTTTCATTTTTAAAGGTCGTTTTTGCTGTGCGTAGAACTCTAGATTTTGAGTTATTTCCTTTCAGAAGTTTGAAAGTACTCTCCATGGCCTCTGGGTTTCCATTGAGAGGTCATCTCTCAGTCTAGTTATGGCTCTGTAATGTTTTTTTTTTCCTTTTTCTTTTCAACTTTATTGAAGTGTAATTGACAAACATTGTGTATATTTAAGGTGTATTACTTGATGTTTATATATATATAGAGATAGATAGATAGATACTATATCTATCTATATATAAAAGATTTTATCTGTTTATTTGAGAGAGACATCACAAGCTGGGGGGAAGGGCAGAGGAAGAAGGAGAAGCAGACTCCCCACTGAGCAGGGAGCCCAAAGTGGGCTCTATCCCAGGACCCTGGGATCATGACCTGAGCCGAAGGCAGATGCTTAACCCACTAAGCCACCCAGCTGCCCCAATATGTATACATTTTTAAATGATCACCACAAACAAATTCATCACTTTATATTGTTGACAATTTTGTGTGTGTGTCATGAGAACACTTAAGATTTACTTACTCTCACCAAATTTCAAGTATACAACATAAAGTTGTTAAATATAGTCACCATGCTGTACATTAGATCTCTAGAACTTATTCATCTTGCATAACTGAAACTTTATAGCCTTTGATTAAAATTTTCCCATAGCCCCCATTCCCCCACCCCCTGGAAACCACCACTTTTCTCTATGCTTCCATGAATTTGACTCTTTTAGATTCTGTATGTAAGTGAGATCAGACAGTGTTTATCTTTCTCTGTCTGGCTTTTACTTAGTGTAGTACCCTCAAGGTCCATCCATATTGTTGCAAATGAAAGCATTTCTTTCTTTTTTTAAGGCTGAATAATACCCCATTGTGTGAAAAAAATATATATAATGTTACAATGAACATGGGAGTGCAGATATCTGCGTAATACTGATTTCATTTTTTTTGGGGGGGGGGTCTATACCCAGAAGTGGGATTGTTGGATCACAGGGAGTTCTATTTTTAATTTTTTGAGGAACCTCCATACTCTTTTCCATAATGACTGTATGAATTTATGTTCCTAACAACAATGTACAAGGATTCTTTTTTCTCCATATCCTCACCAACATTTATTGTCATTTGTCTTTATAACAATAGCCATTCTAACAGGTATGAAGTGATAGCTCATAGTTTTGATTTGCATTTCCTTAATGATTCATGATGTTGAGCAACTTTTCATTTATCTGTTGGCCTTTTATATGTCTTCTTTTGAGAAATGTCTCTTTTAGATCTTTTGCCCATTTTTTTAAAAGATTTTATTTATTTTATTTTATTTTTTAAAGATTTTATTTATTTATTTGACAGAGACAGCCAGCGAGAGAGGGAACACAAGCAGGGAGAGTGGGAGAGGAAGAAGCAGGCTCCTAGCGGAGGAGCCTGATGTGGGACTCGATCCCAGAACACTGGGATCACGCCCTGAGCCGAAGGCAGACGCTTAACGACTGTGCCACCCAGGCGCCCCAAAATATTTTGATTTATTTGAGAGAGAGTGTGAGCACAAGAGCGGGGAGGGGCAGAGAGAGAGAGAGAAGCAGACTCCTCGCGGAGCAGGGAGCCCGATGTGGGACTCGATCCTAGGACCCTGGGATCATGACCTGAGCCAAAAGCAGACGCTTTACTGAGCCACCCAGGTGCCCTGATCTTGTGCCCATTTTAAAATTAAATTATTTATTTGCTGTTGAGTTGGTTGAGTTCCTTATATATTTTGAATATTAATCCCTTATTAGATGTAAGGTTTGCAAAATATTTTCTTTCATTTCATAGGTTGCCTTTTCACTGTTGATTTTTGCCTTTGTTGTGAAGAAGCTTTTTAGTTTGATGCAATCCCATTTGTCTATTTTGCTTTTATGGCTTGCACTTTTGGGGTCATATCCAAAAAGAAAACAAAAACAAAAAAACTAACAACCAAAAAACAAAAAAAACCTTACCCAGGCCAGTCTCAAGAAGCTTTTTCCTTATGTTATCTTTTAGTAGTTTTACTGTCTCAAGTCTTACATTTGTCTTCAGTGTATTTTAAGTTGATTGTTGTATATATTCTGGGATAAGGATTCAATTTTATACTTGTGTGTGGATATTTAGATTTCCCAACGCCATTTATTGAAGAGACTATCCTTTCCTCATTGTGTGTTTTTGGCGTTCTTATTGAAGATCAAAGATTTATCTCTGGGCATGGATTTATTTTTGGACTTTCCATTCCATTCTGTTGGTTTATGCTGTGGTCTGAATGTTTGTGTCCCTCCCCCAGCCCTACCCTCCCAATTTATATGTTGAAATAATGACCCCCAAAGATAATATTAGGAAGTAGCTGGTTTGGAAGGTGCTAAAGTCATGATGGTGGAGCTTCCTGAACAAATTAGTGCTTTATGAAAGAGGTTCCAAAAATAGTTTCCTATCTTGTCAACCATGTGGAGACACAGTGATAAGGCACTGGCTGTGAACAAGGAAGAGGGCCTCCTCCAAAAAGTGACCATGCTAGTGCCTTGATCTTGGACTTCCCAACCTTCAGAATTGTGGGCAGTAAATTTCTGTTGTTTATAAGCCACCCAGTCTGTGGTACTTTGGTGTAGCAGCCTGAATGAATTAAGACACTTACAGGTCTGTTTTTATGCTAAAACCATACTGTTTGGACTGCTGTAGTTTCGTAATATTTTGAAATTAGGAAGTGTGATGCCTCTAGTTTTGTTCTTCTTGCTCAAGATTGCTTTGGTTATTTGGAATCATTTGCATTTGGGATTTTAAAAAATTCTGTAAAGAATGCCATTGAGTTTGATAGGAATTGCATTTAATCTGTAGATCACTTTGGGTAGTATGGACATCTTAACAACATTAATTCTTCCAAATCAAGAACATGGGTGTCTTTCCATTTATCTGTCTCTTCTTTAATTTCCTTCATCAATGTTTTACTATTTTCAGTGTATAAGTTTTTCTACTTTTTATAATATATTTATATTTTTTAAATATCTTAGTGAACAAGGCAAATACTCCTGTAACTAAGAACAAGTTCAAGAAATAGAACTTTATCAGCCACCTCAGAGACAAGGCTGTTGTGTGCTCACTTCAGCAGCACATATACTAAAATTGGAATGACACAGAGAAGATTAGCATGGCCCCTGCACAAGGATGGCAAACAAATTTGTGAAGTGTTCCATTAAAAAAAAAAAAAAAAGAAAAAGAAAAAGAAAGAAAGAAAAGAAAAAGGAAAAAAAAAAAAAAAAGAAACAAGCTGGCATATTCATTAGGTCCAGTAGGCAAAGTGCCTGGACCCACAATTGTTGTAGAGGCCAAGAAAATATTTTAATTTTTTAAAAAATAATTTGATTTATTTTAGGGGCTCATGAGAATGCTTTAATTTTTTTTTTAAGAAAAAAAGAAATGTTTTAATACACAGTATTAATATATGAATGTATTTACCTTTATACCAACACAGTCATAAATCATAACTTATTAAAGTTTTTATGGTGATAGAAAACTAGGAAGGCAAAGTACCTCAGGCCTGATAACATCATATTGTGGTCCTGGTTACAAACATCCTAATCACAACTATCTCCTTACCCTCAAAATTAATCAGTATCCTAATTTTTATTATGATCATGCATTTATTTATTTATTTATTTGTTTGTTTGTTTATTTATTTATTTATTTGGAGAGAGAGGGAGAGAGAGAGGCAGAGGGAGAATCCCAAGCAGGCTACAAGTCCCCAGCACAGAACGTGACTCAGGGCTTGATCTCATGATCCTGAGATCATGACCTGAGTGGAAATCAAGAGTTGGACGTTCAGCCACCCAGTCACCCCTCATTGATTTTTTTTACAGTTTTATCACCCCAGTGTGCATCCCTCAATATCTTGCATATAAAGATCTTTTACGAATTTAATTTCTTTCCTCTATAGGTTATTCTTTCATCTCTTCTTTATTTGTTGAAAAATTGAGTCTTGCAACCTGCAATTTTCCACTTGCTGGCTCTTTCTAATTGCATACTCAAGGGGCAGTTCAGTTTTCTTCTGTGCTCTGTGTTTTCTGTAAATGGTCAGCTGGATCCAGAGGTTTGATCATGTTCCAGTTTAATCCCTTTGGCAATATTACATAGGTAGTGTGGTGTTCCTTTAGGAAGCACCTCCTGTCAGGTTGTCTTTCTTTTTGTAATGTTAGAAGCTACTAGTACTCAATTCTACCAATTCTTATGTTAATATTTCTCTGGTTATTTTGATTTTCTGAAGCTCACTTTCCATAGATTCCTCCGGAAGGATTCATGGGCGTACTGTTCTCTGAGTTCCTAGTGTTAACATTTTGTCTGCGCCATTCATACTTGAAAATCATTTTTTTTTTTGTTATAACATTCTTAGTTCACATTTTCTTTCCATAGGTGTTGTGATGGTTAATTTTGTGTGTCAACTTGGCTGGGCCACGATGCCCAGATATATTGTCAAACATTATTCTGGATGTTTCTGTGTGGGTGTTTTTTGATTAAATTAACATTCATATCAGTGGACTTAGAATAAAGCAGATTGCGCTCTATAATGTAGATTGACCTCACCCAATCAGCTGAGGACCTGAATAAGACAAAAGACTGATCTTTTCCAAGCAAGAGGAAATTCTGCAGCATTTGAACTGCAATGTTGGGTCTTCTCTAGTCTGTAGCCTGCTGGTCTACCCTGCAGAGTTTGGCCTTGCCAACCTCCATAGTTGCACGAACCAATTCCTTAAAAGAAATTCTTTCTCTCTATATATACACATCTAGAGAACTCTGACTAATACAAGTGTCTTAAATATGTTACTCACATTTATTTTTGGAATGAAGCTTGATGTTGAAATGTCTGATGAAAATGTTATTTTCTCTCCCCCGGGTGTCATTTTCAACTTTTTTTGGATCCCCAAAAGGAATTTCTTTTCTTTAATAAGTTTAGAGCTTAAGTTTGTACATGTTTTGATAGATTTATACCTAAGTATTTAATTTTTTTGGATCTATTGTAAATGGTATTCATTTTTAGTTTTATTTTCCATTTGTAAATTGCTAATATATAGAAATATGATTAATTTTTGTTTGTTGACCTTGTATGCTATAACTTTACTAAACTTTTTAGTTGCAGGGGGTGTTCTGGGGAGCAGACAATCATGGTGTTTGTGAATAAGGACAGTTTTATTTCTTCTTTTTAAATCTAAATTTTTAAAATTTTTCCCTTTTTTCACTAGCTAAAACTTCTCTAGTATTATGTTGAATAGAAGTGATGAGATTGGACATTATTACCTTGCTCCCAATCTTAGGGGAAAGCATTCAGTCTTTCAACATTAAATATGATGTTAACTGTAGTTTTTTGTGTTTTTATTTTGTTCTTTTTTGGGTAGATGCTCCTTTTCAAGTTGAGGATCAGGTTTTTCTATATCCTAATTTGCTGTAATTTTTGTCATAAATGGATGTTGAGATTTGTCAAATGCTTTTTATGCATTAATTGATATGATCATACATCTTTCTTTAGAGTGTTAATATGGTGAATTACAATGATTGATTTTCAAATATTGAACCATCTGTGCATCCCTTTGATAAACTCCAAAGGGTTTTGGAGGAATCTTGTTCTGTTTTCTTTTGTACCTTCTTTGTTTTGTTTAGTTTTGGTATTAAGGGTTTTAATTTACTTTTATTTTATTAGAAAATATAGCATAGTAATTGTGTCAGTTACTCATTAAAAAATCTACAATGGATTTCCATTGCCTAGTAGAGTAAGTCTATAATAACTTTGATAGTATTCTATTTTACATCAAGTTTTTTAATGTATATGCCTTATTTTGTAAACTCTCCTGTTCCTATCTCTTGCTGTACCCTTTCCCCTGCTCCAATTTCCAGGCTGATGGTGTCATTGATATGCTGCTTGCAGTTCTCCAAGCATGCCAGACTGTGACAGTCTTTTAGTTTCTTCACTAACCATTCTCTTAATACCAGGAATATCCTATTCCAAGTCTGTATGTCTAATAACTTCTAATTTTATCTCGGTGGAGCTTTCTTAAAACTCCAAATATTGTTGCCTACCTCTCCTTCATGCCTCTATTCTACTAGATATCAGTGCCTATTGTAGCGCTTATTTATTTATAGCTCCCTCCCCCACTGGTTAGTGAGTACTCTGAAGGCAGGGATTTGTCTTTAATTTCCAAGTACTTAACAAAGTCTGGTGCACAGTGGTGTCCAATATGAATTTGCTGATTGGATGAATGAATAAATGTCTTATAACTACCAGTGTCCTCCAAGCTCACTGAGAGAATATATTATGCTTTTATATTCCTCACTGAGAAACTTTGCAAATAACATATATATTTTTGTTACTAACAGTTTTAATCTTTGGTGATTCCAATATTACATTATGATCTCTATCTTGAACATTTTCAATATATAATTTTTCAATATATATGTATATTTTAGCATATACTTACGAATGTAAGTTTAAGAGAGTAAATTTAATTTATGATGATTTTAGAACTCTGGTTTCTAGACTGAGATCCTTGAACTCTAATGGGTTCAAATGTAATAATGGGTATCAGTGAATTATTTTCCCTATTTAAACAAATGTAATAGACCTTTTTATTAACATTAACGAGGTTGTCGAAATTAATTAAAATAGTAGATTCTTTGCTTTTGACCATAATTTTGTTATATGATAAATCAGAAACTCAGAATAACAGCTATGATCACTGACTAAATAAATAATATTTAATAATTACAACTTGGAACACAGAATTTTTCAAAATATGGTATGCATGGGAAGTCCATATAAGAGGTTATTGTTAGTGGAAAAATTATTTTTATGGAGAAATTTTTGTTACATTTTATGTTCCTATGATTGTTTTTTCCTTCTTTGTTTTGAAAGTTTAGTATTGGAAAATGTCTCAATAATTGAGGGTGATGCTGAGTTGGGTTTCCAGTGAATTGCTTGAGATTATATGCTTAAATTGCCCAGGAGAATAGACCAAGTTTACCAATTAAGTTTCTTGAAAACATACAACTTTTCCTGTAACTTTATGGTGAGTTGATATGTTTTCTGTGAATTGCTTTGACTTTCTGGTGAGCTCTAATGCATGCATTTCATCCTTCAGCAGCTCAAATTACAAAGATGAGTCAATGGTATTTCCTCCCAAGAAATTTCTGCCTTGACTCTGAAAAAGACCAAAGGGATGCATATTCTGGTTGTTTCTCAGAAGCTTATTTAAATTAGTACTCTAGTTTTGTTTTAGGCAGATCTGAAAAAAATCATGTGTGCCGTTTTATGTAAATCTGAATTAGCAAATAATTTTTAAAAAGATCATTTCGATACAGCTAACCAGAGTATGCAGACTATAAAAACTAGAAATTTTAAAAATATAGGCTTTAAAAAAAGTAATGATTTTTATGCAAAAGGCTTATGACTAAAGACCAAGCAATCTCTGCCACTAAAAGCCAATTTCCTTCCCTGAACATTCCATTGACTGCGCTGTCACATAGGGTCATCATGAATGGTGCATCCTAGAAGTTGAATATTGCAGAACCTGCAAAATTGTATGTGACAACCCTGCTCTACTCTCTTTGGACGTCTAGTCTCCTGAAGACTTCTTGCCCATTTTCTAGGTTATTTTTCATTTCTTTAATATTTGTGAAAACTTTGAGTTATTTAAATTTTGTAATTGTTTATAATCTCAATAAATAAAATTCTACTTTATATGAACATGTTGAGCACAAATAAAGGAAGGACTCTTTTCCTTTAGGAAATATTCTCTCCCATCTGCCTTCAAGGTTACAGCCATTGCTGCCATATATTAGTACAATATAATTCTACCCCCTGACTCAGGAGATTAGTATAGAAGCTGGAATCTGGCCCAAATGGGCCAATGAAAACATTCTCTTTGGGTGGCTGACAATTCTAGTAGCCTTGTTTTCTACTATATTGACAAGAAAAGTAGAAAAAAATGAGTCTAGAGAGAGGGCAAGTGATACATACAGAAAATACGAATCAAATCACAGGTTAGAGATGGAAAAACACAAGTGAGAGTGTTCTGAATCTCTGGTTCGAGGTGCTTCTTGACGCTTGGTGCATTTCTCTTCTTTGGAGTTCTGTGGGACATCTCAGAAAGCTTATAGTAAATCACCATTTCTACTTATTTGAGAGGATTTCTGCAGTACTGTGCTTCGATTCAGGCATGAGGGGCCACTTCCAAAGGTGTCATGCTTTAGAAGGCTTTCCTCCATCAATATCCCCCACAATGGGGCAAAGAGTCTGCAGAGTCAATGAATGGGGTATGCCCATGAAGAGCCATGTTTTGCCTTCTATACCAGGGACGAGGGATCAAGGGATTTCTGCCCAAAAAGTCCCAAACCTACTGCCAGGACCTCTGTTGACTTTTTCCCGATCCATTGTACCTCTCCTTCCCAGGGGTAGCTACGCATAGCTCTTTATGGTGGAATGTGAACTGAATTTGGACTTGTAATTTGGGGTACTTCACTTGTGTGTGTAACAAGTTCCTTAAGGTGTAGAATAGAGCCTGAGGCAAGAAAAAAGGGGGGCATGCCACTAGCCTGTGTCCAGGGTCTGGGCCTACTGTATCCATGTACTGAATTCCTAAAAATCTGGGAATCTGGTCTTCCGGGACCTTATAAAGGTATGTTTATCAATATAGAAGGATAGGACACATTTTATTTAGCAATTAGTTAGCTTGGTCAGAAGTTTTAAATACTTAGATATGTTGTATGTGGGCTTTCATTTGTACTCTTACCCCAAGCTCTGCAGTTGTTAGAGGTGGGCCTCACCAAACAAGCCAATATAATGAAAATCTAGTCTTACGGTAGTTAAATTAAGGTTAATGATTTACAGTACAAAAGAATTTCTAATAAGATTCTTTTAATAGCACAGGCTAGTGAAAAGATCACTGATTGGTATTAGTTATCTATTGCTGCATAACAAATTACCCTAAATTGGCAGCTTAAAATAGCAAACATTTATTATTTCACAGTTTCTGTGAGTCAGGAACCCAGGAGTAGCTTAACTTAATACTCCTAGTTGAGAGACTTTTTTTTTTTTTTAAGATTTATTTATTTATTTATTTGAGAGGGAGAGGGAGCGTGTGAGCAGGGGGAGGGACAGAGGAAGAGGGAGAGAATCTGAAACAGACTCCCCACTGTGCATGTAGTCCTTCATGGGACTCGATCCCAGGTCCCTGAGATCATGACCTGAGCCAATATCAAAAGTCAGACACTTAGCCTCCTTAGCCACCCAGAGGATCCTAGTTGAGAGACTCTTAAGATTGCAGTCAAGATGTTGGCTGGGGCTACAGTTTTGTTGGGGTCCATTGGGGTTGGAAGATCTACTTCCAAGCTTACTTATGTGTTGTTGAAAGGCCTTGCCATTGGTTCCTTGCCACATAAGCTTCTCAATAGGTTGTCTGGGTGACCTCATGAGATGACACCTGGTTTCCCCCAGAGTGGATGGTGAGAGAGAGAGAGAGGTGCAATTTTTTTCATAACCTAATCTCAGAAGTGATATACCATCATATCTGCTATATTTTATTGGAAATGCAGACCAACTCTGGTACAACGTAAGAGGACTACAAAAGGGTATGAATGCCAGAGATGGAGATCCTTTGGGATCATGCTGAGGGCCGGTTTCTCCAGAACTCCTTGCTCGATCTCTCCAGCCCACTAGCCTTTTGGTTCTTGAAACTAGCCAATTCTGTCTCACCTTTGTATTCATGGCCTCTCCATGGTAGGCTTTTCTGATTGATCTTCCTTGGCTGAACTTCTGTCTTAGATTTCAGCTTAAATTCCATTACTCTAGAGAAGACTTCACTTGATCACTCAATATTTAATAGTCACTTAGTCATTCTCTGTTCTATCACATTGTTTTAATTCTAGGTGCCTGACACATAAATATATGTTGAATGAAGGTGTCTTGGTAATTATATGACCTTGGGGAAAAGATAAGCTTTCTAAACCCCAGTAGCTTTGTCTGTGATTAATGATCTTCTACCCCCACCTACTACATAGGCTTTTGTGAGAACCAAATAAGCAAGAATTTTCTATAACAATTGATGACATTATTATTGTTGGTTAACTCCCCCAACCCCTTTTCCCCTGGAACAGAGGGATTGCCCAGGAATGTATTTTCCCATTTTACTTTTCAGGTTGTCTTTATCTACCTGCATTGTAGAACTGCATTGTTCATTTTTTCATTTATACATTCACTAGCCTCATTTACTGCCCTGTAAATGTCTCAGGACTTATTTTGAATTAAAGTTATGATTTCACGTGTGAAAAGTATTCAGTTGGGAGCAAGTTTAGTAAGGTTTATTCAAATGTAAAACGACATTGTGCTTTTGGATCATAACTAATCGTAGCATCCCATTGAACATGGGAGGTAGTATGTGCTTTTTAGAAGCTAGTTATGCACAAAAGGACAAATACCCAAGAATCAAAGCAAACTTTTAATAATGCCCAATTGGAGTTCTGGTCATGTTTGAGCCATTCAGAGTCTAATCAGTAAAACCCCCTTGAGTCAATAATTGCCTTCTCCTCGAATCATTGCAGGTATCTATTATGCTGCACATTATCCACATAGAAATGAACATATGGTTATTGAACACATAACAAAACAGACTGTGTTGGAGAATGTTTCCTTTAGGATGCCTTAAAACATTCTTGAGCAGAATATTATGGAGGCTGCTTACTATCCCTTCTGTTCCTGGGGTTATAGGAGGGAAGTTGTGAGTCCTTTGTATTAAGAACAGTAGATGAGCACACTGTAAGCAGTCGAAAATCTCAGAATGTATTGATTTATTTGGAGAACACCGTAATTATCTTCCATGATGAAAACACAACAATAGATGGAGTTTCTTAAAAGTTGGGAAAATATTTATTCTCTCTATTGTTGCATTTCACGGCACTCAGATGTTGGGGAGAGGCTTTCTTCAGAGTGGACCAAACCCTGACCTGCGGTTTGTTGCTATCTTTATGTAACAACAACAGAAAAGACATTTGATACATTCAGAAAAAGGAAGGGGAAAAAAGAGTTTGAAAAAGAGAAGTAGAACAAAACCTGTATTAACTTGAACCTGGCTAATTTCTGCTCTGAATTAACCGATTTTAGATTCAACTTGCGAAGAAACAGAGAAATCAAAAGCATATATAAGAAGTCACCTTATTTGAATCAAATAATTTAAATAATTATAACATCGTATATTTTAACAATTGTGTTCAAAGAGATAAGAATTTTTAGGTTAGCCACAATGCCCATTTTTAAAACATTCTGTAAAACTGGGGTATAAATATAACAAATAATCTTATTTATATGTATTTTTTTAAAAGATTTTATTTATTCATTTGACAGAGAGACAGCCAGCAAGAGAGGGAACACAAGCAGGGGGAGCGGGAGAGGAAGAAGCAGGCTCAGTGGAGGAGCCTGATACAGGGCTCGATCCCAGAACACTGGGATCATGCCCTGAGCTGAAGGCAGATGCTTAACGACTGAGCCACCCAGGTGCCCCAATATAAACACATTCATGAATGCACATACATCTCTGTGTACATGTATAAAATGATATTAAATAGGAGTTTCAACCAAGACAGATAGATATCAGATATTAAAGTGACTAGTGAAACACAAACCACTTAATTGGAAACTATTAAAGAACTTTATTTAAAAAAATAAAGTGAGTGGTGAGACCTATAGGACTTAGAAAATAGGCTGAAAATCAGATGGATGATTCTAAAACCCCTCATATCTTGAGGACATAAAAAATCCAGGGGAGTAGAGATTGAAAGTAGGTTTATGAATATGACATTTGGGTAGAATTGTAGATGTGCTGTGTTCCCCTCTCCTTCCCGTAGAATGGGGTATGTGGGGTACCTGCCCCGCACCTTGAACTTGGTGAGAAAGGTTTCAGTGGGGCCACTTGGAAAGTATGATATGTGTACCCTGTAATTGTTCGTGGTAGACTGGTGTCTGAACTCCAACTGAGAAATGGAAAGAGTAGGAGATAACTGGGAGTAGACCCAAAGGGAAAGGGGCTGCTTTGGCTGCTCTCAGTTCTGGAGTGGGTGGGTAGAAGGTCTAGGTGTGCTTCTGGTGAACTGCAGGTGGGCTGTGCATGAGAGGGACAGAGAAACACACACACACAGATCAAACCCTGGTGTGGTTTGTTCTTAGACCCTGCCCAAGAGCAACACTTGTGGAATCATCAGAGCAGCAGAGAGAAACCGCAGGTACAGCTGGATTCCTGGGGCTGAGAAAGAAGTCATGACCGGCAGGAAGAGAGATGAATTCACCAACATAAGGCAACTGTAGATGAGACCATCGCAACAGTGTAGGTGGAAGGGGGACCAGCTTCAGGTTTCTGAAGGTCTGAGAAGCCCAAAGTCAGCTTATGACAATAAGTAATTAAGAGAGATTCTCCCTTCTTCTGACACAATGACCTTGAGGGATGAGAAAGTGCAGTTTCTGAGTAGGAGTAGAAATGCTAGGTGGTGAAAGAGAGAAGAAATCAGTTACACCCTCTTCCCCAAATACAGGTGTCCTGTCTGGCTCTCGTCTGAGCAGCATCCACGTATCTGCAGGAGAGAAGCTTGAACTTGAGGTGGAGGAGAAGTTTTGATGATTACCATGCTTTGACACATGAAATATGGATTTGAGCCTTTTTTGTAAAGCCTAAAAATGACCATGGGAGTGGCTGCTACCTAAGAGAGACTGGAAAATTCATAGGGCGGGCCTGAGTTTTCATTTAGGGGTTGAGGAAGATACACTGGTTGCATATATCTGTAAAGGTGTAGAAAAACAGCTGGAAGGATAAGCGTTTGTTCGTGGGAGTTACCTCTTGAAGGTAGAATTGGAGATACACGGAATGAGGTAGCTTCATTTTTACTATGGGTGTTTCCTCTCCAAAATGGCAGAGTTTGAATTAATCTTATTTTTTTATATTTGCATTTTCAAAACCGAACACATTTTAAGTTCTTATGCATGTATATTTATTCAAATCAACGAACATTGTACACACATCAAATAAATAAGTGTGTGTGACTTCAGAACTAAAGGGGTTGTATTCCCAGTATGTGTATGTGACTACTGAAAGCCTCATTTGTTAAAAAATAATAGTAATAATTGGTGTGAGCAGTGCTGCTGTTTCCAAAATCGTGTCTCGTATTAGTGACCTCTGTTCAGGCTCTCCTCCTGCCTTGTGTGTTGGCATCTCTGGTTTGTACCAGAAGGAAACACTGTGTCTGGTTTCACTATGAAATTCATGGAGCTCTCTGCTTGAAATAATATAAAAGACCTTTATTATTCAACCTGTGCGTTCATCTGTGCAACCACATCTCCTTAGGGAAATGCTTGAAAATGGGATTTTCGTGGCCTTCTCTCCCATTTGACTTTTCTTCCCCCCACCCTCCCTTTTCCCATCCCTGTCCAGGTATCTGTTAGTTATCTCTTGCAATAACACTGTTCTGGCTGCATTGAAAGTGCCTTTTAATGTAGGAGATGGACTTCAGGCCGAACACCAGGTCACTTTCTGAGTAACATTTTATGGGATTGATTAAACTTTAGCACCATAACTGTTGACTTTACAGGGCAGAAAAGAGACTCCGAGTGTTCCACTCTAGACAATTTGTGCCTCACAAGTTTGAAAAATCAAATAGAGATAAGGGTTTAATGTGTCTGAAAAAAGAGGTTGTCCTCTACTTTTGAGTCTTCTATATTTAAAAGACCTCAATATTAAAAATGAAATAATATCTTTTACACTAATGAAGTTAAGTTACAGTAAATAACAGTATATAAAAGAAGGTGGACTTTTTAGCCGTAGGGATGACACTGAAGATTTAAGTTGGCCTCTTCATTGCTCCAAACCCAGCTGCTTAATTTTACCTCTTTTGCTGCTGGACAATGAAGGTATGTTTGATTCACTGTTGGTGGAGTTTTCAAGGATGTGAGATGAGGCATGGCTATTTTTTTTTATTAGAGAAACATATTTTTGGGGGCTAAAATGCAGTGGAATCAGGAACGTAAAGCATAAAGAAATTTTTTTTTCATCTGTTTGGGATTTGGAAATCCAAATCCTTGACTTTATCTGCACACAAAGGTATATTGCTAGGGGTGCAGTGATGTGGTTCATAACAAGCAGAAACATTTTACAGAAACAAACAAACAAAAGAAACCAGATAGGAAAAAAAAAGAATTCTTACGAATTCATTGGGTTGGCTTTGTACTGGGTCAGCTTAGCTAGGTTGGAACTATGTCTCCTAGAATTCCCCTCCCTCTATGGTTCTGGGTTAGAGTTGACCAGGAGAAAGATATGGGAGGGAGAGTTGGCAGGCCCAAGTGGGGCAGCAGCCACTGCACTTGGAAAGTCACCTACACTGCTACTGATCTTCTGGAAGGGGCTGTAAAGACCGCTCGTCTGTAGGCTGTGTTCCTCCGTGCGGGCCATGGAGCTCTACCAGCTCTGACTGCATCAGCAACTTCAGCTTCTCTGAACCAAGGCCAGGCATGTGCACAACTGAAAGGTGGGAGGCACCAGCTTTTTCTGCAAGTCACCTTCACTGTTGGCGTTTCACATGGTGGGAATCAGGTATAGGTTCCAGTTTGTTCTTGTTTTCCCCCAGTTTGCATCTAGCCTTTCTTCTTGACTGCCTACTGACCTATAGTGACTTCAGACTCCTGACCAGATACAGAGCTTACAGCCTTCCAGAAGATTCTTTGTCTTATAGAATGAATGTTGTTCATCTTGAATCATGTCTTGTCTGAAAAAAATGTTGCCGTCTCAATTAATTTAATTTTCAGCTCCTATTTTTTATTTTTTTGAATTTCACCTTTCCCAGTAGACTTTAAGAGAATATAGCATAAAAAACCTGGTGAATGATTTTTTTCTGATATATACTATCTGATTAAACTTTGCAATAAGAGTAGAACAATCTGAACGAGGTATATTAAATGATTTGCAAATTGCAATGTGCTGCACTTTTCAGTTACACGCCTAAGTAAAATAAATCAACTTCTGTCTTATCAGCACTGGGGAATTTTTCATGTGTGATCATTGTATTTTAAAGTCAGCAATATACACACTGTCTTTTTAAATAAAGATGATATTACTAACTTCAGTAAGGCTTATGCCTGAATTGCTGGGATAGAGCTATTGTGTTTTTTGGTTTTGTTTTGTTTTGTTTTTGCTTAAAGCATAGTTCCCAGCATAGAAGGAAACATTTACTAAGTGATAGCTATAACTTAAAAACTCTAAAATTTGTTTCAATTGATTACACAATAAAAAAAACCTCCTTATTATATTTTTGTGTTTGGGAGTATAACCTACCCGGCAAAGGAAGATAGAGTAGTGAGATTGTTATTGGGCAGATAATTTTTGTAGCAAGTACTGCATTCATTTATATGAAGGAATGAGGGATGTGTGTATGTTTGTGCATATGCACACACACGTAAATACTCATCTGTTCCTTTAATTTGTAGATTCAGTCATTGTACAGTTTACTTTGTATTTTGTGTCTTTCAAATGCAAGTTGAAGTTCTAACCTTCTCAGGTTGTTTTCACACACATACTAGTGATAGGAAAATATGTGGTAGTCTCAAGGCATAATGTGAAAGTAGATGTCCTACCAACAGTAAGCTGCTGATATTTTTGTTTGTTTAGCAAACTTTATGTACACTTGTGTATATACACAAATGCACAAATACACACACACATGCATGCAATTGCATAAAGTGTGAAAAAATGTATATATTTAGTATATATGGTCTGCAGTTCACAGATCAGTATCAACCAGAGTATCTTATAGCCTTATCCCATCCTGTGATCTTCCTATGAAGCTTACTATGGCTTCCATAAGAGAGTGGCATAGATCTAGCAATGCCAAGTCCTCTCCTTTCTGTGCTTGTCTGTGATTCTACATACTCAAGGACTCAATGACTGCATCCCTTATTCTTCCTTTCCATTTCTTTACATTCTAGTCCCCCTTCCCTTGTTTCAGGATTTCTATCAAGCTACTACAGCCGTAGATGAGTGAAAAATTAGTTGTCTCTTCCCAAATGGCTGGAGACCCCTGGTATAAATTCATACAGATGTAAATATATATGCTGATTTTCTGAAGCGAACCCCTCTTACTCCACGGCACTTGCAAATTTCCCAAATACTGTTATGATAATACTAGGTGATTTATTTTACATAAGGATGCATCTGAAGGGTGCAGCACATTGTGATTTGCAAACCATTTAACTTGCTAAGATCAGATTGTTCTGCTTTATCTGCAAAGTTCACCCACAAGAATTTAATATAAAGGCTTTTATTCTTGTTGTTTCATGTATTGTACTTTCCTGAGATCTGATGGATGAGTTTGAAATGGGTGCGTGGGGGAGGAGAGAAAGAAATTAGCCACTCTGCATCGTCTCTGGAAAAGCAACCCCTAACCCTCCATTTCCCACAAGACTGTTGAGAGTGTTCAAGGACTCCTAGGAGAATGACAGCACAGACTTGTAGGGATACATTATTACTCAGATATAAGGTGAATGGGCATGGGCCCAGGAAACAATGAATCAGAGTATTATCTGTCTAGCTCATATTATTACCTTGAAACTCATACAGAGAATAAGTAAGTGACTGAGTGCCAGCACCCTTGTTAAGGGTAAAGAAGAGATTCCACTAGTTCGCCTCTCTCCTTCTGCAGACAGTCATTGCCTGATGGTATTGTACCAGGGAGTCGTGGAACCAAGACTGATGTCCTGCTAAGTTACTAACTTGTGTGATTTGGGGCAAATTACTTTAAGTTTTTGGATCCCTCATGTGTAAAATGAGTAGAGGAATCAACATGATTTCTAAGGTCCATGCACCTCTCAGATTTTATGACTGTCTTATGTATCTCCCTTTACTTTCCTTCGCCTCCCTCCTGAACTATGATTTCCCTTCCCTTACATCCTTTCGTGATAGCCTTTGATTTATTTATTTTTATATGTGCACACCTTACTCTGTGCACTCATTTTCTTCTACTTATGTATTTTCTTTCTACCTCTACATTTAATTAAATATTTACTGAACTCCTACAATGTACCAAGGACTGGGATGAAAATACTGAAGAAGACAGTGAAGGACGAATCTCATCAAGGAAGATGTAATAAAGACAAAAAAAAAAGATTAAAATATTTTATTATGTAGTATGACGTTCTAGGAATGGGGAATTCCATGGTATCACGGAATCAAATAGTTGAAGGGACCGGGCATTTGCTCTTGGAGATTAGGAAAGAGATCTGGAGATGTAGCATTTAAGTGGAAGCTTGAAAGTTAAGTAGGAGATAATTAAACAGATGGGAGATAGAAGGTGAATAGATAAGGTGTGGTGGTTGATAAGATACAGGGGGTGGTAAGAAAGAAAGTAAAGAAAATATTCCAGTTGTTCACTAGATTGTGGCTAGTGGCTGAGTTTGGGAAAGAGAGGAGAGGAAAAGGCAGTGAGTAGGTTGAAAGTCTTGGTAGATGCTGATTCAGTTAGAAAGCCCCTGAAAATGATAACAATATTTTATATTTGGGTGATGCTTTTCAGAGCAGAACACTTCCATACACATCTTCTCATTTAAGCCTCATAACAAACTAGAAGGTAGACATTATTATTCCTATTATTTAGATGTTAAGAAAAATTTTCAAAATTTGAAAGTAGGCAAAAAGATGGTCACCTGTCCTTTCCGTGTCACAGTGCCTATAGGATTATCTAATTCTCCCAGGGTTAGGTATCTTTGCTTGACTTAGTTTACTGTGACTAGGATGTTTTTAAACACTTGAAGGGTAGATGTTAACTGGTAGAAAACCAATAGACATGCAAATGATTCTTAGCTGCAAGAGTAAGAATTTGTCTGATATAAAGGTTTTATTGTTCTGTAAGACACTAACTATTTGTGTATCTTATTCCATTTTGGTATCTAATTTAGCAATTTTATACCAGCAAACTTAACAAGTGTCTCTTTTATCACCCTTTGAAATAACTTTACCATACTGCTGGTTTCGTCATTAATGAGTTAAATAAATTTTTGACAGGTATTCATTATATATTTGTATGAGAGTAATATTTCTAGCTTTTTGAAAGTGTTCCTTTGAAAGAGATGAAGCAAAAAAAAAAAAAGGTCTTGAGAGATTAAGTGATTTGCTCAAAGTCATGTTGTTAGACATGGAGCAGGAACTTGAACTTAGATTTTATGGTCCTAAATCTGGCATATTTTGTGATACATATGACACCAAAGGGAAGTTCTGAACAGTTCCCCATTGCTGCTATGCTTTTGTTGTTATTTATTTATTTATTTATTTTAATTTTATCTTTTTTGGCGGGAGAAGGTACAGAGGGAGAGAGAGAATCTTTTTTTTTTTTTTAAAGATTTTATTTATTTATTCATTTGACAGAGATAGAGACAGCCAGCGAGAGAGGGAACACAAGCAGGGGGAGTGGGAGAGGATTTTTGGGATGTAGATTCTTTTAACAAGCAGACCAAAACACACCTCGGATCTAGTTGGGTTTTTTTAAAGCTTTATTTATTTATTTATTTGAGGGGGCGCCGAGAGAGAGAGAGAGAGAGAGAGAGAGAGAGAGAGAGAGAGAATCTTAAGCAGGCTCCACACCAGTGCAGAGCCTGAGTCGGGGCTTGATCTCATGACCCTGAGATCATGACCTGAGCCAAAATCAAGAGTCGGATGCTTAACCAACTGAGCCACCCAGGTGCCCCTGCTATGTTTTTGTTTTAATTTAGAATAGGTATACTTACAGAAAAGCAGCAAGCAGAAAAGCAGATTTCAATTCTTTAGATTTTTAAGTTCACTGACATTTTTTAAGTTCTCTGTGACTGCATCCTTTTATTAGTTTCTCAAGCATCATAGATATCATGATTTTAGATATCAACACACCAAAATGAGTTATTAGCCTCGATTTTCCTGGAAACAGAGGCACTTTAGGGATGAGGAAAAAAATCCTGACAGTGTTTGTAGTCCTGGTATCCTTGGTTTCATTGCAAAAGGATTGTGTAGGTTATCAGTCCAAACTTCTACCCCACTTTGGAGTATTCCTGTGATGGTTAATTTTGTTTCAACTTGCCTGGGCTGCAAGATGACTAGACATTTGGTCAAACATTCTTCCAGGTGTTTCTGTAAGGGCTTTGGGAGATGAAATTAATATTTAAATCAGTTGACTGTGTAAAGCAGATTGCCTTCCCAATGTGGGTGGGTCTTGTCCATTCACTTGAGGCCTGAATAGAACAAAAAGGCTGACTCTGTCCCAGGTAAGAGAGAATTCCACCTACCTGTCTTTTACCTGGGATAACAGCTCTTTGTGCCTTTGGACACAAACTGCAAGCTTGGCTCTTCCTAACTCTTGGGCCTGCTGGCCTTAAACTAGAACTCTACCATCAACTCTCTTGGGGTTCCAGCTTGCCAACTCACCCTGTAAGTCTTGGGACTTGTCAGCCTCCATAATCGCATGAGTCACTTCTTTAAAATAAATCTGTCTCTCTCTTTCTCTCTCCTATTATTCCTATTTCTCTGGAGAACCCTGAATAATATACCTTCTTGCAAAATTTCCAAAGATGTTAATCTCAGTGTCACATATCTGGAGTGCTCCAACTGTAAATTGGTTCTTCTTGATATTGAACCATGGTCTCCCTATAACTTTTATCACTGGTTCTAGATCTGTATAATTTCATATGTGAAGATGGCTTGTGCATGCACCAAAGTCTCCATTGTAGGCAGAATATTTGCAGGTTCTTAATGTGATTTTGACCCCTCTTATTATTACCTATTGCCTGCTGTCAATGTTTTCCTTAATATGTGGCACCCAGAAATAAGTACCATGTTCAGGAGGTTGTCCATCCACTCTAGAATAACAGCCTCAAAAATTGTAATAATAATGTGCAGCATGTATTGAGAGGTTACTGCATATCAAGTTCTGCCTATCCACTCATTTAATTTTTATACAACCCAGAGGATTATAGTTTCTTTTTCATGTACAAGGAAACTCAGATCAGAAGGATTATATTACTTATTTATTAGAGTATAAAAAATAAAACTTGAAATACGGTCTAGCATTAAAATCTGTTCTTTTAAGAGTAGTACTAGTATTTCCTTGCTTGGATATCACACTTGATTAAAACTTAAAATGAACGTTGGACTGCTGGTTCAAGATGGAAGATTGCACACACTCATTTATTCTCTCTCCTTCTATAGCTCCCATTAAAACAAGAGAATAAGAAGGGTATAAACTCTACAATAACAGAGAGGGTAGGACGTGCAATGAAGAATAGAATGGAGTAGGATAGGCAACTTTTAATCATAAGTTCTTATGTTCTATTTAATATAACCATGTGCTTTTATTCCTTTGATAAAAATACCACAAATAAAGTAAGCTTTTTCATAATTAGGTCAAAGGGTTGACTCATATTGAGTTTTAGTCAACTCTAATCCTTGTGCCTTTTATTTATTTATTTTAATTTTTAATTATGATAAAGAATACATAACATTAAATTTACCATCTTTTTAAAAAAAGGATTTTATTTATTTATTTGACACAGAGAGAGAATGAGAGAGTACAGGCAGGGGGAGTGGCAGAGGGAGAGGGAGAAGCAGGCTGCACGGAGCCCAACATGGGGCTCCATCCCGGGTCCCTGGGATCATGACCTGAGCTGAAGGCAGATGCTTAACTAACTGAGCCACCCAGGCACTCCTTAAATTTACCATCTTAGCCATTTTTTTTTCTAATAATAATTTTTTATTATATTAGTCACCATACAGTACATCCCTAGTTTTTGATGTAAAGTTCCATGATTCATTACTTGCATATAACACCCAGTACATCATGCAATATGTGCCCTCCTTAATACCCATCACCAGCCTATCCCATCCCCCCCGCAAGCCCTCAGTTTGTTTTCCAGAGTCCATAGTCTCTCATGGTTCATTCCCCCTTCTGTTTACCCCCCCTTTCTTCTTCCCTTTCTTCTCCTACCAATCTTCCTCCTTCTTATGTTCCATAAATGAGTGAAACCATATGATAATTGTCTTTCTCTGCTTGACTTATTTTGCTTAGCATTATCTCCTCCAGTCCCATCCATGTTGCAGCAAATGTTGAGAAATTGTTCTTTTTGATGGCTGAGTAATATTCCATTGTATATATGGACCACATCTTCTTAATCCAGTCATCTGTTGAAGGGCATCTCGGCTCCTTCCACGATTTAGCTATTGTGGACAATGTTGCTATGAACAAACGTGTGGAGGTCCCTTAAAAAGTTAAAAATTGAGCTACCCTATGATCCAGCAATTGCACTACTGGGTATTTACCACTAAGGTACAGATGTAGTGAAGAGAAGGGCCATATGCACCCATTTTAGCCATTTTTTAGCTCAATTCAGTTGTGTTAAGTACATTCACAGTTTTGTACAACAGAGCTCTAGAACATTTTCATCTTGCAGAACTCAAACTCCATAGCCATTGAACACCATCTCCCCATTTCTCCCTCCCCCTGTCCCTGGTAACCACCATTCTACTTCCTATTTCTAGGAGTTTGACTACTTTAGATAACTCATATGAATGAAATCATACAGTGTTTATCTTTTTGTGACTGGCTTATTTCCTTTAACAGAGTGTCCTCAAGATGCATTAATTCTTATATTTTTTGTGTAAAATTTTTCTATTGGGTCAGAATTTCCCTAGGTTTTGGTTATTTATACAGATAAATTTCATTAGAAAAATATTTTCCCTCTGATGTCAGAAGCAATCTAGGTTCTTTGTAGAACATTTGAAAATTAGGGAAAGTATAAAGAAGAATAAAAATATTGATTCATAATTCTACCACTCAGAGGCAATAACCATTGTCATTATGGTACATATTTCCTTTTATTGTTAAACAATTTTTTTGAACATAGTGAGATCTTACTGTATATGCAAATGTATATTCTTTTCCCTTCTAATGTTGTAGTATATTGTGTTAGTTTGCTAAGGCTGCCATGACAAAATATCAGACTGGGTGACTTAAATAATAGAAATTTATTTTTTCACAGTCTGGAGGCTGGAAGTCCCAGATCAAGCAGCAGAATTATTTCCTCCTGAGGCCTCTCTCCATGGCTCTTTAGGACTGCCCTCTTGCTGCCTCTTTACGTGGTCATTCCCCTGTCCACCAGGACACATTGCTGGTGTCCCTTTTTCGTGTATCTTTTTTTTTTTTTTAAAAGATTTTATTTATTTATTTGACAGACAGAGAGACAGCCAGAGAGAGAGGGAACACAAGGAGGGGGAGTGGGAGAGGAAGAAGCAGGCTCCCAGCAGAGGAGCCTGATGTGGGGCTCGAACCCAGGACTCCGGGATCACGCCCTGAGCCAAAGGCAGACGCTTAAGGACTGAGCCACCCAGGCGCCCCACCTTTTTTGTGTGTCTTAATTGCTCCTTTAAAAAAACCACACCAGCCAGATTGGATTAGGGTCCAATCTAATGGCCTTATTTTAACTTAATTCTGTCTTTATATGCCCATCTCCAAATACAATCACATTCTGAGGTGTTGGGGGTGACAGCTTCAACATATAAATTTTGGAAAAGACATTTTTCATCTGTATCACATATTTACCTATATATTTAGAATCTCATTGTAATTACCATTCTATTGTGTGTTGATATTCTTCTTTTATTAAATATTTGTTATATTAAATTATTAGATAATAAATATTTTCATGCTTTCAAACTTTAAAAAATTAGTCCCCTTAATTTGGATTGTTTTTTTAGGATTTACTCCTAAAGTAGAATTATAGGATCAGGGACGCCTGGATGGCTCAGTTGGTTAATCGTCTGCCTTTGGCTCAGGTCATGATCCCTGGGTCCTGGGATCAAGTCCTGCATTGGGCTCCTTGCTCAGCTGGGAGCCTGCTTCTCCCTCTGTCTGTTGCTTCCCCTACTTGTGCTCTCTCTCTCTCTGACAAATAAATAAAATCTTAAAAAAAAAAAAGAATTACAGGATCAAAGAGCAAAAACATAGTCCAGGCTCCTCATTTATATTACCAACTTTCTTTTCAGAAATGCTGCACCAATTTGTACTTTCACCTTTAAAAGTACCCATTTCACTGTGCTTTCATAAATATTAGATTTTCTTGTTTTAAAAATAATTACTACATTATCAGGCAAAAGTGGTATGGCATTTTTATTTTATTTTTTGATTGTTAGTGAAGTTTCTTTTTCAAATATTTGTTCTTCAATAATGTTTTTTCTTTTTTCTTATAAATTGCCTATTAGTATCATTTGCTCATTTACTATGATCTTAAATTTTCTTTCTCAGTTTGTTGGTGAAATTTTTATGTTTCAAGGACTTTGACCTATTTTCTGTAATATTTGCTACAAATATTTTTCTTAGTTTTTTGTTTGCTTTTTTTCCCATTTAGATTCTAATTTATTTTAAAAAGACATAAAACATGTTTAATGGTATTTTCAATTTCAACTATTCTTTTCCTTTATGCTTTTTTCTATTTCTTTTATTTTTAGAAAGTCTTTCTTCATAAAGAAATTAGAAAAATAACTACATTTCTCTACTTCTTATGATCTGATCTGCTGAACTATTGAATCTTCCTGGAATTTCTTTATGGGCATAATGTGAATTGCTCTAGACTTATTTTCTGAAACAATTGACAAACTCTCAGCAGCACCATATTTTTAAGAAGCTGGTTTTTGTTCCTGATTAATGAAGTAGTCTTCATCACATATCATAGCTTTATTGTTTTCAGTTGATCTAATAATTCTCAAGTCTGTACCATATGGTTTATTTATTATAGCTTTATGATTTGTTTTAATACTTGATGAGACTACTACCCTTCATGGTGCTCATTTTTTGAATGGGCTTTTCCTCCTTCATTCTTCCAAATTAATTTGTTTTTTTTTTAAGTCCAGAAAATCTGATTAAGTTAATTAGAATGTTATTAATTTCAGGAATGTCTTACATCTTTTTACTTATTCAAGCACTTAAAAAACTCTTGGTCAAATTTTACTAGAGTTTTCGTATGAGTCTTGCCATTTCTTTTTATTTCTTTTGTAGGTATTTTATTTTTATATCCCTTATGATTATGCATGAAATTTAAAAATATTTATATTTTAAAGTGATTTTTCTAGACATAGAGAAAAACATTCAATTTTTGTAACTTCATCTTGTTTTACCACTTTTATTAATTTTCAGAACAAATTCTCATAGTTTGACTCTGTTGGACTTTTGGAGGGATCTAATCCTATAGCACGGATGACAATTTTTTCTTTCTCTTTGTACTTTTCTGCTCCTTAATAATGCATTGTTAAATTGGCTAGAACTAAGTAGAACTTTGTTGAATATTAAATGACAATTGTGTCACTCCTGCATTTAATGGGACCTCTTTTATTAGTTCACTGTTTGGCTTAAGGATGGATTGTGGGCTGCAACCGATTGAACGTGGATGTCAGGCTTTACATTTATTTTTAATACATTGTATCTTATTATTTCTGACCCATGAGCTAGTTCTCAACTTACTTATAGGTGGTGAGGCAGGCAGCCTAGTGCAGTGTTAGCTTGTAGCTCTGGGCTACTTGTAGCTCAAGAGATAGGTCTTTTAAGAAGATACTATTTTTTAAAAAAGATTTTATTGATTTATTTGTGAGAGAGAGAGAGGGCAAGAGAGTGTGCACTAGTTGGGGACGGAGGAGAGAGCATCTCAAGCAGACTCCCTGCTGAGTGCCAAAGTAGAAGTGGGGCTCAAGGGGCGCCTGGGTGGCTCAGTCGTCAAGCGTCTGCCTTCGGCTTGGGTCATGATCCCAGCGTTTTGGGATGGCACCCGGCATCGGGCTCCCTGCTCAGCGGGAAGCCTCTCCCTCTCCCATTCCTCCTGCTTGTGTTCCCTCTCTCGCTGCCTCTCTCTGTCAAATAAATAAATAAAATCTTAAAAAAAAAAAAAAGAAGTGGGGCTCAACCTCAGGACCCTGGGATCGTGCCCTGAGCTGAAAGCAAGAGTTGGAGGCTCAGTTGACTGAGCCACCCAGGCACCCGTCACAAAAATACTGTTAAGCACACAGATTCCAGTACCTGCACTCTGGCGTACTAGCTTCCTTCCCATACTCAACCAACACTGCTCCACAGCTATGAAATCTGCTCATTCTGCTTCATTCAGCTCACATTTCTCTTTTGAATGCAAAGATCTGAGACGTTTTAGTAAATGCTCTGATGAAATCAAGATAGAATAAACCTCTGGCACCCTCATGACTACCAGTCTAGTAATCCCAGAGGAAAAGAGGCTAGTCCAGTTTATCCACATGAACCCAATTTTCATTTTCCAGTGCTCACAAACCACCTAAAATTATCCTGAGGTTCAATGCAGAATGTTTTGTGAATCCACTTTCCATTTCTTTTGAAAATATAGACATTTGCTACCATTGGGTCTTTGGGAATCTTTCTTTTTTTCAGGATTTTGACTGTGATGGTGGGACCACTGCTGTGATCTGTTCAATACTCTGAAATGTTATTATTTTGGGTCCTGAAACTTGAATTTGCTTAAAACTGCTAGCCATGCCCTTGGTGTCCTCTACCTTTCTTGGGCTTTCATTTCTCTTAAACCACATTGGCGCTTTTCTTTCCAGAGTGAAGGTCATGCTCCAAATAGAGACGATGGAAACAAAATAGGCATTGACTAATTCTGACTCCACACAGCAAGTTGGCCATGATGCTTTCTTTGTTCTTGTGATAATAAGCACAGCTTAAAAGAGTATTTTGCTTACAGAATTTTTCTCTGTCTTTAATCCATCCTGGATTTTAGCTTTCAAAACAATATTCCTATAGCTTTATGTGTTTAGAAAACATCCTTCTAGATTATGTGTACTCTTTTTATTTTCCTTTTTTGTACATGAAGTTATAAACCTGTGTTTATTAGTGTATACTCCTTATTTAGCTAACTTTTCTTTTTCACCAGAATAATTTTGTATTGTATGGTCAGCTTTTGATTGAAAGCCCTGCATCCTTCCAGACCATTTTCCCTCGTCAAGTTTCTGTTTAAATATATTCAGGAAGGGCTGAAGAGACACTTTACAGAAAAATCATGTGATCAGAACTGAACATAAATAGTCAGATATCTATCTAGTTATATAAAGTTGTTTATGTATATGTTTATATATACAGTTGTATATAATGTATTTTAAATTTATACATACATATAAATTTATGTTATATATAAATGTATGTCAATTCAAATATTTGCATATAAAACTTAAAGCTTATATTAAACAAGTTTTTCTCTCTGTCTCTCAACCTTAAGCTTAACTAAGCATAAGTTTATTGAAAAGATTTAAAGTTTCTTTTATTGAAGGGCACTAAGTGCTTCCAAAATTTCCAAAAATATTAGTATTTTTAAATTAGAAAACAAACAAAAAAGGATTAGCTTTAAAATATTGGAAAGCCTTGCTATACCGTGAACATACGCTGGGGATCTGTGTTCTGAACACTACCTGTCAGGCAAGGAGTCACTCCTTTGTTGAAGGTATTCTGCTGTGACCATCAGCACATCTCATCGTGTGGTTTGAGACTCACTGACACAGCAACTTGAACTTTTCCTTTGACCTTTGTGAAATTCAACTTTTGGCTTGCAGTGAAATCTGTGTTTCATTGACTGTGAAATTAGGAGAATCTCCAATGAGTAAAAAATGATTAGCTTTCACTTTTGGATGAAAACATGCCAAGGACAAACATTGATTTTAAGAGATCCTTTATAGAGCATTGCACCTTATAAAACCTCACGAAGGGGCAGCACCATTGATATTTCAGTGCTGTAGCACTGGAGCCAGAATCTCACCTTCCAGTTCATTACCTCTCAGCTGCTTTCTTTCTGTCCTTTTTTAGCTGGCTTTCCAAGTCAATTTGTTTATGACCTTGAAGAGTAGTGTTCTTAGGTATGATGACACAATTGCCAGATGATATTTACTAATGCTTTAAATAGTGGGTATTTGAATAGCCTCTATTTCTCCGAACTGCATTTAAATTGACACCTTCATTCTCCCCAACTGAACAATTATATTTTCTGTAAAGACGGAGCACTTTGTTTATTGTTTTATGATATCACTCATCACCTGTATTTCAGTGGTTTCCATGTTTCCCTCTGGATGGTAAGCTGTTGAATGGCAGGATGTCTCCTTTACAAGTCTGTGCGCTTCTAGCTGTATAGCACAGGACCTGCAACACAGTCCCGAACTAAAGACCGACTGCAAAGACTCATTATTTGAAATTCTTAAGGCATAAGTATTAAAGGGTGGTTCAGTGGAATGCAGTGGGTGTGAGTGTGGATATAACATATTATTTATTTATTTTTAAAGATTTTATTTATTTATGTGACAGAGAGACAGCCAGCGAGAGAGGGAACACAGCAGGGGAGTGGGAGAGGAAGAAGCAGGCTCCCAGTGGAGGAGCCCGATGTGGGACTCGATCCTGGAACGCCAGGATCACGCCCTGAGCCGAAGGCAGACGCTCAACGACTATATTTTATTTGCAAATTGGTGGATTCGGAGACATGCACTGTGTATGAAGACTGTGTAAACCAGGTGATCCCGGGCACTCCTTCCTTCTCTTGCTCTATTTTCTTATATTCAAATAGCCACATACCCAGGTCTAAAACCCGTAATTTCCTATAGATAGAGCTCCAAAGTACCAGGAAGCCCTTCCACTTTTGAGAGCAAGCCCTGAGCTTGGTGTAAGGCTGAGGGAGGTTCAAAAGCAAATACCCAGTTTTCTCCCTAGGTAAAATTTTACTTCTTCAGACAAAGTGAAACAACTGTTTCAAAGACACGAATGCCCGCCACATTGGAAGAGGCAACTATTGCTTTGGTATCCTTTCCTTTGAAGCCAGGGAATTAGGTTGCTTCTGTGAAATAACATTCCCTCTTTGGTTGTTCCATTTGATTCAGGGATTTTTGATTAAGCATTCAGGGGTTACAAATAAATAAGAACCAGCCGTCCCGTAATCGGGATGTCATGACTATCTAGTAGCACATTTAATACTCGGCTTCTCTGTGTCACATAACCTTTCCCTGCTATCTTCCTCTGTGATATTACTCCCCCTGTCCCCCTCCAGAAGAAGGCAGTAATGTCATTGCAAGCTTCAGAAGTTAGCATTAAAATGAATACTTTTTAATTTCTTTAGATGAGATGGGGCTCAGGGCTCTGGGACAATGCTGATGGATGATGTTTTAATGCAGCTGAAATGTTATTTTTACTGAACCAGGGAAAACTATAAATTTTGCTTCATTGCCACTGATGGCTCTATGCATAAAACTATGGTGGGCGCCCCTCGGCCGTGAATAATCACTTCGGCACGGCAGATGTTACTTTGCGGGGAAGGCAATTCTTATGCCGAAGAATTGTGGAAAGATTAATTGTCTACAGCTGTTTCATGGCCCACAGCAATCTTGATACATTTATGATAAGTTTAAGAGCTCACTAGAGGCAGCTCCTATTCCCTGTTGTGGGAAGGGGGGCAGGGGAAGAAGCCAGAGGCTTTATTTTGACACCTGGATTCATAGAATCTGTCAGCTCCATTACAGCCTTCATAGAAATCAGGCCGCTAGCAGTTCTGAAATGATTGTGAGTGAGGTAAGATGCAGGAATTATCCATACGTAGATAAAGAAAAGGAGACTGAGAAGAATTATTCAAATTTGTGCAAATGAATTGCTTCCATTTTTCCTCCCTCTGCCAAGTGGAAATTGAACGTGACCCGCTCTGACCTTTCTCTATTAAGTGCTGCAAATTGCAGTAAATGCACAGTTCTGAGTGCCCTAATGAGACAGAGCCCCGGCAATGCCTCATTAATAAGGGGAGTTTGACCTTGCTGGTCAGCCCTTCATTCGATATTGAAAAGAAATAAGAAAAAAGAAGAGATGACCCACTGTAAATTTTGAACAATACATTTGATTTAGTTTGCATACACTCCCAGCCAGACGGTTGTTCTCAACATTTTTCCCTTTCCCGTTTCCCTTCAGCCACAAGCTAGAAAGAGTGGTACTTACGTTTTAGGTGCCAGGGGAATGTGGCAACAGAGATGTCCCAGCAGCACGCTTCACTCCGGGTAGAAAGGACATTCATCTCCTCCCCATCTTGTTGCTTGCAAATTAGGTCCATAAGTTTTTGTCTTACTTTTTTTTTTTTTCTCTTCTGCTCTTTTTTCTCCCTCCCTTCCTTCCTTTTTCCTTTGAAATGAAGGGATTTTTCCATTTTGAAGTGTGCATGTGTGTTCAAAAGAGGGATTGGCCCTCTGATTTTTATTGTAGTTTTATGCAGACCCAGGCGGAGATACTTTCTCCTTTTCTGATGTAAGGGAATCTAGGGCAAGAGGTGGAGTCGTGATGCTTGTTTTTGGAGAATTACTAAACCTTATCAAGCACAGAGGGTAGTGGATAGATGTGGAACTGGGCCTCGGGACTTCTTAAACTGGGACTTCTTAAATGTCTCACTAGTTACGGACTTAACTTTTGGCTTCCTTTAAATTACTGCTAATAACACCTCTTAAGTCTATTCAGAAAATTTCCTACAAAGCATCCCAATGAGCAAGGCAGGCAGTAATTCATAAATTTATTTAAGTAGTAACTCCTAATGCATAGAGATGTGTTGAAACTTTAAAGAGGTAATTTCAAGATGCATGGATGTACCACCTTGTGGAATCTTAACATTTGAGGGGATCCTAGAAGTTATCTTCTCCAAACTTCTTGCAAGGAAAGAATCTGTTCTTGTAATATCCTGATATTGAAGGTAAGGTAATTACTGTAGATCCCCCCACCTTATCCACGGTTTTGCTTTCCACGATTTCAGTTACCCGTGGTCAGCTGTGATCTGGAAGCAGGTGATTCTCCTGACAAATTGTCAGAAGGCCAAGAGTAGCTTAACGCCACGTCACAATGCCTATGTCATTCCCCTCACTTCATCTCATCACGTGGGTATTTACCATCTCACGTCAGCACAAGACGGAAAAGAAGGGTGAGTACTGTATGATAAGGTATTTTGAGAGAGACCACACTGACAGAATATTATTACAGTATATTGTTATAATTGCTCTATTTTATTATTGTTGTTAATCTCTTGCTGTGCCTAATTTATCAATTAAATTTTGTCATAGGTGTGTATGTAAAGGAAAAAACATACCATATATAGGGTTTGGTACTTTCCATAGGTTCAGGCATCCCCTGGGGGTCTTGGAACAGAAGTCCTGTGGATAAAGAGGGGACTACCATACCTCAGAATCAGACAATTTCATTACTGGCAGGTCTGACTTGTGCGAAGTTCTTTCATATATATTACTAAAGGAAAATATTGTTATTGTGTACCGATCATATTACAAGGTCCAGTCTGAATGGAGCATTGGAAACCATCAAAATGAGATGGTTAGTCTGTGGGAGAACTGTTTTACCAAACTGTTTTGGGGTTATGCTTTCGACTTGTCTGGGAGATCTGCAGCCTGAGAGTCACTGTTTAAATTATTTGGAAATATTGTTGAAGATCTCCCCTACGAAATGTTCTTTTCCTAAGGCCCCACAGGAAACTTCTTTTCTGATTTTTAGAACCAGGAAAATCTGGGCTTGTTCTCAGGAGCTGCTTTGATTTTATCTTAATGAATGAGTGACTTAAACTTGTTCATGTTGTCCCGTGTTTCTTTGGCTCTTGGGATACTCAGAACCAAATTTGTAGCAAATTTACTGCAAATATGCAGAATCTTATGGCATACATTAAAAAAATATTCTTTGCATAGGTGCTCTTTTACCAAATTAAAAAATATAAAAAGAGTATAAAATGAAAAGTTAGTCTGTTTTGTCCCATTCCCCAGTCAACAAGTTCTTCTTTTAGAAGCAACCACCATCGAAGTTTCTGAATATTCTCTTCTTTTATAACATAAGCCAAGATGGTATAGGTTATGCTCTGTGCTAAAGATGATGAAGAACCATTGAATGGTTTAAAGAAGGAAGTCAAATAGATCAGTTCCACATTGGGTAGAGCTTATTGCCATTGATGAAATTGTGGGTTGTAGTAGTTATCTCACCACGGCTTAAATTTACATTTTCTGGATGATGAATGAGGTTGAGGGTCTTCTCACGTTTTTGATTATTTGGATATCCTTTTTTTTTTTTTTAAAGTGTCCCTTAAGACTTTTTTCCATTGGGCTATTGGCACTTTTATTATGTAGTGTGTCTCTAAGTATTTTATACACAAGACCTTGGTCAGTCATGTATTGCAATTTACAAATAACTATCAACAGTAGAATATTTACTTAAATGGCAGTATATTCATGCCATGGAATAGTATATAGTAAGGAAAATAAACTTTAACCTGTGTGGCAACATGGGTCAATCCAGACATGAAAGAGTATGTATTGCATGGCTCCATTTATATGAAGTCCCCAAATAATAAAACTTATCCCTAGCATTAGAAGTTAAGGCAGTGATTACTTTTAGAGATAGGGTGGTCAAAAATTAGGAGGAGGCACAAGAAGGATTCTGAAATGCTGCTTATTTTTAATTTCTTTTTTTTTTAAAGATTTTATTTATTCATTTGACAGAGAGAGAGACAGCCAGCCTGAGAGGGAACACAAGCAGGGGGAGTGGGAGAGGAAGAAGCAGGCTCCCAGCAGAGGAGCCTGACGTGGGGCTCGATCCCAGAACGCCAGGATCATGCCCTGAGCTGAAGGCAAACGCTTAACGACCGAGCCACCCAGGTGCCCCTTATTTTTAATTTCTTGACCTGGGTAGAGGCTACACAGATATATTCATTTTTGATAATTAGCTGAGCTCCAAACTTTTGTGCACTTCCTGTATGAAATAATATTTCTGTAAAAAGTAAAAAAAAAAAAATGGTATTTGGCTGTAAATTTGACAGAAGATATTCAGTGATGAATTTACCAACACTGGATTATAATCTGTTTCTAATGAACAATACAAGTTAATAGAATATACAAATTTCCCTGTTTAAAAACAAAATGGTATTTAGAATGAGAGTTGAGGGTGCTGAGAAATTGGATGTGAATACAATCTAGCATTTTCTAAGAGAAGTAGCCTTCCATCCTGAATGGAAAGTCTTCCCTGAAACAATATACTGAATGCCCCCTCAGAGTTAACATAAGGCTTGGATACAGTCAGAATGTAGTGAATGGTAAGACCTAGCTGGGGCTGAATGCCAGCTGGCTGTCTCTGGTCCGACTGGGCATAAATCCCTATAGATAAACCCAGAAAAACAAGCAGCTTTGAAAAGGCAAAATATTCGGTATTTCAAGATGCAAAGATATTGTGTGTGTGTGTGCCTTTTTTTTTTTCCCCTCATGGGATGAATCAGAAAACAGTTCCTTAAATAGGTTTTGCATAATTAAAGAAATCTCTCTGCCTAAAGGAAACCAACCAAATCAGAGAGTAGAGTCTGGAGCAAATTCCCTGATTTTTGATTCACTCTAAGGATTATATTGTCATTTGATTCTAATTACACAAATTCTTTCTTTCTTTCTTTTTCTTTCTTTCTCTTTCTTTCTTTCTTTCTTTCTTTCTTTCTTTCTTTCTTCCTTCCTTCCTTCCTTCCTTCCTTCCTTCCTTCCTTCCTTCTTTGTTAATAGTGTGGCCTCTGCACTCAGACTGCCTGGGTTTACATTTGGATTCAGCTTCTCATAAACTGTATGAGTGGGCACATTATTTAATCTCTCTGCAAAGTGGGTATAGAAATGTATGCATCCCATAGGGCTAATTTGAGGATTGAATGAGAACATGTGTGCTGGATGCTTGTAACAGTGGATGCCACGTAGTAATACCTTGATTAGTATTAGCTATTGTTATTAATAGTATTAATATTGATCACTGTGTGATCCCTCTGACTGGATCTAGGAGAGGGTCTCAGACTGCAGCACTTCTTTAATGTGTAAACAGGGCTTGTCAGTTGACCCTTGTGTCAGGGCTCCAGGTTTCTCCAGGCTCTGGAAACACTTTTCCCTCCTCTTGCCTTTTAGACTTGAGGGATGTAATGGAGTTGATTGTCATTATCTGGGAGCCTTCACCATCCTTTGTGAATTCTTTTAGCTCTCTTCACAACTTCAAAAACTCTCTTTAAGTCAAATCTTAGGAACATGCCACCTGTTTTGTACCAAGACCCTTACTAATACATTTAAAATACTCGAAAAACTAATAGGAAAGAGGCATAGTTTAGTTTTATTTTTTAACTGAATTAAATTAAAATTAAAAAATTTTCAGGGCAGCCATAGAATATTCTCATGTACAAGCATGAAACTATTATAGATTAAAATGTACCATCTGGTTAATCCCAATTTTACATTCTGTGGTAATGTTACAGTTACTATCAAGAAGAAACATTTCTCCTCCAAGTAAATTGGTAAATATTGCCTAACAAGATCCTCCATTTATAGAAAATGGTTTGGCCAAAATTCTAACTAGATATTGAGATTCTTGCTTACACCTGCACTGGACCAGGATCAGTCATTTATTTGTTATTGCCTGCCTGTGGTAACTTTTAGGGACCTAATGACTTTATGTTAGCTATATGGGAGCTGGTAGTCAGTGTTTTTTCACACTCAGACCATTGATTATTTTTTCAAGAAAGAGTGTTGGTATCACAGGATGAGAAAGTGAGGAGATAGACCCTTTGCCTTTCCTGTGGTTGTATATTTTTAAAAACAATCTTTTTAAAAAAGATTTTATTTATTTATTTGAGAGAGACAGAGAAAGAGAGAGAGAGTGTGAGCGCATGAGTAGGGGGTAGGGTGGGGAGGGGCAGAGAGAGAAGCAGACTCCCTACTGAACCAGGGAGCTGGATGTGGGACTCAATCCCAGGACCCTGGGATCATGACCTGAGCTGAAGGCAGGTGCTTAACCGACTGAACCACCCAGGCACCTCTGTGGATATTTTTTTAGCTTAGTATTTTGAGCAGGTCTTTGCCCAAACTTGCATCTTGTTGCTCTCAGCTCTTGTGACATTCTCTTCCATCTCTCTGACTGCTTCTTCCCTCTAGGTTAGGTCCAGGGCCAGGATACACTTGGCAATACTGTGAGCCCCTCTGTGGAAGATGTGGGGACAAAATCTAACTAGAAATTAGATTCTCACACTTCCTGCATCTCTCTGTGCCAACTCCCAGCCCCAGCAGCCCTCTTTGGATTCTCTTCTATCTTCCCAGTCCTACTGGCTGCCCCTGGCAGCCCTCCTTGGTTTCTATTCTATCTGCCCAGTCCTACTGGCTCTGAGCTCCCAGTGCTAGAAGTCCTGAAAACAGAGTACCACTGCCTAGTGG